>NW_020954557.1:9854979-10454979 GCF_900497805.2 Vombatus ursinus
GAGAAGAGAAGAGAAGAGAAGAGAAGAGAAGAGAAGAGAAGAGAAGAAGAGAGATCAGGTTACCATGTCTGGGCAAGGCAAATTCCAGGACACTAAAAGAACTTGTTTATGTAATTTCTGCACTATTTGAGGAATCTTAGAGAAAAGGAGAGGAGTAGAACTAGAGATGGTTACCTATTGTTCCATTTCAAGGACTGTGGGAAGGTAGATTCTGCAAACTACAGGCCAGTGACCAATAACAATACAAATTTCAAGAAAAAAAATTGATTTATTAACATAAGGTTTCTGAGAGCTAACCACTAGGAATTAATCTGAATTTATTTAAAAACCAAATTACATCAGACTACCTTCATATCCTTTTTTTGACAGTGTTATTTGACTGGTAGACAAAGGAAGTGTCATGGAAGTAGTATACTTAGATTTTAGCAAGGTATCTGAGCAAGCCTCTCTATATCTGTAAGAGGAAGGTAGAAAAATAGGGCTGAATCCTACGGATGAAATGAATGCAGAACCAGATTTAAAGAATGGTGGTTAATAGTTCAATGTCAGCCTAGAGGAAGTAAAGAATTGATTTGATCTAGTGCTCTGTCCTTGGTCCTGTTCTATTTAACATTTTAAAAAATCAATGAAAATGGAATGCTTATTAAATTTTCAGGTGACACAAAGTAGAGAGAGATAGTTAATATGATCGATGAAATCATCAGAGTCCAAAAAGATCTCAACAGGCTGGAACAATAGTTCAAATTTAAGATAGTGAAAATCAATAAGGATAAATGTAAAGTCTCACACTTAGGCTCAAAAATTCAGCACAACTGAACACTAGTGATTTGACTAAACACTAGTTAAGGAGAAAAAGATCTTTGGAATTTTAATGACTGTTCACCATTTAATGACTGAAAGCTTTGAAAGCAAAGCCAGAGTTTGATTTGATTTTTCCCTAAAATCTAATATAATCGCAGGCTATGTTAATAGAAGTACCATGTCCAGAACAAAAGTGATCTCAACATACTTTTCTCTTGTCCTACGATATCTGGAGTTTATTTTATTAAGTTTGGGGTGCCACATTTAAGGAAGGGCATTGATCAACTAAAGTATGGAACCAAGAAGACTTGAATTCAAATCCTGTTTTAAAATTTTTAGCTTCATGACCACAGTCATGTCACTTAAATTCCCAGGGCCTCCAATTCCTCATCTGTAATATGACAGAGTTGGGTTAAATGGTCTCTTAAGTCCCTTCTATTTCTAAAGCTATGCCCCATGCCCTCACTAACTCTTCTCTACTCTAAGTTAAAGGGCAAAATGAAGGGCATGAGCCACATGAACCTTGAAGTCCCCCTAGTCCTAAAATTCTGTTATTCTGTATTATAAATCTTCAAGCACATAAAGAATTATATGACAGATGGTGGTCAGCTATTTTCTTAATCTAGAAATAACTGAACAATAAGAAGTAGGCTTATTCTTCAGGGTGAGGGATTTAGATTTGATATATTTAAGAAATCCCTGATGGTGAGGGTTTTTAAAAACACTTTAAGGGGTTATTAAGATAAATCATGGAATCTTCTTTTCTTGGAGGCTAGGATAGATAGTTACCTGTTTTGAATAGTGTGGAGGTAGTTCTGTCTAAAGACAAGACCAGATGACCTTTCAGGGTCCTTCCCACTCCCACAATTCCTCTGATTGACATTTTTCACATGTGATGTGATGGTATCCTCTTTCCAAATATATTTGTAAGGACTTCAGGTTCCTTTGAAATATGTCTCTTTCACCTGAAAAGGTGATTAATTGCAGCAAATTGTAAAGGCAGTATTACCATTTTCCTTTCTTGATAGCCAAGTAAATTGGAGCAAGAAGGTAAAGCCAAACCAAAGAATTACACTCCTTCAGGTACAATGGACAAAAAAACAAAACAAAAAAACCCAAAACACTGGCTTTAGAGTCAAAAGAACCTCGATTCAAATTTCACTTCTAAAGTTTCCTATGTGTGTAACTTTGGGCAAGGAAGGAATGAAGGAAACAAGCATTTCTAAAGTGCCTGCTATATGTCAAGTACTTTACAAATATCTCATTTGATCCTCACAACAACTCTCTGAGGTAGCTGCTACCATTCCCATTTTATAGTTGAGGAAACTGAGGAAGACAGAGGTCATGTGATTTGCCCAGGTTGACACCACTAATAAGTGTCAGAGGTTGGATTTGAATTCAAGTCTTCCTGACAGTCTCAATGCTCTATATACTCTAGCTTCCTCGATTTCTTCAACTGTTAAATGAGTGAATTAGCCTAGATTACCTCTGAGGTCCCTTTTCTGACTCTATATCCATGGTCCTATGACCTCCATTCTTCCATTTCAGTTCCTTTGTGTCCAAAGGAAATAAGAAGAGTGACTAATAGTGTTAATAATCCTCTTCTTGAAAAGATTGCTGCATTATCCTCTCCTCAGTCCCTCCTTGATTCCTTTACCTCTAGCCCAGAACCCCAATTTCACCCAACCTGTGCTGGATTGTTTGCTGCAGAACATTTTCTTTGACTTCAAATGATTGACAAGATGGTGTCATTTCTTCTGAGAGGCTAGAAGGCATCCTGAAAAATCAATACTGGCTCCTGCTAGAAGCTGTCTAGCCCAAAGCTAATTGAAGGCCATCTGAACACTGTCAGAACTGTGTCTACTAATCATTAGTTTTGCTGGTAATGGTGTTTCTATATGGAACAGTAGCAAATCACTTTGAAATCAGCTTTCCATGTTCCCTTATTCAAAAGGAAAGCCAACAGTAATGGCACCTAATAAGCTGGTCAGCATATTCCTGAACCTCTCTTATCTAAATGCTGAACCCGGATCTTATCATTATGTAATGTTACATAATGAAGGGCCTGCTGGCTTTTCTATTTTAAACTTCTGCTTTTTCAGGATTTATGGCAAGATGTTTTCAATTTCATTCAGCTTTAACTTGTTACACAAGTTTATGTTTAAATGCAAATTTCTTTTCTTTTAAGATGTAATATTTTGAGAAAATTGTTTTATCAAGCTTTTTATTCTGATAAAAAAAATGTATCACCATATTCAGTTATCTTAGCAAGCAAGGTATGGTATAGGGGAAAGAGCACTGGATTTGGAGTCATCATATGGGTTCAAACCCTGGTTTCCTGCCAGGATCTCATCTACTAATTATGTGACCTTAGGCAAGTCATAGCCTCCCTGGGCCTTAGTTTCTCTATCAGTAAAATGAAAAGGTTGAGTTAGATGACCTCTAAATCTATGATACTATGAAATGAAGAGCTATATATTCTAATATCTGATTTCTTAATTGCTAAATCTAATGGCCTTTCTTTAGTCTTGCTCCTACTACTTTTGATAGTTGATCACCCTCTCCTTCTGAATGTTCTCTTCTCTACACATTCATGGCACAACTCTCCTTTAGTTCTCTTCTTACCTGTCTGACCACTCCTCATTCTTTTTTCTTGGATCTTCATCTTAGTTACACTCACTCTTCATGGGTATTCCCCCAAGTCTCTGCCTTCTGCCCTCTCATCTCCTTCCTATACATTATCTCATCTAGTGATCTAATTGGCTGCCATAGATTTTATCATCATTATCCCAAGGTCTTTACATCAAGCCCTAAGTCCTCTTTTAACCTCTAGTCTTGCATCACTAGCTGCCTCTTAGACAACTCAAACTAGATATTCCACAGACATCTCCAACTCAACAGAGTTCATTATATTTCTTTCCAAACCCGCCCCTCTTCTAAAATTCATGATTATTGATGAGGGCACCACCATCCTCCTAGTTACCCAAGCCTACAATCTCAGTGTCATTCTTGACTTCTCATTTGCACTCATCCCATATGCCCAATCTGTTGCCAGTCTTGCTGTTTCTACCTTCACATCTCGTATGTGTATCCTCTTGTATCCACTCACAAAGCCACCTTCTTAGTAGAGGCTCTTATCACTTCACACTTGTAATTGCTATTGCAATCACCTTCTGGTTGTTCTCTTTGCCCCAAATTCCTTTCTCTAACCCCCTCTAATCCATCTTCTACTTAGCTGCCAAAATGATCTTTGTAAACCACAGGTCTGACCACATCACCCTCCTACTCAACAAACCTAGGTGGCTTCCTCTTACCTCCAGAATCAAATACAAAAGCCTAGGTTTGGCATTAAAGACTTTCACAATTTGGCCCCTTCCTACATTTCCAGTCTCCTTACACTTTTACTACCCCTTATAGTCTATGATCCAGTGACACTGGCCTTCTTCTTGTTGACTGCGCACCACACTTTATCTCTTGATGGCCTCTTCACTGGCTGTCCCCCATGCTAAGAATTCTTTCCATCCTCACCTCCATCTCCTGACTTCTCTGGCTTCCTTCAAGTTCCAACCCAAATCCCACCTTCTACAAAAGACCCTTCTGAGTCCTCACCCATAACCGTAAGGCCTTCCAACTGAGATTACATTACATTTATATGGTGCATATCTCTTATATGTGCATTTTTTTGTATGCTATCTCTTCCATTAGAGTGAAAATTCTTTGAGGGCATGGACTGAGTTTTTGTCTTTCTCCATTTTGCAAACACTTAGCATTGTGCCTAGGACATGTTAAGCACTTAATAATCCTTTTTGGTTTGACCCAATCTAGTTTAATACTGTGGGACTGAGCCTTCAGCTTCATTAACTGTAAAGAAGGGTGTTTATAAAGGTCTAATATGTAGTAAGACCTCAGAAACCAAATGGTCAGCTTAGCTTTCATATCATTTTTTAAAAATGAGTAATGTACTCAGAGAGGCGATCATTAAATTTTATAATGGTTTCAATTATGTTACGAATCCCAATCAAATTAGGGATACTTAATTTGCAAGGGCACTGGTTGTGAATGCCTCATTTTTATTTGTCCAGGAAAATGGACAAGTAAACTTGAAATTTCCACTCTATCAAAGAAACTCATTTTCCAATTCAAAAGGTAGAGCCTATACATGCAGGGATCCAATTTTACATAATCAGTTTAGATATTGAAAATGTGATCCTAAAAATGTTAAATCACATTTTCTTTTTAAATTACAGTGATAAATCATACTGCATGTTCCTGAGCTTAGTGTCTCCAATAGAGAAATCTTTGTGTTTCAAATTATGTGTTAAACTTCTGTAGGTTAGGTTACAATCTATAACAAATGTGAGAATTTTTGAGCTGACATTTCGTTCCCCTAGGGATATCTTTAGAAACTGGAGTATAATGAGAGAAACTGCATTTAAAATAAAAAAAAAAAATTCTTCTGGTCACAAAGGTATATACAATAGTATTAAAGGATGTAAAGAATGAAATGAAAGAGATTGGTTAAAAGTATTTAGTTTGGCTAAAACAATGGAAGATAAATAAGAAAAAAATAGTTTATTTTGAGTAACAGAAGTGGCAGGGGGAACACTGATGAAGTGTTGATGGATATTTTGTGCTTTGATCTTTTTAGTTGTTAATATATTAGAATAAAGCAGACCTGGAAGGGACCTCAAGGATCATCTAGGACAACCCTCTCATTTTACATATGAAGAAACTGGAGCCCAGTAAGGGAAAGTGGTTGGCCCAAGGGCATCTAGATTTCAAGGAACTTAAAAAGATACTACAAGACCTTTATTGTTCAGTTATACAATGTTAAAGATCGGAAGGATCTTAGAACTATCTAGTACAATCCCCTCATTAGGAGAGGAGGTGAAATCATTTACTCAGAATATGTACTTCAGAGATTTGTGATTTTATCATCAGTGGTGCTCTCTCCACTAATGCAGATCTCCCTTACAACTTGGTAGGTTATCTTCAAAAATTGTCTTTGCAGGGGACAGCTAGGTGGCACAGTGGATAGAGTACCGGCACTAAAGTCAGGATGACCTGAGTTCAAATCCGACTTCAGACCAAACACTTGACACTTACTAGCTGTGTGACCCTGGGCAAGTCACTTAACCCCAATTGCCTAAAAAAATTGTCTTTGCAGAAAAATTCATTACCCTTCAGCTAAACTGGTAAAAAGTTCTCTGAACCTAACTAGACTGGTACTCAAGTGACAGACACACAATCTCTTTACTATATCCCTTTGGGAAGGCAATCCAACTGGATGGGACCTGAGAAAGCCCTAAATAGACTGGTCCTCAAGTGATAGACACACAATCTCTTTACTGTATTCCTTTGGGAATACAAATAGGACTGAGAATGCCTGCATATCTGCTAGTATAGCCTCTGAGAACTCTGGAGTCTTCCTTATGCTGCCTTTCAGTATCAGAGTTGGATGTTAGTAGAGACTATGCCATTGTAGTAGTAGTAGTAGTAGTAGTAGTAGTAGTAGTAGTAGTAGTAGTGGTAGTAGTAGTAGTAGTAGTAGTAGTAGTAGTAGTAGTAGTGGTGGTGGTGGTAGTAGTGGTGGTAGTGGTAGTAGTTGTGATGATAGTGGTAGTGGTGGTAAAGGTGGTGGTAGCAGGCGTAGTAGTAGTAGTAGTAGTAATCATATTACCTCACTCAACATACTATTACTACAATACTATTAACAGTACTAGAGGCAACTAGTTGACACAGTAAATATAGTGCTAGACCTGGAGTCAAGAAGACAAGAGTTCAAATCCTACTTCAGACATTTATTAGCTCTCTGACTCTTGGCAAGTCTCTTAACCTCTTTTTCAGTTTCCTCATATGTAAAATGGGGGAATAATGGAAGCCCCTACCTCCCAGGGTTGCTGTGAGAATCAAATCAAATAATATTTATAAAATTTTACAAACCTTAAAGTGCTGTACAAATGCTAGTGATGCTTCATCATCATCATTACTATCATTATCATCATCGAATCTTAGACATCAGAAGCCATGGAGTCCAACCTGACAGAAAACCTTCTCTGCAACATTCCCAACAGCTAGTCATTAGACCTTTGCTAGATGACCACTGCCAGCTGAAGTAGTTCTATCTTCTTTTGGATATCTTTAATTAATAGGAAGGTTTTCTTTAGGAAAAGCCTGGATCTTCTGCAACTTCAACCCCTCACTCCTAGTTTTACCCTCTGAGGCCAAGCAGAATATGTTTAATCTCCTGACCTCATGACAGACCCGATTCAAAGACTTGAAGACACCTATGATGTCCCCCAATTTACATTTCTCCTCTTCAGACTGCACATTCCTAGTTCCTTCAATCAATGACCTGGTATAACTGACATTTCTTAGAATGCTTCATGTCTTATGAGGTACCTTCATAGCTTATCTCATACATTAGGCAACAGCAGGGTCAATATTGGACTGTTGGTCTCAGTGCAATACTCATTCCCTATACCACATTCAACAAGGACAATATTGGTCTGAATGTAGACTGCTCTCTAATACAAGCTGTAACCCTCCCAAGTGAATAACCTTTTAAAGGAAAATTACATACAAACATACACTGAAAATTAACACAGATTGTAAGCTACATTATAGCTTTAAACAAGTGACATTTGAGAGAAAATGTCTTCTTTTGGAATCAATTCAGCAACAGAATTAGGAAACCAAGATATGGCAGACACATGATTCAGTTTAAAACTGCATTTGTTGTGGAGAGGTAATTCTGACATTCTTAAAGAAGAAAAGGAAAGAAAAGTTATTTATAGCACCAGAAGATTTGTCAGGAGTGATTAGGAAGGAATGATGTACACCATCTCCTAACACTGAACTGTGCTGGTTTCTTTTCTTCTTTCTGTTAAGGCTATTCAGATATATAAGTATAGATACACATGCACGTGCATGCACACACACACATACACACACACACACACTCTCACAGATTAGACCTTACTCTTCAGAAATTTACATTCTTAGAGGGTAAGACTGGTATGGACTTAAATTGTTGTTGTTGAATAAGTATTGGTTTTCAAGAGGGTTAAAAGTCTGATGAGATATGTTTAGAAGTACTGGAAATCCATTTTCCACTTCTTGTTCTGGGTAGACTTCTTGTTAAGAAGATATTAAAGTGGGGCAGCTAGGTGGTGCAGTGGATAGAGCTCCAGCCTTGGAGTCAGGAGGACCTGAGTTCAAATGTGATCTCAGACACATGACCCTTACTAGCTGTGTGACCCTGGGCAAGTCACTTGACCCCAATTGCCTAACCAAAAGGCAAAAAAGAAAAGAAGATATTAAAGGGGGTTTCTCATATATAGATATAGATATGTATACACACACACACACACACACACACACACACATATGGACTGGGCAATTATTTTAGTTGTGAGAAGTAAATGTGGAAGGTATGGACTTGAAGAATAAGCAAAGGCATAAACTTATCACCGGATCAGCACAATACACATGGAAAATAAGGGTAACCCTACCTGCAGCTCCCAAGTAACAACAGGTGTAATCACTAACAGCAGCAGCTCAGCAATAGTAGGTAGGATTGGCCACAATGACATAAAAATACAGAGAATTGTATGAAGCAGGTGTGCAGGCATAGAAGCAGCAGCAAAAGCCAGTCTACATAAGATACTGTCAGAATGTTCACTGGCACTAGTGATCTTGAGATTGCCCATCTCATTTTGGAGGAACCAAAGTAAGTTTGCTGCATCATCCAGGTATATTGTTTACATGGACTAGAAGTATGAGGTTATCATAGTTGGGAACTCCTGCATTCAGGTAGGTCTTGGGTTTCCATTCTAGCATTACTATAGCTTCCTAGAGTTTCCTGACCCTGGGAGTTTATACTATCTGTGTGTCCTGGGAAAATAATTATCTGTGGCAGGTGACCTGTTTGCTTTTGTACACTGTGACAGTGTTTTAAACCCCATGCTAGTCTGAAGGCCAGGATTAAGTCTGGAGAGATTGATTTAATGAGGCAAATTAAAAAAAATTAATAAATAAAATTACTCAGCAAAGATATATTGACAGGTGCAGCTCTCCAGGTCATCACCACTAGGATGCACCCTAGTCAAACACAGCAACAGCTCTCATGAGAATAAAAATTCTCTCAGGATTTAAGAGCAACAATTCCTTTTCTATACCTATTTCTATAGGATTCATCAAAGAGCACACCTTAATGAATTTAGCTTATCTCAGTTGAGATCTCCATGATTAATGCCTCCTCATGTGCTTTAAATTACCAAGGTCTGTGGCCCTAGGCAACTCCTCCATGCACAAGGCCTGGAAATAATGATAAAGCCTAAGATGGGAGTAAAGTCAGGTGTACGACACAACTTGATCAGATCAGTATGGGAACCAGCCTTTGATAACAGATTGCCCTTGGTTCAACTGACCTAGTGTGTGCCTTCAAGTGTGAGTCTGAGGCTTTTCCTCTCTTATGAAGTAATATTAGAGGATAGAAGAAGTAGGAGGGATGGCAGCAGACAAGAATGCTGCATTTAGTGAGAGAATGCCACTTCCTCTGATTTTGGGGAAGTAACTTCATGTCCATGGGCCTTCGTTTCCTTATCTGTAAAATAAGAGGACTGGATTTGATGATCTATAAGCTCTAAATCTATAATCTACTTCTAGATAGATGTTAAGAAAATATGAAAAAGATTATGCCTTGAAATGTGTGTGTAAATTAAATAGTTCTTCCAGAAAGAAGGAAAGAATACAGTGCAGTTCAATGTGGTGAGATGCTGTACATTTTTCTCCTCAATCACTCCTGGCAAATTTCCTGTTATAATACATCATTTTTGTCTCCTTTTCTTGACTTTTGTCTTTTTTTTCTTGGCTAGTATATATATTCAGGAGACAAACAGAAGTCAATGGAAGGTTTTGAGGCAGAGGGGAAAGGTGGTGAGTGAAACATTATTTTAACTGAAACATTTCACCCTGATCGGTAGAAAGAACAGCAAGAATCGGGCAGGGAGGTCAGTCATCACAAACCATGAACAAAGAATGATGGTGGAATGGAGAAAATGCTCTACTTTGATGGAGGAGAAGCCTTCATTTGAACTCCACCTTAACTGTGAAATCATGGATAATCACTTGATCTCTCTGAGCCTCAGTTTCCTTATCCATAAAATAGTGATACAATACCTGTAGGAACTACCTCACCCGATTACTGTGATCATAAAGTGAGGTAATATATGTAATATACTCTAAGAATCTTAATTTTCTATATAAATGTCAACTAGCAGTTTTGTTGTTGTTGTTCAGCTGTGTCTGACTCTTCATGACCCCATTTGGGGTTTTCTTGGCAAAGTTACTGGAATGGTTTGTCATTTCCTTCTCTAGCTCATTTTACAGATGAGGAAACTGAGGCAATCAGGGTTAAGTGACTTGCCCAGGGTGATAGAGCTAGTGAATGTCTGAGGCTGGATTTAAACTCAGGAATATGAGTCTTCTTGACTCCAGGCCCAGTGTTCCATCCACTGAACCAACTAGCTGTCAGACTAGTTGAATCTAGTTGATCACTTCTAAGAACGATGTTTTTAGATGTTCAAAATACAGTCCAAGAGATTACAGACAAAACCAGTCATACTGAAATACAGACTAGACTAATTGAAGAAGACCAAGTTTGGAGAGGTGATTTGGCTTGAAATGTGGAGAAAATGGGGAGGATACCAAATAGGCCAGGCATATCATGTGACAAGGATGTAAAGGAAGCTAGAAGAAGAATTAGGAACTGAAAATGGCACCAGGACACCATGTTTGGGAGACAGCAACGTGGCCATGATTTCCATAGTGATGAGAAGTTGCTTTGAGAGGAAGCATATTCAGAGACATGGCTCATTCTGACAGAATGTGTTGATATAAGTGAAATCTCCTTAACAGGGACATCAAAGTGGGAGACTGCAGTGGAAAACTGTGGCTGTGGACATGAGAATGGGAGGGAGTTGCCTATGCTGCATTAGTAAAGGTAGAAAGTAAAGGAGGAATGTACATGCTGATGTTACTCGTATTCTATTGCACTGTTAACTGTTTCCTCCTGCTCCTTCCCATTGCCTTGAAACCTGAAGCCTCCCAAGCAAGTACTAAGGATGGCCCTGGGCAAAGTCATAGGGTAGACTCTCTCTTTCGCTAAGTTGGAGAGAGTAAAGAGAAGGTAGGTGCTATTTTCCAAACCTCTAGTTTAATGATGTATCTTGAAAGGAATCTGAAAGCTGACTTCATGGAATATCTTTTAGTAATTAGATTTTACTCAATTTACATCGAGGGTTGCAGGAATGTTTAGTATTGCTGCCTATGGATGGAGCTTTTCATTCTTTGAGAGTTTTGATTCTGAGAAATCCATTGGGTCTCACATCCTATTGCTTTTCTGCATGGATCTAATGAATGTTTGTTGAATTAAAGTGAATTTTAAGAAAAAGGACTAAGAAAGAGTTTATGAAGTTTGCTCTAACTAGGGGTGGGTGGAAGGGAATGCAATGGCTTTTTACTAGGATCATACAGATTTAGAGCAGGAAGGGACCCCAGAGGCCATCTGGTTTAAATGTTTCATTTTACAGATTAGGAAACTGAGGCCCAGGGACACTAAATGATCTGCCCAAGAACACACAGATAGTAACTATCATTGGCAAGATTTGAACTCAAGTCCTCTGACTCCAGAGGCAATGCTCTTTCCATTGTGCCTCCTAAAGTACTCAGTGTTCTTGTTTATAAATCCATTCTTCTAAATGACAGATGTGGTCATCCAAGAGAAGTTCACTACTTTCAGTCATCTTGCTCCCTAGCTGCTGTTCTAATAGTATTCAAATTTGTCTACCAGAATCCAAATTCTGAATCAAAAAAGCTACAGGATAGACTATAAATTCCCATCTAGCCAGCTCTTTCTTTAAGAGTCAGAACAGCACATTTCAGGAAGTAATATTCTTACACACATAGCAAGGTCTTTAAGACATTCTAGGCAGAGGTTCTGAAACTTTTTTCATAGATACTTTTAGCAGTCTGGTGAAGCCCATCTGTGGTGGACCCCTCCTAAGAACAATGTTTTTAGATGTTCAAAATAAAGTCCAAGAGATTACAGACAAAACTAATCATACTGAAATATAGTTACCAAAATATTTAAAGGACCCTAGGTTAAGAAACCCTGTGAGAGGATGGGGCACCTAGTAAATTATGGAACAGCTCATCAGTCTCTTCACAGCTGTGGTCCAAATGCAACGGATAACTGAGTTGTTTACCAAGGTGGGATTTCAAAAGATTTCCACAGAAACTTAGGCAATTTTATAAAGCACTTAAGTTGCAACAAAACAAAAGTAGAACATAGAGCCAGACTAAATGATATATACTTTTAGTGTGCTATCTAAAAATGAGTATCTTTATGTCATCGAGACTGGTCTTCTATGCATTAGGGGCCTTCTAACAGTGTATGATCTGGGAGGTAGGGGCAATGAACATAGTCTCATTAATGTCATGACCTTGAATGGGAGACCCTGGAATTAGAGCATGATCCTGAGGGCTCAACAATAGTACCATATGAAACCTGGAAGATTCAGCTCCTACAGTGTGCCAAAAACTGGTAGGCATCCTGACTCACGCCCATGGCCTGACAGTATACCCTCCTCTGACTGTGAGAATATGTGATCCTAAGCAGCCCATGAACCTTTAAAGCCCTATTCTTATCAGAGTTACCTGAAGCAGAAGGAATGAGCAGCACTTGCAACTGTTGGGAGAAACAGTAGCATGGTGGTAAGTAAGCAACAAGACTGTGAGAAGAACTAAAAAAATCCTTCATTTTGCTATAGGGCAGTGGTGATGCAATGTGTGGCCTCCTGTCTTTGCCTAAAGTTCTCAAACACCTGAACATTTCCCATTTCTCTTTATTCCTACTCCTTTTCCACTGCATCTCTGGCCCATCTAGAATTAGGGCAGGGAAGACCTTGATTCTCCTAAAGGTTCTCCTAGATTCCAGTTCTGTGAACTTCAGATTCTTAGAATTTTGGTTTTCTTAGAGTAATGGTTTTTATCTTGGGGTCCATAGAATGAACTTCATAGGGTCTATGAACTTAGGGGGCAAAGGACCTCTTTATTTTCACTAACTTCTAACCGAAATTAAGCATTTCCTTCAATTATTATTATTATTTTAATGCAGAGTGCTAAAGGGACTCATGACAGAAAATGTGAAGAACATCTGGCTTATAGCTTGTCTTTTATGGTCCCTGCTCTTCTAATAACCTTTCAACTGAGACCAACTAGCCTGTACTTTGACTTTTCTTGTTCCTCGTCTAACAGCCCTGTCTTTAATCAGACACAGGCCGGGGGACCAGCATTAAAATTCTAAAGAGACACTTAATTAGAAATTCATTAGATTAGATTTTGTGAACATTTGGATAGTGTAGAAGGAAATTTACTTTTGTTAGATTTAGAAATCTCCACTGAAACCCTACTCCAATGTCTTATTGCATATGGAGGTGATGTTGGGTTGTGGAAATCTTTTATAGCCAAGAGCAAGCTCTGGAAGGTCCTGCTAAACAGGGAAGGCTTTGATAAGGGGGTCTGGTGACTATGCCTGTTGCCTGAGAAACAGAGTCATTAAGTATAGTGAGGTGTATCACTAGGTTGAATTTTTTGCACATGATAAGTCTTAAAGATCATCAACTAAGCAATGAAACTTGTCAGGGTTGACAGAGGGAAAACCTGAACCAATAAAATCACACATCCTTTAACTACTGAAGCAAAGTTTGTGAAAAAGGCTTCCCTAAGCAAATTAATGAGATAAATAAGATTGCAAAGGGGATTATTTAAACTACATTGAACTTGCTTATAATGAGAATATCATTAGAAGTATTTTTTCAGTTATTACCTGGGCTAAACATTATTGTACTCATAAACTTTACATACATCCCAGAAACTACCATTCCAGACAGAAAAGACCACATCATTATTTGGAAGGTCAAAATTTTCTTTATCACATTCAAAGTCAGTTTCAAGTGCAACATATCTTATAAGTCCATTCTCTAAAATGGAAAATCATAGATAAAAGCAGTTTAGCTAAATATGTGAAGTAAAGTGCTCTTTAAATGATCTTTTTTACATGATCCTCCATCCTCATAATTTCATTATTTCTATGGTTCAAAAATTTCATTGGGGGAGGAGAATTTGGTGAACAATACTTAAAAAAAAGAATGATTATAAAAGCATATTCTAAAGGCAATATAATGACTAAGATGAGAAAGACAGAGACTTTAAGTGGGCCTCTTAAAGTGAGCAGGACCAAGAGAACATTTTATATAGTAACAGCAATACTGTTTGAAGAATGACTTTGAGTGAATAAGTAATTTTGACTATTATAAATACCCAAATTAACTATAAAGGACATAAGAAGAAAGACACTATCTACATCCAGAGAAAGAGCTAATAAATAGAAGAATGTATGGAATAATTTTACATATATATAACTTTTTGTGTCTAATGGTAGCCATCTCTAGGGCAGGAGAAAAGGAAAAAAGAAATTCACAAGATAATTTTATCAAATATTTAAAAGAAATAGCATGTTGTACATAATAGATTTGCAGTTTCATGTGCAATCATCTTTTTTTATTATACTATATTACACTTACTTTATTCCATAAATTTAAAATAAAATAAAATGTAAAAATAATTAACTTTTAAAAATTAAAAAGAAGCTAATTTTTCTGCTTTCAAAAAAATACCCAGTTTTAAACTTTTGAAAATTAACTTTTAATGAATGATCAAAGTTCAATAGAAACCATATTTTTTAAAAAATGCTCTAACTTTTCTGGGCCTCAGTTTCTTCATATGTAAAACAGGGAGACTGAAGTTCAATGATCTTTAAGTTTTATTTCAGGTCTAAAACCTATAAGCCATATAAATATATTCTGTGTAAAACAAAATTATTGTGCTAAAGTTTGGCACATATTCTTTACGTTGACTGTCATTGATTTTATATAGGTTACTCTTGTAAAAATGACATAGACCCTTAATAGTACTCACAGATCTTCCTTAGAATTGACTAAATGTTAAGACAAATTAATTTTCTTAAACATACAAATTGAAAAAATGGCTTTTGTTTATAGAAACTTTTATAAAAGGTAAATGGTAATTTTGGGGCACTGAATCTACAATCATTCTAGGAGATCTATTCTTAATCCACAAGGGCTAATTTGATCTAGGAGTAAAGTAAATAAGAAGCAAAAACTGGAGGATTCTCAGCAGATTCCATTAGATATATCTTAGAATGATGTCCCTTTATTTCTTCGCTCTTAGACATTCTTTAGGTGTACTATCAATAAATCAGTACTTTGAAGATTAGTTTATTATAGTAATGCTCTCAAGGGTCTAAAAAACAGTTTAAGAGCATAATTAGGGACTATATTATAAAGTTATGGAGAATTGTTGGAATGCTAATGATTATGGTCTATTTACATCCTGTAGCTTGGGGAAAAGCAACCTAAAGTTATTTCCATGCTCCTTAGTTACAGTGAACTATTATTTCTTTAGGAAAGTATATCTATATGTAAGAACTTTTTCCTAAGGAAATATAGGCATACATTGTACTATATGTTTGTGTGTGTATATGTGTGTATATGCAGAGTTGAATATTTCATGATGACATATTTGGATAACATACAAACTGTAAAATTTGGGGGGTAATATTTGCAATTTGGTGATGAATAATAACTAATAATGAGAAGGAAGAGGAGAAAGAAAAGAAAAAAGAGAGGAGAAAACAGAAGAGGAGAAGGAAGAAAAGAAGGAGAAGGAAGAAGAGGAGGAGGAAGAAAGAGAGAAAGAGAAATAAAAGGAGGAGAAGAAGGGGAAGGGAAGGGGAAGGAGAAAGAAGAAGAAGGAGGAGGAGTAGGAGGGAGGAGGAGGAGGAGGGGGAGGAGGAGGAGAAGAAGGAGAAGAAGAAGAAGAAGTCATCAACAATAATGTATTCAATGTTCACTTTGTGCCAGGCAATGTGCTAAACATTGGGCATAGAAATACAAACCTCTACTTGGTCTCTGCCTCTGGGAGGCATTTTAATGCGGCAAGACAACATATAAAAAGGGAGCTGAAAAGTAGAGGGAAGAGATACCCACATGGGGACATAGTGTAAAGTCTGAAGAATGAAAGATATCTGGTCTAGGATCTTCCTCAAAATGGAAGCTCCAGGAGGAACTCACCAATACGAGAAAGTGGCCTTGAGGGAGAATGAAGAAGTCATACAATTCATAGATGTAATATATATATATATATATATATATATGTATGTATGTATATATGTATATATATGATGACATGCATGTGTATATGTGCATATATATGTGTATATAATATACAATAATAATAGGAATTTGTAAAGTACATTAAGGTTTCCAATTTTTTTATACATTATCTTAATTGAGCCTCAGAATATCATTATGAAGTAGGCACTTAGACATGAGGCAATGAGATCAAGTGACTTACCCTTGGTCACACAGTTGTTGGGTCAGAGATGAGATCAAACCCTGGGGATCCTGGCATCAAGTGCAGCAGTCTTTCTACTACCAAATACCATCTGTCTTCACAGTAATATAATGTGGACCAACCAATGTCATTTGCGGTGTTATTTAAATGATAGAATATCGGATATTCTAACTATCTATTAGTAAGGCATCTGCCTTTGAGGGTTTTTTGTTTCCAATAGTGACAACCAATTGTCACTCTGTCATCTGGTTCCCCTTTGTGATCAATCACACAAATCTGTGAGTTAGGAGGCCAACATAAGGGAAGGGAGACGATTTCAGCCCTAGGCTCTAACCAATTGAATTAACATTTACACTTGTGTTAAATCTAATCTGTAAAATAATAATATTATATAGGTATTTGGGCAGTGTAGTATAGTGGGCTTGGAGTCAGAAACCCAAGACCCAGCTACTGGCTCTGCTACTTACTGTTTTTGTGGGGAGTTGTTTTTTTTTTTGGGGGGGGGGCAGTTGGGGTTAAGTGACTTGCCCAGGGTCACACAGCTAGTAAGTGTCAAGTGTTTGATCTGAGGCCAGATTTGAACTCAGGTCCTCCTGACTTCAGGGCCAGTGCTCTATTCACTGTGCCACCTAGCTGCCCCTCTGCCACTTACTACTGATGTGATTGTGAGCAAGTTACTCCATTTCTCTGGCCCTTGGTTTTCTCAAATGTAAATTAAGGTGATTGGACTAAGTGGATTAAAAGGTTCCTTTCATCTATAAATCTATGATTTTGTGATCTCTGGGTCTTAGTTTCCTCATTCATAAAATGGAGGTGATAATACTTGTACTACCTACTTTAAGAACTATAAAACACTGCATATGAGTTAACATTGGTTCTTACTACCAAAGGATTCAGAGATTCAGAACTTCCTACATGAGCTACCCTCTGGAATAAATTAAGCATTTTGGGAAACTGCATTAACTCCTTTTGTCTGCCAGTATGCCATTTACATTAGTACAACTGGAGCCCTTAACTTTTTTTTGGTAAGATTCCATGGATAACCAGTCCCTCCTGGTCTCTTCCTCCTTATTTTTCCTTGTACTCTACTTTATTAGTACACAAATTGTATCACTTTAATAGATTGTTGGGGGCAGCTAGGTGGCACGGTGAATAGAGCACTGGCCCTGGATTCAGGAGGACCTGAGTTCAAATCCAGCCTCAGACATGAAACACTCGCTAGCTGTGTGACCCTGGGCAAGTCACTCAACCCCATCACCTAGCAAAAAAAACCAACTAAACAAAAAACAAACAAACTTTAATAGAATGTAAGCTCCTTAAGGGCAGGGATTGTTTATTTGTGTAGTTGTAGCCTAGTGTGTAGCATGATACCTTGCATACAGTAGGTGCTTAATAAAAGTTTATTGAATTTAATTGAATTTACCAGATGTTTTAAGATTCATTCATTTATTCATATTTATCTTGTTCAATGAGATGAGGGCACTGATCCACTGGCTATAAAAATTGATGATCCTATATCATTTCCATTGTTGACCATAAATGGGTCTAGTCAGTCCTCCCACTAAGTATGTTTTTGGCTCTTGATCAGCTGCTTGTATTCCTGTAGGATTCAGTCTATAAATGAGACAGTTTATCTGTCTCCAGTACACTCCAGTGCATCTCCCACGCCAAAACCTCTGTTTTTTCTGTTTGTTATGCAATCATGCAAGAATATTCCATATTTAGCTTTTTTTCTGTTGCAAGCAGTGTAACTCTAAGTTTCTATTCATTCCTTTTTATGGTAGACTAGCACTCTAATGCATAAATACTCAGGACAACACTGGGGAATCCAACATGTGTGCCCAGATCTTCACAGGCACCTCATCAGTGGTTAGGATTATGCCAATGCTGCTGAAATCAATCCAGCACACTTTGCATATTCTGATCCATTATCTATCATTCTGCCAAAGATGGTGACCAGCATGAGCATACTCAAACATGCCTTTGATTTCCAAGCTATCTACATGCACTGTGCCTTATGGAAAGTCTTTCTGTGTGCATCCCTTTTATTTTAAGAAGGTTCTTTCTTTCTTTTTTTCTTGGTTTATTTTTTGGCTAGGCAATGGGGTTAAGTGACTTGCCCAAGGTCACACAGCTAGTAAGTGTTATGTGTCTGAAACTGGATTTGAAATCAGGTCCTCCTGACTCCAGGGCTGGTGCTCTACCCACTGTACCACCTAGCTGCCCCATAAGGAGGCTATTTCTAAGTTTATCATCTTAAATGCTCTCTACTGACCTACCAATAGATACCAGCCTACCAGTTACATACCCCCTTTTCCAAAAGATAATTTATATACTCAAAGAATGTACATTGATAGCTCTGGGGAGATTGGACAGAACATGATATAACAAATAGGTCACTTTTTCAATAGTCCAATCATCCATGATTTCATCAGTGTGGGTATTTTCACCTACTCATACAGTTCTCAACCCTCCTACGACTTAGTGAACCATCTTCAAAACTTTCTGTACCCCCAAAAAGTTCATGACTTTGTATCATGAACTGGTGATGAGCCTCTCCAACCTTAGTGAGACTGGTTTTCAGATGGCCCATGTGTAGTGTGACCCATCACTAGGACCACACTCAAAAGTTTTTCCACCCCATAAGGTCTGCCACAGTTTGCCTTTTGCTGGCCTAGCTTCAAGAATCCAAGGTTGCCTCCATGTCACCATGAGACATTGGCAAAGGAACTTTAGTGGAAGTAGGTAGAAGATACTTAATGATCATTTGCAGAGATAGCAGAAATGATGTTTGCCACATTGCTAGATCCTTAAGTAGTCTATAAATAATAATTTTAGTAATAACGCACTCATATAGCAGTTTACCAAGCATTTTCCTCATGCTAACCTTTTTAAATATATCAAAAGGATTGAAGATTTGAAGCAGAAAGGGACTTAAGAGGCCATGAGTCCAACCCATTCATTTTGCAGTTGGAAGAAAATGAAGCACAGAGAGATGAAGTGATATGTCCAGCTGGCATGTACCTGAGTGGAAAGTTTGATCCCAGGTCTTCCTGACCCTAGGTACAGTAATAATAACAGCTAACATTTATATTGCACTTGCTATGTGCCAGGCTTTGTGCTAAGCACCCTACAGTTATCATCTTGTTTGATCTTTAAAACAACTCTAGGAGGTAGGCAGTTTTATTATCTCCATTTTACAGAAAAGGAAATTGAGGCAAATGACTTGCCCAGATTAAGTATCTAAGGCCGGATTTGGACTCAGGTTTTCCTGACTCCAGGCCTAGAGCTCTATTCACTGGGCCACCTAGCTACCCCTACCCACTATATCATATGGCTTCCTGGATTATAACGTCCATGGCTGGATTGTAAGTCTCTAATGGCAGAGACCATGTCTTCTCCTTTTTTGTTATTCTTTTTCTTCCATAACTCTTTGTGTGCTCAAAAAGGGCTCACGTGATGGTTGCTGACCGGCTGGCAAAGCACACTTCAATTTTCTTTGCGACTATCTTTGAAGAGGTCTTACAAACAATGACTGTCACAGCAAGAACTAACACTCAAGGTTCCCCATTGAAAGAGGAATGAAATCTTTTTGGGAAAGTTCTCTGAGCAAAAAAGGAATGTGATTAGACATATGGTTGGTACTGATTCAATTTCTACAGTCAAAATATCTCAGGGTCAGGAGAACAAAGATAATGCTTTTACTATAGGATGTGGCTTTTTCCAAGTTCAAGTGTTCAAGCTTGAGAATCAGTCTAGCCTTCTATTTCGCTTTCCCATGCTTTCTAAGCACTATGGCTTATAGGGTCCAGGGTACACAATCCTTCCCATTATTTCATGGCAACATTATTTATGCTGTGATTTATTGTGGGTGCTAGTTTGTCAAGACATCTATGAGCCTTAGGACAACAGGGCCAATAGACATTTAACATTTCAGGGGTCAGCACTTAAAATCTGACTAAGAATAAATCAACATTGCAACCAGTATAAGGCCCTGGGTTGATAACACATTGAGGGCAGGGTAAAAAATAAAGTGTAAAATGCAGAGTCTGTTATAGCACAGCCCTATTGAAATGGACATTAAGTAGAGTTGATGCTTATTACCTCATCAGTTCCTTCTACAATGGAGCTATGAAAGATTTTTTCTTTGCAGAACAAATCAATTTAAAAATGTATATAATATAGAAAATTGGTTATGGTATACATATGTATGCTTCTTTCTAATTATAAGGAGTTTTGGCATTCATTACAAGTGAAAATGATAAATGATTCTAATGAGACAGACCCATCTCCATCTATTCTGGCTATTGTCAGTGCAAAGCTCCAAAGCTCACTCCCCATTTTTTTCCATTAAAAATAAGCACACAGTTTGCCATGGATGTATATGCACTTTTTGCTTAGGCCTGTTTTCTTATTGCAGAAATAAAAATGACTAAATGCCAATATAGAATCATTCATTCAATAAACATTCATTCAACAAGCACTATTTTGGGCACTATTAACCCTAGAAGAAACCCAGAAAAATACTCTTGAGTACATGAGTTCTTATACTTTTTGTCATGGACTCCTTTGGGAGTCTAGTGAAACCTATGAACCCCTTCTAAGAATGATTTTTTTTTAATACATAATTGAAGAAAATGCTAAATTTCAGTTAGAGTTTAGTAAAAATAAAAAAAAAGATGTATTTTTCCCATTTAAATTCGCAATTCCCCTGAAAATTATCCATTAATTCTTTTGGGGGTCTGTGGATTCCAAATTAGGAAACCCCAATCTAATGCAAACACTTTATTTTATTGGTGACAAAGTGGAGGAGCTAAAGAGGTTAAACGATTTACCCTACGTCACACAGCAAATCAGTGGTAGAGAAGGCACCACAATTATGCTCTCTGGACTTCAAATCTGATACATTTTCCACCCCACCAGACTGTTTCTCTCATACAGCTGATTCCTGTCAGTTATTGTTCACAAGTAATGTCAGTAAGTGGGCTAGTGACGAGGAAACCTTTGTATCTATCTGCCTCAAAACTGTTCTGTTCTGTTTAGATGTGTTTCAAAATGTTCACAGATGGGGGGAAAATGTTGGCTTGGAAGGTCTTAAGAATGCTGGAGTAGATAATAGGTGTAGCGAATTTAAGAACTTGAATGCTCTTTCCCAGGGACTATAACTCCCAGAAGACTTTGGGGTAAAGAGTAAATAAATCCTGGAACTGATTTCCCAAGGGCTTGAGTGGAGGATGCATGGATATGACCGAGGGAAAAGACTTTCAAAAGCAAGGAGACTAAGAGGTAGGGAAAGGGAAAGTTTGCTGCCACGAGCACAACCTTTTCCCAGAATTGAGAAAGGGTACCTAGTAGCCCCTCCTATAGCTAAAGTGTTGAGAGAATTTGAGCCAGACTCATGGTGGTCACACTATGTCAAATCAGTTTCTTCCTAGTCATGCCAATAAGAGAACAGTAAATACAGCCTGCACATGCACCAGGTAAAATTTCTGCAGCTGTTTGAGCCAGGGGAGAACTATAGTTCCCAGATGGTCTTGACTGATATGAGTAACTGTTTCAACTTTTCCTCTGCCCAGTGGGAGTCAGGAGGATCTGCATTAAGCAAATAAACTTTCTATTTCTTTTACCCTGCAGTGGGAGTCATCAAGAGACAGTGAGGGAGGGAGAGTTTAGATATGGGAACTTACATGTTGATTACTTGCATTTGATCATACTTTTATCTAATTTAATCAAATTGCTTCCTAAGGTTATGCCTTGCAGAGGTTTTGTATGACACTTTGCCAACCAGGGATGGAAGCAGAGTAGACAGCTACTCAGATGAGGCATAAGCCATCAATAGAATATCATACCTCTGGATGAGAAGGATCTAAGGACAACCCAGCGATGTGAAGCAGGAGTGATGGATTGATGACCAACCACTATCTTATCCAGGGTTCTGGCTGATCACAGAGGATCACCTGCTGCCACAGAATCCTATTTCATGGGCAATCTTTCATTTTTTTGCAAAGTAATTTTCTCATAAATGCTGAGTTTCAAAGGTTGATTGGGGGTCAGCAGTTAGTTGGAGAGACTTAGAAGCTACCTGAAATATGAGAGGTTAGGGCATTACCCTCTGCATACATACTATATATCATGAAAGCTAAAATAACATTTCTTTCTGAAATCACATGGAGAAAGAACAAAGCAGAAAGTGCTCAGCACTAATAGTGCTAAGAAATAGCATTGGTTATGGTTGGAGCCAGAAGCATAGGTGTGCACAGTGCATGAGACAGCAATGCCAGCACACCACAACACACCCATGTCATGCTCTATACATACCTATAGTGGCTTTGAATCTTGGATCTGACACTTAACTCGCTTTTCATCTGGGGCAAGTCCATTATATTAGATATGACCTGTAAGGTCCCTTCCAGCTCTCAACACTGTTATTTTATTGTTCTAATGCCTTCTGGAATAAATAACAAAGGATGTGCACCAGAAAAGGGGAACATGAAGGAAGAAGGCATTGATTCCACTGTAAGACTTTTGACAAGTCTCTTACTCTCTATGAGCCTTCTTGTCCCCTTCTGTAAAATGAAGACACTAGATGTGGTGACTTCTAAAGATCCTTCTAGCTCTAACATTCTATATATGCCATAAGAAAAGCCAAGATTTAAGTAGTAGTAAAAAAAAGTTGAAATTTAGTGGGAGGGGATACTTAACTAGGACCCACATGATTACCTTTCTTTAAATCTCATGTCTAGAAAAAAAATCAGCTTCTATAGAATAGATTTTTCAAACCCAAACATATAAATTGATGGCAAATACAGTTATTCCCCCCACACACATCGTAGGGGCTAGGGCCTAGGGGCTAGGGGCACAGTGTCCCTGAGATCTGGAAAATCCATGTAAAATTTTTTGGCCTTTCCTTCATACCAGAGAAGAAGTCTGAATCATCTTGGTAGTAAAAGAAAATATGTTGATATTATACAATAATATACATATATTTCTGAATTTCTAAACTTTTTCTGTGTTATCTGCTGACCTTCACATGTTGTCTGCAATTTCCACAAAACTCCCCCCAAAATTCCCATTTAATTTTTTATGCCAACCTATGATATATCAAAACTGTGAGGGAGAAAGTTGCAATGTGGAAGAGATAATTGTACCATATTTGTTAATTAAATCACTTGGTCTCCCCTCTTCCTTTGGTAGTTTATTCTTTATATTAGCCTTTTTCCTATTATGTGTGTTCTCAGACAATCTACTTCCAAGTAGCTCTGTGGGTAGTACTGTTATCATTTTCTCTAAAAGGCCTTTTTCTTTTTGCTATAAAAAAGACTTCAACAATCAGGATTTTAAAAACTGTAACTACACTGTTTTCCTTTTTATTTTTCTTCTTATTTTTCTTTCTTATTATATTTTCCTTCTTATTCCTATTTTTGCTTCAGGTCCAATATACTTCAGTTCACTTTGGGAATATTTTTAAAAAAACAATATTCATATATTGGTCCCTGCTATTTTGGCAATAATACTTCAATTTCAATTATACACAGGGCATTAGTTCCTCATAACTTGGTCCTTTCAGCTTCTCAGTAATTTGTATTACTTACAGTTTACAAACAGTTGGTAAGGTTTTAACTTAATGTATCATCAGCAATATTGGTACAGTATTAATGGAGTCATATACTATAAACACACTATGATTTAGCATTAAATTGTGTCTTTGCTGTCTATGTCCACACACTGCCCAAACAACTGCTGATCAATTCTGTTGATTCTACCTGTACAACATCTTTCACATCCATCTTCTTCTCTCCACTTGTAATGTCACCTCCCTTATTCAAGGCCTTCATCACCTCTTATCCAGACTGTTGCAATAAAGTCTTCATTAGTCTCCCTGCCTCCAGTCTCTCCAATACATTGTTCACAAAGCTGCCAAATTAATATTCCTAAAGCACACATTTGACCACGAACTCCACTGTTCCAAAAGCATCAGTTATGCTCTATTGCCTCTAGGATAAACCTCTTCTGTGTTGCATCCACAACCCTCCATGACATGGCTGCAATATATCTTTCCAAACTGGTATTATGCTACTCCCCTGTTCTCCGTAAATGGCAGTCCCTCTCCTGCCTTCATGTCTTTGCACAATCTGTCATTTAATGTAATGCTCTCTCTTTAATGTAATGCTCTCTCTCTCTTCATCTGTTTTGGAGAATCCCTAGCTTCCTTCAAAATCATATCTCAGATGCCAACTCCTGAAGGAGGCCTTTTCTGATGACACCCCCTTCCAGTTGTTAGTGATCTCTAACCTCCTTCAAATTATTTTATATTTACACTGAATATATTTTGTATATATTTATCAAGTATATATTTTTGGTCAGTAGAATGTAAGACGCTTGAACATAGGTAGTGATTTGTTTTTGTCATTCCATCATTAGCACAGACTACTATGCCCAGCACAGTTAGCCATTAATAGATGCTTGCTAAATTAAATTGGCTGAAAAGGTGAATAATTTAGTCATCTTATAAACAAAAATGACCAGGTATCAAACTGGCTAATTAAGTTATTTTTTTACTTGATTTAGTTTAAAGTTTAAAAATTTTGAATTTATCAGTCAATTCAAACAAAAAAGTCAAACTGGTTTGAGGGTATAATGCTCCTAAGTTGTTTTACTGTGAATCACCATAAAAACTAAAACTGGCTCTAGTTAACAGCTAACATTTATAGAGAGTTTTTCAGGTTTGCTAAATGCTTTACATGTTATCTTATTTTATTCTAACAAAAACCCCGTGAAGTAGGTGCTATTGGTAGTCCCATTTTATAGATGAAGAAACTGAGTCTGAAAGCAATTACATGACTTGCACAGAATCACATAGCTAGTAAGCACCTAAGGCAGGGTTTAAATGCCAAACTTCTTGATTCTGAATCCAGCAATGACCCTATCCACTTGGCCACTTAAGGTTACTTTTTCAACAACTCCAAAATGTGATTCACACAGTCTTAACATTTCATACATGCTGCTCATAAGCCCTTCAAAAATCTTTGGTTGCCAATCATTAGGGTGAGCAGCCCTAAGGTGATCCCCAAGGAAAACTGAGGAACTAACTGTAGACCATCTTCAAGAAAAGCAATGAGTTGTTGTCCAGGGGGTACCTGTCTCACCTTCCTAAATGGAAAGGGAACAGATCTGAGTCAAGGGCCTTAAAAGATACTGGCGAGGACCAGAGGACAGTATAAGAGATCATACTCATAGTGATGCGAAGATTCTGTTCCTATTCCTCAGAGAATAATGTGCAGTACCAAAAAAGAAAAAAAAAAGCCTTACTTTGTTTTACTTCTTTGTTGTAAGAAACCTTTAAGACATTTTTTAGGAAATGTTCTAAATTAAGGTTAGGAAAATGTTGATCTTTCTATAGAAAGCTGGGTACAGTATGTAACCGTAGGGAACCCACTGCCTCTTTGTAAGCTGTGGAACTCAAAGTGTATTCAAGTATTTGATGTTTTCAGCAAGACAAAGAATGTATGTGGTCTCATTAAAGTTCCAAAGATACTTCAAAAAAAATCTTTGGTTGCTAACGAAATGAACATCAAATTACTGGGATTTCTTCCCTCTCATATTCTTTATGGAAATGAAAGCAGACTGGATTCTGTATCAAAAGACCTGGGTTCTAATCTCAGCTCTGTAATTTAATGTGGTGTTAGGCAGATTACTAAACTTCTCTAGGACCTCGGTTTTCTCCTCTGAAAAAGAGGGAGTCGGACCAGATGACCTCTGAGCTCTCTTCTAATGCTAGATCAATGATCTCATATTTGTTTGTCCCGCAATGGTAGAATCTAGACTAAATTTGCAAACTGCAGTTCTCAATGTGAAAGAGGACAAGGCTGGAGAGATATTAAACGAGTCGTTTACATACAGATGATATTAGGCCTTCTTTTTGGCAGTGGGGAAACAAAGGCAGGATTGATTCTGGCAGTGTGCCAAAAGAAAGGACAAAAAATTCTTCTGGTGCAAAGGAGATTGGGAAAGGGCCTTTTGTGCCAACTCAGCTGATAGTAGAGTGGCACTGATTCACATAGCAGGTTGCACCATCCACACTCTGTGGTTCATTTCAAATTCAAAAGTGAGGCAGTAGCCTCATTCTCCCTAGCCACAATAAAAATCCAAACAACTTCAAGAAATCATGTAACACAGCCAAAGCAAACTAGCTACCTTGGGCCCCAGGGGCCAAAAGTATATTAAACAGCCCTTTGTCCAGATCGATCTGTAATCAGGTTAACTAAGTCTGTATAAAGAAAAAGAAAAAAAAACAACAGTCCTCCTTGTCTGACATTAAAATTTTAGAGCTGATCATCTACTACAACCCTGCCCTTCTTCATTTTACAGATGAGGAAACTGAGGCCCAGAAACATTTAGTAACTTGTCCAAGGTCACAAGCTGCTAGTTGCAGAACTAAGGTATGAATCCAGAGTCCTATGACTGCCAACCCAACGCTTTTCCCACCATACCACTCATAAGGATAAACACAATAAGATTAGGGACAGGGACTAGATCTATATTTTATTAATATAGGAGACACCTGGATGAAAAAATTTCTACTACCAATGTTAGCTGGCACTTTCTTTAAAATTTATAATTTTAGAGAATTTCACAGAACACGGTAAGTGACTTGCTCAGGGTCACACACGTGTTAGAAAAGAGACCTGAATCCCGGTCTTCCTGGTTCTGATATGAACAGTAAAAACTTGGCCACAAAATTATAGCTGGAGGCTGTTCATCTAGTCTACCTTTATGCAGGACCACATCTAAACTGGTGTAGAGATAGGATTTTTTTTTTAACTGACAGAGAGAAAGATTACACAGCATCTCTTGGTAATCTATTGTGGGGTTACATAACCTTCATTCAGCCAGTGTGAAAATATTATTAAATGACTAGGCTGCAGTAACCTTAAGGTTTTCATTTCTGAATATTCATGAAATGGGAACCCTGAAGAAATGCACATGAAACTATCAATAGAATTGATCATCGAGCAGTCAACACTGAAACTGAATCACTTTCTTCTCTCATTCCCCAGCACATGCACAGTAAGGGTAGACGTTTTACTATGTGATATTCTACAAATTTTCTAAATATTTTTATTCTTGGATAATAAATATTATGCATCTTAATTATATTCGTCCATTAACCTGGGCCAGTATCGTGTATGTTAAAAAAACAAAATATTAATTCAAGATTTTAAAGAATTCTCTTCTCTCTTTCCCCCCCCCCAAAATTGTCAGACAGCATTCTGATAAATCAAAGAAAGTTTAAGAATATTAATGCTGTGATCATATTGTAAAACTTTGGTTAAAAAAAAAAAACAGAAAAATGTTACCTTTAGAATAGAGTCAGACATTTTTTAATCTGTCTTCTCCTGTCCCATGGAATAAGTTGCCAAATTCTATTGATTCTTCCTTAACAATAGTTCTTACATCTCACATTGAACCGCTTCTCTTCACTTCTATCCTTACTTAGGCCATCATCCTTTTTCACCCACAATATACAGAGGGTGCATAATACAGTGAGAAAAAATCTCAGGTTTGAAATAAGAAGAGTTGGGTTCAAATCCTAGTTCTTGCCCACACAAACTGAATAATCTTAGGAAAGTCACCCCTCCAGGGTTTCAATTTCTTCATCTGCAAAATGTGGAGATTGAACTCAATGACATTAAAGGTCTCTTATGATTCCTATAAATATTTTAACTGTTTTTCCTGTCTCCAGTTTCTTGCTTCTTCAAACCATCATGTACATACTTCATTAACATTTCTTTCAGTTCAGTCATTTTTCAGTTGTGTCTGACTCTTCATGACCCCATTTGGGGTTTTCTTGGTAAAGATAATGGAGTGGTTTGCCATTTCCTTCTCCAACTCATTTTATAGGGTTGAGTGACTTACCTAGGATCACACAGCCAGTAAGTGTCCGAGGCCAAATTTGAACTAACAAAGATGAGTCTTCCTGACTCCAGGCCTAGGGATTTAACCACTGAGCCACCTAGCTGCCACTAACATTCCTAGGTTTCACTTAATCCCATCACTACAAAATTCAAAATCCTTCAGTAGTTCCCTCCCCCATTGTCTTCTCAATAAAGTATAAACTCTTGATACTGGCACATTCAAGGCCCTCCACAATTTGGCTCCAACCTACCCTTTCCAGACTTATCTCATACTATTCTTATTCATGTATTCCACCTTCCAATGAAATTGGACTATTCTTTATTCTGACATCTTTTAGCCCCATGCTTTTGAACACCTCCATTGTCCCTGATGCTTCTAATACTTTCCCAAATCTTCTCTCTGCCTGTAGAGGTCCTCCTCTATCTTGATGGCCCAACTGAGCCACCATTCCCTCCACTGAGCCTTCTTCTATCCCTTACTCAGTTCTCTCCTCACATCATTACCTCTTGGATGCAAGTGGTCTCTCCCTCCTCAAATTTGTCAGTACTTTTCCTGGAATTCTCCTTTTCATGCATCACAGTCTTCTTTGTATTATAATTATTTGCGCAGATGTCTTTTCCCTCCTGTTAAACTAGCTGTTTCTCATGAGGAAAGTATTTACAATGGGTTATATAAATGTGAGTTCCTATTATTAGAGCCAGCATGGAATAATGAAAAGGTACTTGAACTTTGAGTCAAGGGACATAGGCTTAAATCCTACTTCAAACATTTATTAACTGTGAGATGCTAGATAACTAATTTTTGTTTTCTAAACTTCAGTTTTCCCTTTTGTAAAATGGGAGTAATAATTCATACCCTCCCTATCATTCTTTTAGGGTGGTTGCTTTTAGAGGGAAAAGTACTATGTAAACCTTAAAGAGTTATATAAAGATGAGTAATTATTATAATGCCACTCCCAGGTTCAATGTAAGTGAGGGAGGGTGTTTTGAATATTTAACTATTCAACTCACAGCCCTGATCCCATCTAATGCTACTACTCTCTCTTGTGAGAACATACAAGTGACACATAAATCCAAAAGCAAAAGCATTTAATTAAGACATGAAACAATATAAATAACAAGGAAAGTAATCAAGTAGAAAAGCATTCCACGCACCTATATACAAAAGAGTTCAATCATCCACCCTTTCAGGGGAGTTATAATCTAATTCTCTTTTGATTCCTTGTCATTTCCCAGAATAATGGCAGAAGCACACCATTATTTCAGAACTCACAGCCCCAGTGGTGATCACTTAGAATATGTTAGAACCTGCCTTTTGGATTTTCTTTCCCAAGACTCTCTTATAGCAAAATGGAGTATGTTTGAAACCTTTTACTTTGCCTCTGAGGTATCATGGCTCTTATGTCCAGAAATGCCATGGCCATGCCACTCCATGTGGTCACTATTCTAACTACAGCTCTATAGCTTGTCTTTCTGTGGTAGGCTCTACTCCCAGCTCCTTACAGCCCGACATTAAACCTCCGGTCTTGTGGTGCACTTTCCACCAATCAGAGTCCTTACCTTATGCAGCACCATGTTGTGGGCTCACGAGCAGTACTCTGGGAAGCACTTGCCAGAGAATCTTTACTAATAAAGCAAGGCTCTCTCCACCCAAAATATTGTAGGAAATGAAGTTTTGCAAACATATCTACTATATTACTTTTGAGAACGCAACCTTTGTATCTATAGCACTTGGCACAAAGTAGATACTTGATAAATATTAGATGATTTTAACTTGTTGAACTGAACTCAGGGTAACATGGCAGGAGGTACAAAGAAAATATTTTGGCAGTACCCAAATCCAGTGGAGTGATCTGTGAGTCAATTTCTTTTTTTTTTCCTGTGTGAGTTTAATGATTGTTCAGTTCAATTCAACAGACATTAAGTGCTTATTACATGTAAGGCACTGTGCTAGGCACTATGGTTGTAGAGCCCTCAAAGCAGATAACATACTACTGTGGAGAAAGTTCATCATACAAAGTAATTTGAGGAGGCAGAAGGCAACAACAACCAGAGAAATTAAGGGGAAAACTTCATACAGGAGGAGATACCTAACAAAGCCCTCAAAGATAAGGATTCTGAGATAAAGATAAAGGAGGAATGCATTCCAGGCATTGGGGAAAGCCAGTACAAATGCTAGGGTGTGGGAGGTTGAGCTAAACTGTGTGACCCTGGGCAAGTCACTTAACCCTGTTTGCCTCAGTTTCCTCATCTGTAAAATGAGCTGGAGAAAGAAACAGCAAACCATTCCAGTATCTCTGCCAAGAAAACCTCAAATAGGATCATGAAAGGTCAGACATGACTAATCAACTAAAACAACACAAGAGCTTATGAACAATACAACTGAATGGTAGTTTGGGACTTTTGTGTGTCTTCAAGTTTGGGGCTAACATCACAAAATATCAAAATAAAATGTCTACATCTGCCCCAGTTTATGGCAAAGTTTTCAGAACTGTAACCAAGCAACCCTAGAGTTCTGAGAGACCTAATTAAGAAATGAATTAAGGGATTCATTAGATACCCAGATTAGTCATTAGATCTACGGAGCTGGAGTTCTGGTCTAACTCCAACTTTGGCACCAACATCCAAAATAAACATGACCAGATAAGTGCCATGGCTCACAATTAAAATGGATTTATATGGCTTATGTTTCCATGTGGGCCTTGACTCTTCTTAATTGAATTTGGCCCCTACTCCAAGTTACTGTGGGTTTCCGTTGCCATCTTCTTATTCTGATGTAACTATCTGGCAACAGAATTATACTGAGGGAAAAATAATTTCAATCAATGATGTCTCAGGAAAGAGCTAAAAACGAGAATATGTCCTTTGAGCTGCAATTAGAAAATTCTTTAAGTTTCCCTTTGTAGTCATATGTTTGAGATTAATACAGACAAGGCCAATCTCAGAAGCATGGTTTCCAGCTGCATCCCTCTGGAATAAGCAGCCAAGAAAGTCGTGATTCCTACATATGACAATGATCAATTATGGTATGTGTCCTATAATTACAATGATCGATAACAGCTGTAGTAACTCATTCTATGTTTACAAATTCATCATAACAGTTGACAATTGCTACTGTCTTCCATCAAGTTTTGTATTGACTTCCAACAGAATAATTAGGGTTTCTGATTATTGGGTATCCCTTCCAGGGAATAAGAATTAGTTGTGCCCCTACTTGTCTGTTGAGAAAAGGATGTCAGAAGTTAACATATTAATTCTTTCATTTGCCTGACCAAGAAATGGAACATTTCCTTGACAATCTTGTCAAAAGTAACCTTGAGAAAGAATAAGCCATTTATATCTGCATCCCCTCTCTATTTGAACAACTATGGGAAATGTGTCTTGTGGGAGTTTGACTCAGGACATTTCAGAAATACTGCATAAGGTATAGATGTGAGAAGATGAAAAATGTATTTTATACAGGAAGAAAAAAAAAACTAACCCAACAACTCTCAATTATCATCACCACCTCCCTGCAATTTAGAATAGATTTATTACAGTAGACAGATTCAGGCTCAGTGGAAAAAGAAAACAATTTAAGCTGTATAGGAATTTCAAACTGAAGATATTGAACAAAACATTAAGGTACAGTTAAGATCCGAGATACTTGCACAGAGACTAGACTAAATTTGCCTTTTCTATAAGAAGAAAGGTTTTTGCTAAAGAAATTGAACAAACGTGATTTCAGGAAGCCATAGGGAATGAACCTTCAAGTACTTTAGCAGCACCTAGTCACATATAAATTATCTACATCTAATTACAAACCATTCTTGTCTAATCTTTGAAGAATGTCTCTCTAAAGGACTCTATTAAGCAACCTTTCTATCAAGCTGATTCAAGTTACGAGATATGCTTAAGAGGAATAAAAATATATTTCTTTAAGGTTATACCAATAAAAAAGAAGCTATATTAAGAAGAGGGTAAGCAGGGCAGTTATAGCTGGCTTGTGGGAAACAAGATCTGTTGATTTTGACATTACAGCTCTGTTACTACCTGTGTTTACTCAGAGGAGTTGCACTAGACCATGAATTCTAAATTCTAAGTTCTTCTTCTTCTTCTCCTAGTTTAAGATCCTATGACTCTTAGTGGCCTTAACCCTGGTCCTCTGCCTTTACATAGGTTCCTACACCCATCACCCAAGCTGCACGTGTCCAAGAATGGATTCTGGTTTGTGCTATTCCTTGAGGTGGCCAGCTCATGTACAGCCCCCATGATACTCATGTATGGCTTGGAAGGCCAAGTCAAGGCAACCTCCCCATCACCAAGCATCCTTCCAACCCCCTCAGCTTTCTTTATGGATTTGAGTGGCAGCTGGGTACTGTGGAGCATCTTATTCAGATTCACTCCTCTTTCCCCATGTCCAATCCCCTCCTCCCCAACCATGCATAGTACAGTAGAACACTCATTTTTCCTTTCTTCCTATGACAGTCTAGTGTTAGGTAATCCTATCAGGAGCTATGAAAAGCAAGATGTCCACACTATATTACAGTAAATTCACCCACTCAACCTGAACCTACCTGGGACACTGAAATTGCTGCTGAGGCTAGGTTTTAATTAATTCAACAAATGTTTATTTATTATAATACTATATTAGGTACTGTGAGGGAATAGAAACAAGTGAGACATAGTTCTTCCCCCTAAACCAGGAATTCTTAACCTGAGATCTGTGAACTTGTGATAGATATCTAGAGCTATTTATACCTGTATCTATATCTATGCGTGCATCTATATCTATACTATATCTATTTCTGTGCATAGGCAAATATAAATATATAATTTCAATATAATTCTTTTCATTTATAATCCTATGTATTTTTTCATGCCTTGAAAAACATGATTCTAAAAAAGGGCCCACAAACTTCATAAGATTGCCAAAAGGGTCCATGACACAAGAAAGAGGTGAGAACTCCAGCCCCAAACAATTAAGAGACCAACACTCATAAAATACTTTAAGGACAATTAGGAGAAGCAGCCTGATTATAGTGAAAAGAGCACTGGGCACAGTTGAAATGAAATTGGTTTTCTACTTTCAATTCTGCTTCTAACTAACTGTGAGCAACTTCTTTGAACCTCAGTTTTCACATCTATAAAATGAGAAAAGTGAGCCAGATGATCTCAAAGGTCCCTTCCAAATCTAATATTCATATTTCCCAGCCCATATGTTATTAATTAAATTATTTATTATTATTATCATTATTTATGAATTAAAACCAGCCATTCATCTAAATTTGCGAGATTTTTACTACATTGAATAATTACTGTGTTAGTGGGTTTGGCACGTATCATGAAGGATCATAAATTTGGCCATGGAAGAAACCTCTTAAAGGTCACTCAGTCTAACCCCTTCATTTTTCAGATGAGGAAACTGAGGCCTCAGGTAAGTTAAGTAACTTGTCTCAGGTCATAGAGAAAGTGTGAATATAGCAGAACCAGATCTGAACTCAGATCTTTTGAGTCCAAATCAATGCTCTTGGTAGTCAGATGACAATTGAGAAAAGCATGTAAGGATTTTTGTAAACTGCCCTTATGTTGACCCTTAGTAGTAACCCCAGAGTCTCTGGCACTGTCCTAGAATAAAGGCTGATAGGGGTGTGAACTATATGGGGATGTCATGGACAAGTTTTAGGGGATATCTACCTTTCCTATCTGTGCTTAAGTGAATCAGAAATGAAGGAGGCCAAAGAACGCTTTGCTTTTTTTTACTTTTTAAGTATTCCCTTCTCCTTAGCACAGTTTTAAGAAGGACCCTTTATACTACAAACAGGCCTATAAGTTACAACCTGAAGAAATATCCACTCCTCTGATGCTTACCTAAACTTCACTTTGGTACTTTGTGGCCAATTTCCACACACACACACACACACACACCCCAGCTACCTGTGTGATTAACTTTTATTTCTGTCCCAAAATGCTGTTGACTTAATTTAAAGGTCAGCTCAATACCTTTTAGATACATTTCATTTCTCATAAATGGGAGCTTTTCAGAAGGACTAGCTTTGTGATTATAATACCTCATTAAAAAGAGATTTATTTAAAATAGTTTTCAAACTTTTGATAAAGACTCAAAACTTTCTGTATTTCTTTGTGAACCAGAAAATGAAAAAAAAAACTCTCTTCTTATTTCTACAACATTACTGACTATATATCCTTTGTAAAATGACTGAATAATATCTACAGTCCCTGTTTGGCTCCAAATCCTACAATCTCAAATGGTAAATAACATAAATGTTGGCATATAAAGAGTTAGTTAGTATATTGAGTTAGTTGTATATTTGACATGTTAAGGGTCTTTTAAACACAATCCAAAATATTCACTCACAATAATTATGGACATTCATAGAATGTGCTATGTCTTTCTAGATGTGATCAGAAAATTCTACTGGATAAATCTGAATTACCATGATATCACATTTTTGTCTTAGTATCGCCAGTGCCCACCATAGTACCTAGCACATAGAAGGTGGCTTATTAAAATTGTTGATTGATTGGCAAAAAAAAAGTGGTGATAACTTTCACCAGCTCCAATTTTCTATACAATAATTGCAGCATCTGACATCAGAAGACACTATTGGCTAGTGGATCTTGGGCTGCATTAAGAAAGGCATATTATTCATAATAAGATAAGTCATAGCATCTGGAAAAGTGTTTACTTATAGGCATCATATTTTAAGAACAGCACATATTTATATAGCTAGGTCATACACAGGTGCACTTTTACACATATGCATGGATAATTACAAAAAATTTTCCTCACCAAAATTTTGTGAAGTATTCTGATTATACTATTTTAACTTGTTTTCAGATATCCCTTAAACTGCACCTAGGGGAACATGAAGAAGGGAAGAACAGCTGGGGTTAGGTGTACATCCACCTAGAAACTCGGAGAATGGACTCTGGTTTCCTGAGAGCCCTCCAGATTCTGAGATTTTTATGTGTATCTGGTAAGCACAATAAACATTGGGGTTGCTGTGGAGACATGAGAGAATTAATCAAGGAGGTAAAGTATGGGGTTATAAATGTTCCAGGTTTTTTCTCTCATTACAGTTGTGTTGATGGTATTGTGTTGGTGATATACATTTGAGGGTATTTCAAATAGTTACATTTATGATAAAATATATGTGGTCAGAATTTATTGTTGCTGTTGCTTTATTACAGCAAGAAATATTGATTTCACTGGCTTTACTATCAAGTTATACTTATTGACCTGTGGAAATGAAAAATATCAGAACTGTGACAGGCCTAATATACAGATTGAATCCTATTTCAATGTATTCCAAGGGACTAACCAAATTCTTCTGTTATACAGGAATTTTGTTATATCAGTGCTTGAAATAAGTGACTAATTACCTGCAGTGCAGAAATAACAACAACAATATTGTGACAATTCACATTTAGGTAATATTTTGTCATTTGATATACATATTTTCATTATGATGGAATTTTCTATGTAAAATATACAAAACAGTCTTTTTGTGATGAAATTTACTGTGGGAAAAACAGAAAACATCATTTACATAAAAGTGGAGAGAATAAAAGGCTGAACCAAATGAAAATGTGGAGATATTCAGGATGGCTTTCCATGTCCAGAAGGTTTTATATTTTTAGAAACTGATCAAAATGACACCATTTGTTCATTAAACAATCAACTAATAAGTACCTAATCTGTACAAAGAACTGTTCTAGATGCTAGGGGAAATACAAACTTTAAACAAAACAGTTCTTTCCCCCACAGATCTTATAGTCTAGTAGAAGAATAAGGTAAGTAGGACTGGATCACTCCAGGAGCTCACTTTGTAGTTTCTGGGGCCATATTCCCTGATGTCTCCTAGCCCATCTGTGGAGCCAATAGAGTTGTCCATTGGGAAATAACAGCTCCTTTATAATAACAATGTGTTTTCTTTCATGCATCTAAAAACATTATTTTGGAAAAAGATCCATTGGCTTCACCATACTGCCAAAGGGGTCCATGAGACAAACCCCTGAACTAGAGGGAAGTCTCTAGCCTCTGGGGAGGACTTTAGAACAGGATAAGAAGGCATGGAGGGATTGCAAACTGCACCAGTGAGGACAGTATCCACACCGTAAAACCAAGGTTTCCATCAAAGTATTGAAGAAGCTACTTACCACACAGGCTTAAAGCTTCACAGTTTTATATTTCTTCAAAGCTTCTTCAAAGCTTCATATTTCTTTGAGCTTTTTTTTTTTTATCAGTGGAGCTACATTATGATACAACACAAACATTTTGGGAGAAGTTGTGGTTTCTCACTCACTGGAAATCTTTAATAAGAAGCTGGATGTATTACATGTCAGGGATAGTTGTAGAAAGGATTATTGTTCAGGAATAGACTAGACTAGATGCCTCCCCAGGTGCCTTCAAACACTGAAATTTTGTTGCTTTCCTTCTATCATGGGATCATAGGCTGTACATGCTTAGTCCTCAGGAATACACTTGGCCTTGGCCACAATAAATAGCAAGTGGCTTCCCTGGGAGTTTTTATTAAGTTGTAGAAACCCTACTTGTGTGTGCAGGCCTGGACTTTCCCATCAAAGGAATTAGAGAGTGAGCCATTAAGTTTTCAAAAACAATGTGCCAAACTGAAGGAATTTACAAACAGATGGGGAGAGGGAAGGAGCTGCAGCAATCCTTAGTACCAATGGGGGGCTGCATAGCCAAGGGAATATAGCCTTGCTATGGGCATAGGTAACTCAGTGCTGAGAGCACTGAGTGGAGCTAGCCACAAGGGGATTTTGAAATTTGTTCAAGAATTTATTTATCTATCTACCCATTCATTCATTCGGTACTTTCCCCTTCCCTCAAATGAAACCATTTTAAAATGTCTTCAGTTCCAGTGGGAACAAGGGATCAGACAACAGAAATAAAGAGCCAGGGAATACAAGGCTCAAGAATTTTCCTAAGATCGAGCTATCTAAATGTGGATTTGAGAAGATAGAATCCTTGGAAATTATAAAATGGAAGAACCATTGGCTTTAGTCAGGAGACTCCAATTTAACAATTGCATGATCTTGGGCAAGCAAATTCTTCTCTCTAGGCCTCAGTTTTCTCATCTAGAAAAAGGACAGATTATATGATCTTAAAAGTCCTTTACAACTGTTCATTCTTTTTAGTTGATAGCATGTTGTCTATCTGGGGTTTCAGACACTCCAGCCTCATTTACCATATGACCTTCTTTTCAAGGCAATCCCAGGGGAAATATTAACAAACAGTATTAAGCTTGGGGCTAAATTTGTGAAATCCTACAAGACACTCTTTCCAGATCTCCAACCTCATAAAATTCAGGCAGTGTTATGTTTTCTAGAAGGCCAAAATGGTTGAAAGGAAGCCAACGTCTATGGATGGGGAAGTCTAGCCCAGTCAAAGAATCTGGGGATATCCACAGGTGTTTAGAAAACATACACTACCTGTCTTTTATGAGGTTGGAGACTTGGAGAGAGTATCTTGTTGGACTTGACTGGGATGCAATCTGAGGACTCAAGCCTAAGAACCTTAGAAATTCCTATGAACTGGAAAAGAAAAAAAATATAGCCTTCATTGGCTAGAAGAAGGTTATAAAATACAATACAAGGTGCTGCTTTGTTATGAGAGATTTTCTTTACTACTAGGCCCTAATTCATGTTTTTCATTACAGGCTGAAACTGACAAAATGCCAAATTCCCATTCTCTGGCTTAAAAGAAGCTTCAGTTGTTTCTTTGTTCTAAAAAAGCTGTGCAGTAAAGTGCTGACTGGCAAGGCCTGTAACGCTGCAAAGGTATATAAGGTATCCTTGGTCTCCATATTAATTATACCTTTCTCATATATAACTGGCTGTCACTCTAACACACTGGAGGTCAGGTTTGAGAGCTAGAAAGATGAGTGTTCAAAGTGACCGACTTTTTGGGCAGCCTGTCACTTTTTCTACCTGAACAATTATTTAGGAGTTCATTCCATCTTACTATGTCCTCCCCAGAGAGTTCACACCAGGGAGTAATTGTATTTTCCTGTCAGCTTATTTCTAGTGTGCCATGTCATAAATAATGATCAATCAATGACTCCTTGTTGGATTCTTATTCTCAAGTATTAATTAATTCTGATGACTGTGAAACAGTATTATTTTCTTGTCAGGGTCAACATACTGTATTTTTGTTCTTTATGGGCAGTGGAAAGACCACAGAATTTGGAGTTGGAGGATCTGGGTTCAAATCCCAGCTTTGATACTTACTCCACCTATGTAGCTCTCAACTAGTCACTTAAATCCTCTAGGACTCAGTCTCCCTATCTATAAAATGAGGGCATGAGAGCAGATGACCTCTACATTTCCTTTCAGCTGTAAATCTAGGATCTAGTTATTCAAACTGATTTAATTAGTCAATATGGATTATTCTGAGCATCTCAGAGAAAAAGCAATCTGTTGTCTGGTCCACATGACTAAAATTAAATGGAAGTTTGCATGATTATCCAACAAATGGGGAGGGGGTAGCTAAATTCTTTTCTCTAAGATCTGCCCAAATTTACTCTGTAGTCTAAACCTCCTACTTCCTTCAGCTCATGGTTTTGTTTATAGCATCACAGATACTGAGCTACAAGTGAGCTTGGAGTGATTTACCCAAAAGTCACACAAACAAGTGAAATGGCTTCTAGGATCTGAACCCAGTTCTTCAAACTCCAAATCTGGTTCCCTTTCCACTGTACCACACTGACTTGCTATAGAATCTCATTTTATTACACATGAGAACATAAGAGAAACCATACACTAAGTCAGACCAATGTATTAATCCCAGTATTTTAGCATGGAATGATAGAATGTGAGATTTGTAAGGGAACCTAGGGATTTTCTACTTAATACCCTAATATAATAGATGAAAAAAATAAGAGTCGGAGATGGAAAGGGACTTGCTTAAGGGCATATAGCTGCTTCATGGCAGAAACTAGACAAGACGCTAGTTTTCCTGATTTCCAGGCTTAGGCTCATTCTATTATACTCTACCTTAAGCGGCATTTTGTAGAATACTCCATAATAACTCCAATTTATATGGTGCTTTGAGGTTTGAAAAATGCTTTGCTCATAACAATTCATGGGGTAGCTGGTACAGGTAGTATTAACCTGATTTAACAGATAAGAAAACTGAGGCTCAGAATTTAAGTGACTTACTTGGTCACATAGCTACTAACGGTCGGAGTCAGGATTTTAATGCAAGTATCCTGATTCTGAGTCTAACTCTCTCTTCTTCTAATAGTATTTGCTCTCCTTGGAACTGACCTCTAAGAGGTAGAGATATATTCAAAAACCACTTGTATGCCTTTAACACATCATTATGATCAATCATTCATTATTTTATCAAAATCTTTCTCGACTCCGTATTTTTAGCTCATACTACTTCTTGTGGGAGCTCCTAAATTTATTACCCAGATTGTAAAGTAAAATGGTCTTTTTATCTGTTTTAACCTTCATCCTTCATGGCATACCCTCTAGTTCCAGCATTTTGATTCTAGTGGGGAAAAAAAGGATTCTGAACACAGGCATCCTCTTAGCCTTTCTCTTCTGCCCTGAAGAGCCATAATCTTTTCAGATTGTCCTTATATGGCCCCTCTCCTCCATTCCTCTTGACATCTGGAATGTCCCAGCTTTCTGGAGGTGAGGTCAACGGGACTGTACTCATTATTCCAGTTGTTGACACACATGAATAAGTCACTCCATGAGCAGTGTGCTACTTAACTTTAAAACTATCTTGATGTGAATCTAATTGTTCAGGGCATTAATACCCTGGAAAAGGTAACTTACAAAATAATGGTAGCTAGTATTTATATCTAAAGTCTTCAGGTTTACATCACCCTTGGTACCTAATATCTCATTTAAGCCTTATAATAATTTGGTGAATTAAAGAACTGTAGGTTTCATTAGCCCTATTTGGTTAGATGAGGAAACTGAAACTCAAAAAGGCTATGTGTGTTGGAGGTGGGATTCAAACTGAGGGCTCTTCTGACTCCCAGACTGGTATGCTTTTGATAATATTACCCTGCCTGTCAAAATCATACTGTGGTATCTTGGGAGAATAAATTAACCACAGAAGAGAATAACTTACACTGAAGATAATACTTTACTCTTTGGTTTACTATGGGATTACGGTCATTAATGTTATTCAGGAGGTAGCTAGGTCACATAGTGGATAGAGTGCTGAATTTGCAGACTGAAAGACCTGAGTTCAAATCCTGCCTCAGATAATTATAAGCTGTGTGGCCTTGGGCTAATCACTTAATCTCTCCTAGTCTCAGTTTCCTCATCCTCAAAATGATGATTATAATAGCACAAGGTTATTAAGAGTATCAAATGAGATAATGTGAAATCATTTGTAAACATTAAGGAGCAACATTATGCTAGCTATTATTATTGTAATTTCTTTTTTTCTAATCTGACACAAATTGAAAAGTAAGACGGTTTAGTATATTAATTAAAGCTATTCAAGATAGGAATTATATATTTGGTATAGCTTAGCGTAGTGTAAAGCACACTGGACCCAAGTCTGATGACTAAGACGTGGTTTCAAGTCCCGAATCTGACACTATCCATGAAATCATGGCCAAAGTCACAGGAACAAAAGAACGTTTGAGCTAGGAGGAATCCTGAGAGGTAATTTAGGTCAACCTCCTCATTTTCTAGATGAGAGAACTAAGGCTGAAAGTTGCCCAAATTCACATAGGTAATAAATGACAGAGTTGGGATTCAAAGCAAGAATTTCAGAATCATAGAATTTTAAAGTTAGAAGGGACCTCAAAGTCTATCTATTACAACTCATATCCCAAAAAGAATCCTAACCTAAGATACCTGATAGGTAGTTAAACAGCCTGTACCAAAAGGCCTTCAAGGAGGGGGAACTCACTATCTCCTGAAGTAACCCATCTCACTTATCAACAGCTCTCATTAGAAAGAAGTTAGCCTCTTTGCAACTTCTAACTATTGCTCCTGATTCTGTCTTCTGTGGCCAAAAGTACAAGTGTAATTCATCTTCCACATGACAGACCTTCAAATATTTGAGGACAACCATGCATACTTCCTGACTCTTTCCTTCCTCTGGCTTCTCTTCTCCTCATTTCTTTCCACTTATCCTCATATGACAATGACTCAAGACCCTTCAGAATCCTGTTTGTCCTTGCTGTGGATAGTTCCAGTTTAGCAATCTTCTTTCTTCACTGTGCCACTATGCGTTGAACCCCATAAGGCATGTGTCGCCAAGGAAAGAGCACATTGGGATTCATTACTTATTCCTCTAAGCTAGTGGTTGTCAAAGGGTATGCTATAGAATATTAATGTACTGTGACTTCTGCTGGGTGTGCTGTAAACTTTTAGATGTGATTGCAGACAAAAAAAAATTGGTACATAACTGTCTGAAATCAATTTTATTTACTCAGCATATGTAATATAAGTAGAGTAGCCACAAAATAAACAAAACTTGCCTATTAAATGTATACACTAACACCGTAACAGGACAGACTTTGAATTCCCAAAGTACTTAACAAAAATGACTGCTCTTGTTGAAAGATCTGTGTGTATGGCTGAGTCTCCCAATTCTTTTTTTATTTTTATTTTTTTTGGCAATTGGGGTTAAGTGACTTGCTCAGGGTCACACAGCTAATGTAAAATGTTTGGTCTGAGGCCAGATTTGAACTCAGATCCTCCTGACTTCAGGGTTGGTGCTCTATGAACTGCGCCACCTAGCTGCCCCTGAGTCTCCCAATTCTCCTATAGTGATGCCACTTTAAACATATGGTTATAGCATGAGTCATGAAGTTACGGCAAAGAATGGTGTTCTCTGATGAAAAAAAATATAAAAATTTAAAGAACCACTACATAAGTTATTCCTCTCTTAATGAAGTCCAAAGCTTCATTAGCTTGTTTAGCTTTCATATTACACAGCTAACACATACTGAGCTTGCAGGCAACAAAAAGTCCCATAGCTTTTAAAGACAAAATGCTACCTAGCAATGACCCCACCTTACTTTGGCCATTTTGCGCTCTTTTTGTCTCTTTGTTCTTTAATTTAGGACTACTTTCTTATTAAATTGAGGTCATGATAATAGTGAACTACATACTAAATAGGTTGTTTTCATGAGCAGTGATCATATATGAGAAAGGGAGAGAGGGAGGGAGAAAGAGAGAGAGAGGGAGTGAGAGAGAGAGACAGAGACAGAGAGAGAGACAGAGAGAGAGAGCACTCTCTTTTTGTAATATAAGCCAGTACCCATTTTGTACTTGTGAAGTTGATTTTTTTTTTCAAACCCAAGTATAAGACTTTACATTTATCCCTACTGAATTTCAGATGTGAACCTTATTGTACTTCATTTTCTTCACCTATGAAATGAGAATAAAAATACTTGCACTATCAAACCAACAGGTTGGTTATAAACAATACACTGCATAAACTGTAAAGTACTATATAAATGTCCATTATTAATAATATACATGCCTCCAATATAAAAACTTCCAAAGTGCCACAAAGTAAGAAACTTAAAAAATAAGTTTTGAGTTTTCAAGTTGTGAGAATTAATTTTGTACTAAAATGGCATTACAGTCACACCACTAACACTTTCATGTTAGTCAGAAAAGCACCATATGCTCTTTAGATTTGACCCAGACTAATTCATTGTTTATACTTACATGGCAATAAACATGGATGTCAATGAGCTAAACCTGTGCATACTACCTCCTTAACATCTCTAGACCCCACACCCATTTGTCAATTCAATTTTCAGAAGAAGAAAATTTTGGAAAGGGAGCTGAAGTCTAGAAATGGGGGGAAATGCTCTTGCATGCTAATAAACTAATAAATATGACTTACATTCATAGATTAGTAAATTATTTTGCTGAATAGCTATTTCCGCAAAATAATTTTTAAAGAATTTGCTAAGAAAGAGTAATGTCAAATTAAACTTCTATCTTTTTTGCTCATTGGGTTATGGGACTGAGAGATTGGTGAATAATGCAGCCCAGGGATTCTTAATTTGGGGTCCAAGGACCCCTTGGATCAGTGGACAGACTGTAGAGGAATCCATGAAAAATCATCTTTATGTTCACTAACCTCTAGTAGAAATTTTTCATTCAATTATGATTTTTAAAAAAATACATTATTGTGAGAAGGGGGTCAAAAGGTTTCACCACATTGCCAAAGGAGACCAAAAAAAGATCAAGAATTTCAATGTAGACAAAGTGTAAATGAAGGCTAATAAGGCACATGACAAAGTCTCACCTCGGGCTGCTTATCTATACATAAGGATTTCTGCAGGCCACATATTGGCTTTGTTTTTAAATGTAATATTGTTCTTGTTTTATTGTATTTTTATTTATTTTGTTAAATATTTCTCATTTACATTTTAGTGTGGTTTGGGGTGTACTCAGGAGTATTGTGGTTGATGTGTTTGACACCTCTGGGCTAGATCACAGTAGAGTTGGAAAGATTCATAAGTGGGTGAATGACAATACTCAGAGGCTAATGATACACAAACTGATGTCAACCTGAAGGGAGTGCTCTAATGATAAGCCAGAGGGCTCAGTCCTCAAACTTATCTTGTTTTTTGTTTTTTTTTAAATCAGTGCCTTAGATGAAGGCATGTTTATCAAGCTGTAGATTTAGACATGACTAAATCTGAAGGTTTTAGATTTGGAGGCAAAGGACCTGGATTCAAATCTTGGATCTACCTCACAGTGTGCTCTTGGGCAAGTCAATTAATCTCTCTGGGCCTTGCTTTCCGCATTTATGAAATGATAGTCTTGGACTAGCTACTGTCTAATATCGCTCCCTTAGGTGCTAAGACGGGCTTATAATTATTAATGTAAAATTTAACAGGGATAAAGGTTCTGGGTATGTACAAGATGGGGGACAACTAGCTTAATTGTGCATGTGAAAAATACATAATGGTTTTTGCTAACAGCAAACTCAACAATGTGGTGTGGCTGCTACAAAAACCTTAAGATCTTAGATTACAGTGACAGGACCACTCTTCTCAGTTTGAGTCATGCCACACCTGGAACTCTGTATTGAGTTCTGTGACTATGGGCAAGTGACAACTTCTCTAAGCCTCAGGCTCCTTATCTGTAAAGTGGGGATAATAATACCTCCTTGCCATCAGCTCCAAACCATGCTGCCCAGCATCTGGCCATCACTCCCACCTCCTTCCCAGAAATCTGGAACAACTCCAGCTTCTGATATGTGACCTTTCTTTTGCCTTATCTTGCTGGGAATCTGACTTACAACCTCATATCCTGGCCATCATCTCCAAACCATGCTGTCACGTGAGCACCTCCTCTACCATTCCTGTTTGCTCTTCTTTGTGTGTCCTCTTTCCCCATCAGAATATAAATGCCATTTAGCCAAGGTGATGCATACTTTCTTGGATTTGTATCTCCAGCATGTGGTACATTGGGATTGATAAATGCTTAGTTTGACTGTCTTTCTGTTTATAGTAACTATCTCACAGGGTCATTGTAGATTCAAATAAGAAAATGCACAATTTGTGTATGTATGTGCAAAATTTAAAGCACTATAAATAATTTAGTAGCAGTAGTAGTACTGATGGTAACCGTAGCACCAACACAATGAAAATTGCATTTTAAAAGGGGCAGTGACTATACAGAGATGGATAACCAGTAGGATGAGAGTTCTAGAAACCATGTTGTTTGTGGCACATTTGATGAAACTGGGGGTGTTTAGCCTTAAAAAAAGCAAACTTAAAAGGAATATTAGCACATTGTCCTGTTAGCATACTTTAGAAATCACCATATATGCCTGAGAAGAAATAAAAACGTTTCATCAAATTTATTATTCAGCCATATGGAGCAGCTTTTCCCCCAATAAACTAGTTAATTAGTGCTTACTGAGGCAGCCAAAATGCTGTGTTCCTCCCCTTCCTCTTTTCCTGGCCTCTTAGCACTGTATTCATGAAAATTTCTCTTACATGGGCAGGCGGTTCCTGTGGATGCCTCAAAGACAGCTGCCAATGGTCTAGGAAATAGAAAAAGACTCAGACAGAAAACTATTTCAAATAAAACGTATTTGAGTGTATAGTAGGAGTCCTTGAAAGAGAACACATCTTTGAAAAGGAACTGGAGGGCAGGATTTGCAGGTCAAATTTACACCTTATGAGCAAAACAAACCAGTGACAACAGAAGGGAAGGCTGCTCTGAGTCACTGAGCAGCTCTGAAAAGCACAAAGATTTAAAAAAAAATTTTGTTATTCTGAACTTTACAAACATCATTGTGAATATTTCTATATACAACAAATAGAAGAGTTATATGCAAAACTATGAATGTCTGTTACATACAGCTGTATTTTTAAAATTACATAATAAATTCAATCCATGAGTTTCAAAGCTGCCCTGCTAGTCTGTGTCTCCCTCTGAAATTCCTTCTGTTCTCTTCTGTTCATTTTTTGTGAATGCTTCAGTGACAATCTTTTCTTAATTTTTTTTGTCAACTCTCACTACAACCATTTCCTTATCATTGTACTTCCCCCATCTCCTCAAACAAAGTTCCTTGTGACAAACAGGTAGAGTCAAAACAAAACAAACCCTCACAATGGTCAGGTCCAAAAAGGCATGTTTCTTTCTGGACCCCAAGTCTATCATCTCTCTATTACTATGCTTCATTATCACTCCTCAGGCAATGACATCATTGTCATTCATTTCATGGATCATAGTTCTTAGGTCTTTTAAAGCTGTTTTTCTTTATAGTGATGCAGTCATTATATGAAATTCTCATGGCTCTACTCATTTTACTGTGCATTAGTTCATTTAAGTTTTCTCAAGTTTCTCTGAGTCCATTCTTTTTCATCATTACTTATGGTGCAATTAATATTCCATTATATTAACATACTTAATTTGTCTTGCCACTCCCCAACTCTCTTTGTTCCTTGTTCTTTGCTACAATCCAAAGTGCTAGAATGAATATTTTTGTACAAATGCTCACTCTGGGGGGTATAAGCCTTGTAGTGGCATCAAAGTGAGTCAAAAGGTATACACAGTAAAATGACTTTTTGAGTATAATTCCTAATTTCTTTCCAAAAGGCTAAACAAATTCACAGTTCCACCAACAATGTATTAGTGTGTTTGTCCTCCCATAGCCTGTCTAAAGTGAGTTTGGTTTTATCATGCACCAAGTCCATAGATTCCCTCTTCCCATTGTAAACTGAAGACTATCAGGCCTTATGCACTGGCAATATCCTTAATTGTATCTCTTCTCTGTACTTCCCTATCTTACTTTGAACTCATCAGACACTATCCAAATTGGGAGGGGGGGGTAGGTGTGAGGTGCTGCACCAGAGCTGAAGTATTGGCAGAGGCCCCAGGTTGAGGGTGGGCCTTCCTGTGATACCTCTGCCTGCCCCCCTTCCCTCATGATCCTAAGCTTTGGATGTCTCTTGTTAAGCTCTATCCCCTAGATCTTTCCTAAATATTAAAGGCCCTGTTGCCTTCAAAACATAATAGCTGATCTAGTTCTTCCACAAAACTCTATTTAGGAACCCAAAGGACTAGCACAATGGCAAACATTCAATATAGCTGTGAGATATAATTCTGGGTGTGCTTTTTAGTTTTTCTGCTTCACCTCTTGATATAAGGCTTCCAGTTAACACTTCTTGCTATCATAGTTCCTTCCTCTAGCTTCTCTTTACCTTGTACTGATTTGATACTTAGAATGTTCAGTGGACTGAGAAACCAGAAACTAAGTTGGTTAAGTACTGTGTAACATCAGTGTCAATAAGGCTTTGGGTGAAGAAGTGTCATGCTTGGCTTCTGTGACAGCTGTCTCGGATGCTCCAGGTATTTTCATGTTCGTCAGGGTGGAAGGCTGTGTTTTAGAGAACTGAGGCTGTCGGAAGGCTGACCATGAGATAAAGCATGGTGTATACACTGAAATGGTGGCTCCCTGAATAATGTCTTAATAACCCCCCAAAAATAATTCAGCTTCCCAAAGTAACTTACCATGAGACCCTAGCTTGGGTACTAGGAAAATGTAGCTGCAGGTACCACACAATACCTTACATTTAGTCAAATGGATATGAAGAATCCTCCTTTCATTTGAATCAATGAGGGGTAAAAAACACAATAAATTTAAATACACCCCCTCCCAATGGCCCAGTCTGCTACAAAAGTATGGAAATTATAAATTAATGCTGCCATGGCAACCCTCGCTGATCATATCAAAGAATTCACTGGAGCACATAAGTTCCCTCTGAAGGGGCTGATAGAACAACACAGGAATTTATATCTCCTCTGCTGCAATCCTGGCAATGAGAGGCAGAGGGTTAAAAGTACCTCCAATCTGAATTTTCCTTATGGTAGCGGCTTTACTTCTGCTCAATAATTTGTAATTTGGGCATTCAATTACAATGTCATTTGAGTCTTACATTATTATGATGTGGCCAGTTGCATACAGATAGATAACAGGCAAGGTCACAGGTTATGGTTTGTTCAATGTGTCTTTTAAGAGTCAGACTTCATTTGGCGATGGCAGGGGGTGCATCACAACATTAGCAAAGTCACAATAGCTAGCATTCTGTTTTCTGATTTTCCATTTGAGTACAAAATGGTACACAATCCCACAGAAAACACCTGCCTATCATAAGTGGCATTGTGTCAGATGGAATTTTCATCGCTGCAGAAGGCACACCTCTAAACAGCCTTGGTTGATTATGTTTTAGCAATCACTATAATGCAAGGAAGGCAGTCCACCCTGGGAACTCTATTGCTTCCAGTTAAAATTATGTCTTCTCTGTATAGTATATCTCCTCCCACCCCATCCCCCCTCCTGTCAACAACAACAAAAGAACTTCTAAAGCATCCACAGTTTAGGAAAGAATGGTGCTAACAAATGAGTGTGAATCTGTCCCTGGTCTCTAATTTGTATAAGATTCTTCCTTTTTCAGACAATTCCTTAGTGGCTTTCTCCCCCTCTTTTTTTTTTCTTTTCTGTAGAAGGTAAGCAATTTATCAGCAAAGGGTGAGAATAAAAGATGAATTTCGTGGTGAGTTAAAGTCAGAATATTCAGAGATGCTAAAACCAGCATTATTTATTCATACATTATTCCCACATGGGTCAGTTCTCTTTACTTTGTTCAATAGCTCTACTTTGCCCTTCCCATTGCCCCAGCTGGAGATCTCACAAATGGCAACCCAACAGTCAGGGCTGGCCTTTGCCAAAATTGTGAAGCAGAGAAAAGAGTGCCAGGTGTTCTCTGTCACCTTTATGTTCTCTTTCTATCTGTCTGCCCTTAATCAAATTAATCACCAAACCAAGATCAAACCAATGTCCCCGGGACTCCTTAAGCATCACCACATCTCTCCTTTAGTGAGCAATTTTCATGTTCTTATCATCCATCCTCTTCACATCAAAATCATGCCTTGGACAAACTCTGAGATGTAAAGTAAAAGACTGAGAAGTCTCAATGTATTAGCCTTCTTAGGGTTGTCTGAATTTTAATAAGAGGATAAGAAGCACCTAGGTTCTCCACAGAAACTATGTAAATGCTAGTTATAGAGACAAAGAGGTCTTGGAGTCTGGAAGACCTAAATCCAAATCCTGCCTCAGGCACTGGTGGCCTTGACTTAACCTCTCTCAGTTTCAGTTTCCTAACTGAAAAGTGTAGATAGTAAGACCATTCTTATAGAGTTATTGTGAGGATCAAATGAAATAACAGGTAATAACACTTTGCAAACCTTAAAGCACTATATAAATACTAGCTGTTATTATTATCAGGAACCCTTTGATCAGAGGAACAAAGCACTCAAATGGCAGCATTTCAGGAATCAGAGAATTACAGGAGTACCTTTGGTGGGGAAGGTGGGAAACTGTAGAGAAGGCCCTGCAATCACTATCATGAGGGGGATACAAGACTGTAAATACTTCAAAACTTAAGATAATAAACCCTGTTTTCTTCTCTTTTTCCTTTTCTTCTATTTTTGTTGTTGTTATTGTTGAGTTGTTTCAGTTGTATCCAACTCTTAATGACCCCTTTTGGGTTTTTCTTGACAAAGATAACGGAATGGCTTGCCATTTACTTCTCCAGCTCATTTTACAGATGAGAAAACAGAGACTAATAGGGTTAAGTGACTTGACCAGGGTCATACAGCTAGTAAGTGTCTGAGACCAAATTTGAACTCAGGAAGATAAGTCTTCCTGACTCCAGGCCCTGACTCTATCCACTGCACCACCTAGCTGCCGCCTCTTTCCAAACACAATGTGTATTACATGTTCATAACAATTTCAACAGATTCTAAATCCTGACTGACTTTCCTCTTATAATCCATGGCTTTTCCCCAATTTCCTCAAAACTGTTTCCATGTACTTTAACTTCTAATTACCCTACATCCCCAGTTAACTATTTCTTCCAACTCTTGCCACTTTCCATTCTGGAGAAGTATCCTGGAGTCATGGAAAGAACATGCTACTTAAACTTAGGAGCCTAGGATACTTGAGTTCAAATACTGTTTCAGAAACTAATAGCAGTGTGACCATAATCAAGACACTTAAATTCTGTGAACCTTAATTTTCTTCTCTGTAAAATGGGAACTGTGACAGCTATGATACCTACCTCAGAAGTCTAGCTTGGGGAAAGTACTTTATAAATCCTAAAGCATTATAAAAATATGAGTTGTTATGGGACGTTAATGGGTCTGATGCCACCTATCTAGGACGCAGTACTTATTAACTGGGGCTTTCTAATTGCCTGTAAATCGTTCTCTTAAATCCGTTAGAGAGTCTCAGTTTTTAAAGCGACAGCTGCTTTTAATCTTTTGGAGTGACTATTGTCCTCAGTATCTGTGGGATATGAATGATGGAGTATGAGGAAAGGATACTTGACTGACAGTCCTTTCTCCCCAGCTCATTAAAAATCACAGGATTCTAGATCTAGAGTTGGAAGACACCTCAGAGGGAATCTAGTCCAGCCCCTCATTTTACAGGTGAGGAAACTGAGGCCAACAGAGATTAAGTGAACTATCCAAGGTTACACAGACAGTAAGTGGCACAGTCGGAGTCTAAACTCAGGCCTTTTGTCTCCAAATTTGTCTCTTTGAGTTCAGCATCTTTGCACTGCACCGAGTCTTATTCCATTTGGAACTGCAGGTGTCATTTTCCAAGCCTGTCTTGGCTGTTCTGCGCTTTATCTAAAACACTGTATTTCAAGTTTAAGTAATCGATAGACTTTTGTCCAGGAACAGCTAGGTGGCACAGTGGAGAGAGCGTCAGGCCTGGAGTCAGGAAGATTCATCTTTGTGAATTCAAATCTGGCCTCAGACAGCAACATGCTGTGTGACCTCAGGCAAGTCACTTAACCCTGTTTACCTCAGTTTCCTCAACTGTGAATTGAACTGGAGACAGAAATGGCAAACCACTCAAGTGTCTCTGCCAAGATAATCCCAAACGGGATCAGAAAGAGTCACACGTGACTGAACAACAACAAACAACCACAACAAACAACAGCAGCAGACTTCTGCTCATCTGCATGTGGAGGGCTGACATAATTATTCAAATTACAGTCACAAAAGGTAAGGGCCCTACCCAAATGGAATACTGTGAGTGGCGATTATGCAGAATGGTACCTTTCCATTTTTATATTATAGAAGCAGAAGCAGAAAACAGCGAGGCAAATGAAACCATTCCAACAGCGGAAGGAGCAGGCGAAGCAACAAAAGGGAATGCAGAATCAGGGGAAGGTATCGCGGATCTCGCCCAGCCTGGAGTCTGCACAGAGCGTGTCTTTACAGATCCCTTGGGGGTCTCCCCTTCTCACTTCTTTTAAAGAGTTTGATTTCTTTCCATTCTCCCCCACTCTCCAGCCTCTTCTATTTAGCAGGTTTCAGTCCCCTCCCTACAGCAGTTCTTGTCTCGCTGGTTCCGTCCATTGCCAAAGTGATAGTATGTGGCCTATGGGGATCTACGATGTCAGAATAAAGCAATTGCTAACTAAGGTTTTTGGCTTCCATGAGATTCCCTGCTTAACAGATCTGCAGTCATACCACAATGGTGTGGAACTACTCACAGCATGTCTTTAACACTGAAAAGAAGTCACTAGTTTGGTGGAAATCCGTTCAGCTCTGGATCTCTCCAGTTTGCGCATTCCAGTAAGTGTGTCACATACTTGACTTGAGCTACATACAGGATGTCGAATTCAACAAAGTAGTACTTTGTTCTGAACCATGATGAGTTGGCAATGTTGACAACGAATTATTATATTGACTTTGCTACAAGTCGTTCCTGGATTCCTCAGTATTTCCCATTCAAAGAGAACTATTAGTCTTGGGTTACTGTTCATTCATGCATGCATTCATTCATTTAACAAATATTTGTTGAGAATATAGTGTGTTCGAGGCACAATACTCCCAGTGATGGTGGCTGTCTGGTAAGCAACCTCTTAAAGAGTTTTGTTCGTTTTTGAATGAGAGCTATGATTTGATCAGTGTAATGAACTTCCAGTATGGAAACTTCCCTCTCCAATGCAAATCACCAACTCCGCTCTAACTTGAGTTTTATTTACTTGAAGTACTAAGAAACTAAAGTGACTTGTCTATAGTAACACAGCTAGTATGTGTAAGAGGCACATTGACCTTCTATCCACTACTCCATGGGCTTCTCTTGGGATAGTTACTTAGTCACTACTTACACTGATATTTACATCTGGATTTTAAACTTAGAATCTTGAGGGTTATCATGGAATCGTCAGGGTATTCTAACCAGAGACCTTTACTTCCCACGAACTTTTTCAATGAACCAACTCAATGATACTGGTTCTACTGTTTGTGAGATTATTTGTTTTTAGCCAATTAGGTGATGGATGGTAAAATACAGCACTTGGTTGCAGCCGTCTGAAGATCCTTCAGGCTCCACTGTTCATATGACTCTGCGAGATTACTAATGACATTTTTGCTTTAGTTAGGCAGAGGGTGAAACTGGTGACTACATTCTTACATATAACACACTGAATGAACAAAATATCATGGTTTTTAGCCTTCTATGTGTGGTAAATTCCCACCTGAGGACTGCTGTCTTGTTAACTTTGGGAGCCACACAGACCACATCTGTACTTAGTTGGGTTTCTTTTTGGACCATACCCATGATTTCATTGATAGAGGGAACTATACCAAAGCTTCATGACAAAGCTCTCTCTGCCAATGTAGTCAGCACCTGAAAAGTAATGTTAGAGAGCTGTCTGGGCACTTGAAAAGTTAGATGATGAAGCAAGAATGTTACCTATTTCATATAGGGTGGGATAATTTCTCTAAAAACAAACAAACAAACAAGGAAGTTGTCTCCTTGAGACCTGGTTGATTCGAAGGGTTAAGGGCATAAAAAGCCCAGTCTATATGGAGTCAGCCTCCAGAAGTTCTAGCAGAATTACTATTATCTTCCTGAGTGTTGTTGATTGCTATGGTGAACATGGAGGACTAGTGTTTTATTCTAATTTAATTAGGAATTAAATCCTTTTAAATCTTATTCCAAGTTGTTTTATTGCATGCTATGGTTCATGAAGACAGCATTATAGGCTGGAACCAAATCTGAATCACTTCTCTGGCCTAAGTAAGACTTGCATGAGAATAAAGGAATCATAATAAAGGCTCACTCAACAAGTACATGTCAGAGGCAGAACTTGAACCCAAGTCTACCTGATTCCAAGGCCAGCTCTCTCTCCAATCACCATGCTGCCTCTCACAGATTTAGGTCATTGTGTATATAGCTGAGAGAGTTAGATTCATGGAAAATATATAACATAGGAAGAATAGTGGTAATGTCTAGACTTTTGGAACTGGCCTCAATGCAACAAACTCCTTAACAGTAGGAACAATTTCCAGGGTTGCCTGCCCCTCCAGAGAAGTTGCAAGTTATGTTTGCCAAAACCTAGAAGTCTTTGCCTAAGGTTTGCATATACATATATGGTTAACACCCACCCTCAGGCTGTGCTTTTCAGCACATAAGAACCTATTTTTGTGTGTGTGAGAAAGGCTTCAGTGGAGTTTCTCCCCAGCTCAAACTCTTTCCTTTGACAGTCTGTTACTTGGTGTGTCTTTGCACATATACTATTTCCTCTCTATGTATCTCCCTATACCAGGAGTGGGGAACCCATAGCCTCAACTCCACTGGTGGCCTTCTAGGTCCTTGGGTGCAGCCTTTTGAACGAGTCCAAGTTTTATAAAACAAATCCTTTTATTAAGGGGATTTGTTCTCTGAAGTTTAGATTCAGTCAAGGGGCTGCACTTGAGGACCTAGAAGGCCATATGTGGCCTTGAGGCCGCAGGTTCCCCTCCCCTAGAGAGGTGGTCTACATTAATTTTTCTTTGTTTTCTGTATATTTTTCTAAAACTAGCCCATCTTGTTCACCTCTCACATCCATTTTAATCACTATCTTAATCAGAGTGGACTCTATTCCAAATACAACATTGGTGTATTGAGATTTTCTCCTTAACCTCAAAAGTCTAGATGCTCCACAGAGGTTTTGGAAATGCTGGTTGGATACGCTGCAGAATGAAAAAGGCTGAGATAAAATCTGAAAGATTATGCACAGTTGGCTAAATTTTTATAAAGTTGATAGTTTCATTGCACAGTGCCTGGCACATAGTTGTTGGGTCATTTCAGTTGTGTCTGACTCTATGTAACTTCATTTGGGATTTTCTTGGCCAATATACTGGAGTGGTTTGCCATTTCCTTCTCCAGCTCATTTTACAGATGAGGAAACTGAGGCTAACAGGATTAAATGACTTGCCCAGGGTCACACAACTAATAAGTATTTGAGGCCAGATTTGAACTCATGAAGATTAGTTTTCCTGATTCCAAGCCCAGTGCTCTGTCTACTGCGCCACCTAGAGGCTCCAGTTAGTTGAATTTTTGTATAGTTGATAGTTTAATTAGCACAGTGCCTAGCATATAGTAGGCTTTTAATAGATGTTTATTGATTGATATAATTTAATTTTTTTGAGTTTTAAATGTTTGCATGAAGCTTCAATACTTTGTTCATGTTCAATGTTAAAACTCCTAACTCTGGTCTTAAAATAATGAAATCTTTATTGCCAGTGCAAAGAGGATGTCACAGCTGCACCACAGTCCATCATTATTTCTTAACTTTGGAAAATGCAAAGTTCTCAAAATTCTCAGCTGGTTATCATGGAGATTGATTGAAGCCATTGAAAACAAATTAAAAAAGCTTCCTACCACTTGATGTTTTTGTCATTCCTGTGTAATGCCTGGCATCCTCCATTGCTGGAAAATATTTCCCTCTATAGTTCACTCATTCAGTATTTCTTGAGTACTTAACTCTGTGCCAGACACTGTGGGGTGGTACAAAAAATTATCAGGCACAGTCCATTCCCTCAAGGAGATTGCAATCTAGATGGAAAAAGAAGACATCGATTCATGAAACATTAACATAATATTAATATGAGTCAGTATATGATTGTGACAAAATAGGAGACAGGGCTCATAATGTTGTGGAAAAAATGCTGGATTTGGAGCTAGGAAATCTGGGTTCAAATGCCAGCTCTGCCACTGATACCCTATGGCCTTGGGCAAGTTATTTAACTTGTCTGGGCGTCAGTTTCCCAATCTGTAAAATAAGAGGATTGAACAAAAACACCACTGAGGTTCCTTTCTGTGCTAAGGTTAAATGTTAAAGCTCTATACTCTGACATTATTTTTCAGATTTAGAGGTAAGCCAACCCCTTCATTTTACAAGAGGTGAAAATTAAGACCCAGAGAGGTTGAGTGACCTGTTGCTTATTTAGATCTGGGATTTGAATTCAGATCTTTTAAATACTAAACCTAGTGCTCTATCCACAATAATGATGATAATAATAATAATAAATAATATACAATAATAATATGCTGTAGGGGTTTAGAGAAATAAGAGATCAGTGTGAGCTAGAATGATCAGAGAAGATTTGGAAGTTAGAAATAACACCTGAAGTGGAAGGATTTGACCAGGTAGATAGGAGGGAAAAAAACATTCCAGGTGGAGGCACAGTATGAGTGAAGGATGAAAGTGTGCTTATCATTTGGGGGAATTAGTGAAGAAAGCGATTGATGTGGTTGGGTTAAAGGGTTTAATTTGGAAAGTAGTAGGAGGTAAGGCTGGAAAGACATGTTGGGGCCAGAATGTAGTGAGCCTAAAGTGGTAGGGTGAAGGGTTTCATTTTACAGTATAGGGAATATAAAGCCACAGAAGGATTTTGGTCAGAGAAGTGATATGGTGAAATAAATATTTTAAGAATTTTAAACTAGTAAGCACATATAGAATAAATCAGAATGATGAAAAATGCAGGTCAAAGACTGACTAACCGTCCTCCTGACTATGTTGCAATAATCCTCAATTGAGGTGGTGGTCTAGGGTGGAAATGAAAAGGAAACAAATGAGAGAAGAAAAGAATGCTAGGGCTAGAAGGGAAGAATAAATAGGATTAGAAACTATATGTGAAAGGTAAATGGGAGAGAGAAGACTAGGCTTCTGAGTCTGGTTGACTAGGGGAATGATAGCTGCTGATAGAAGAAATCAGGAAGTCTTTATGCCTTAGGAACAGGTTTATTAAACATGAGTTTGTTTCAGATGTTGAATTTGAAGTGTTAGCAAGACATTTAAGTGGAAATATCCAATTAGTAGGTGGAGATACATAATTGAAGTTTGGGTGAGAAGTCAGTGCCCAAGACAGATTCACATGGACAATCTTTCTTACATATATCATGGGCAGTATCATAAAGCTTTAAATAATAATAATGAAGGACACTGACCATTAAATTTATCTAGAATTTTAAAAAATGATGAACAGAAAATCATAATAAGCATGTTATTGTGATACATTTTCATGAGGTAATTTTCTTACCTACACTGCTTATGAGATGTTATTCCACAACACAACACTGACAGTATAAACTTCTTTGGAAATTAAACATATGGTATGTTGACATAACACAACATAAGAACACTAAATTAGCCATTTTGAGGTATCAAGGAAAAACACCTCCATAAACCCCTATTTCACAAAAGAGGAGAAAGGCGGGGAAAAGGTGACTTTCCTATCTTCCATAGTGTAGGAGTTCCTACATTTTAACCTATATACCATGAAAAGAATTTTTTTTTAATAATGCTGTTACTCTCAAAGATGAGATATCAATGGAACACTTCAGAGTTGTGCAGAAATGTGTGCACATATCATTGAACACACACCTCAAATGTCTGATTACACTGTTGTTTCATAAAGGCTGCCATTTGTGAATGTATCAGAACAACCATGAGGGTCAGCAGCTGCTTGCCTACAAGAATGATATGCATTCATTAATATAACAAACATTTCTTATGCTCCTACTATGTGCTATACACTGTGCCTGGCTGCTAGGGATATGAAAGAAAATTCAACATAAACTGTTTTTAAGGGGCTTGTAATCTTAAAAAAAATCTCACCCAAAGCTGATTCCAAAAGTAGCGTGGAGCAGTGACTGAGCAAGACTTATCTGCTTTGGATCAGACACAATGAATTTTTCATATGGCAAGATGGGTGGTAGTGGCATAGATCTTTCTGAACACAACTTCAGTTCAATTTTTATCAGACACAATTCCAATATTGTTGCCCTGGGTCACTTTCCTCAATGTTAATAAAACTTGTTTGCGCTCTGAGGAAGAAGCAACTGCTATACCCAACACATAATAATAACATCTCATATCCGTATGGCACGTTACAATTTACAAAGTTCCTTCTTCACAACAATCCTGTGAGATGGGTGGTGCATTGTTACAGTGGAGGAAATTGAGGCTTCAGGAGGTTAAATGAGAAGACAGGTTCATACAGTAGAAAAGGCCTGAATTTGGAGCTAAAGAAGCTGGGTTCAAATCCAGGCCTGCCATTTACTACACTGTGACTTTGGGCAAGCCACCTAACCTCCTTGAGCCTCAGTAACCTCATCTGTAAAATAAGAGGGCATGATTTTAGATGACCTGTGAGTCCCCTACAGCTTTAAATTTATTAGGGCACAAATCCAGGCTTCCTCCTTCCCAAGAGCTTTTCTTCCTTTCTACTACTTAACTCTTCTAAATATTAATTGATAGTGGTGGCCAAATGTTCTCCTCACTTAATACTTTATTTTAATTCAAAATTTTAAATGCCTAAGGCTCAACTCCACCAAAAAAAATATTTAGGTTAAATGAAGTTGTTTTTTGCATATGCTATCTCATACTACTATCATGCATTACAGTACCAAGGTTACGAACACCAAGGCTTTACAGACAGTAATGCTACTTATTACTTATGGATACTTTAGAGAGCTCACTGGAAAACCTCAAAAGGCCATCAATAGTCTTCCCTGAAGGACCACTTGAAAAAATCAGTGACTGCACAACACTAAACTGAACAGACTTTTTATCAAGAAGCTCAGTAAAATAAAATTAGCCTGAAAGAAGTATTGATGCATTTGCCCATCAAAATTAATGCATTCAACTAAGTAGATACTTAGACAGTCATTTAACATTTTCATCAGAAGAAGAAATAGCATTGTCAAAAATACACATCCTCCCATTTGGTTTATGTTTGCTTACCTGTTAAAGAGAAGCAACATTTCTTACATTCTAAAGATGTATCTTTCTAGCATCCCCCCATCCCATCACACACAGAGATTAAGAAAAAAAAAAACTTGACATGTTTCCTGGTACTTTGTTCCAACAAAAAGGCTTGAACAAATGATATGGACTTGAGTTTATTCCAAAACTCTAATTAGGGATTGCAGGACTATTTACCTTGTCCAAATAGAAAATCGTTACAAAGGTTTATTTTTTTTCCAGTTAAAGATCCAGCAAAAACACAATCATACATAGATAACACTTTTAATCATTTTGGTGTCTGGGCTTCATATAGTAGTTTCACTGTAATTGCTTTTATCCACATAACTTACTGCTGTTCTTAATCAGAGATCTGGTTTCATAGGGGGCTGATTTGTCCTGATTACAATGCGAAACCTTTATTTTAGGGTTGTCTTTTGAAAATCACTGACTTTGTCATCTTATTTTTATTTTTCCAAGTGGGATTCATTCTGTCTTTTGCTCCTTTTCTCAGCCATGTATTACACACTTGATTCTAATGTGTCAGGGGGAAAAATAAATGAAGAGCGCCAATGAATCTTTCCTTAAAGACTAACTGGCAAAGTGATCTTTAAATTCCTAAATTAACACCTGAATCCACCAGAAACAGGTCTCAAACTCTTCTTGCAGAATAAAGTTATGCCCATATGACTATTTTATAAAAGCAACAAACAAAAATGGAAAAAATACATTTTCTAAAATTAAGGACAATGTAAATTTTTCTTTTGTATTTTACTACAATGATACGCCTGAAGGAAAGGAAGTTGTAATTATCAGATATGATAACAATTTTTTAAAATATTAGGATAGTGATCCCTTTACACCACATTCAGTTTGATGCAATGCAAATGCAAGGAAAGGATGCCATTTCTGAAGTTTAAGACTTTCTTTCACTAATTCTCATATTGGAGCAACAGAAATAGGCTCAGGTGCGTTTTACATAGAATCTTTAGTCCAAATACTTCAAGGTCTACAAAACCTTGACATCTAATAGAATTAGGATTCTTAGTAACTAAAATCTCTTGAAGCTTAAAAAAAAAAAGTGAGCAATCTGAACCCTTCATTTGCAGTTGTCTCAAAAGGAAAGACACAGTCAGTGCTCTCTTCCACACCTGAAACCAGTAGATAGTGTCTGTGCTTCAGGTACTTTTCTTTTACTCCCTCGATCCAAGCTGCCTTAGTGACTGATGGTGTTTTGTTTTGTTTTAAACATTACAGAGCCCAGGACTGGGCAGTGCAGCTTGTTAGCTATTCAGTCAATTTTTAACAATAATTATTTAAATACTTGGTGGCAATTTTTTCTATAAGCAAAGCAATAAAGACTGCTACTTAACAGAGCTGTAAGAACACAATACTGATCTCCAAATAATCATAGTCAAAATTTTATGCATCAAAGTCCAGTCCAGCTTGGTTTATTGCCATCTTAGTAAGCCAACCCCATACACATACATTTACAACATTTGACATGTTTTTTTGTTTTTATTTTATTTTTTGGCTAAGTTGTTCCACAAAATACTGTAGAAAAATGCACTAAACATTTAGCTTCTATCCTTGCCCAGTAATCACAGTATATATGTGAACATATGGCAACTCAGACAAACTGTAATGCAACATTTGATGAAAATATGGTGCTGTTTCAGCATTTTCTCCCCTGCAATCACAACTGTATGGGCATAATTCAAGGGAGCAGACTCCAGGAATAGTCTTATAATTTGCTGAGTATCATTTGTTTTCAAGTAATAATATCGACCAGAGCTGTAAAATGCAATCCAACTTCCTTTCGAGTCTCACTTGGAAAGAAATAAAACACTGAATACAGCACAGTAAGAAGAATAATTTCGGTTGATGTTTACAGCTCCCAACGGCTCCACTAAATCATCGGAACAGGAGGAAGGTGGCGGCGAGGGGGTTTTACCTTTGACTTTGGAATGTAAAATCTCATTTAAAACGGGTGATTTAGCGGGAGGATATGCTAGTCCCGTGAGTAAGTAAAGCGAGAACTGGGCTGGGCTGGGCTATTCCGTGTATTGGAACAGAGGAGAAAACCTCAGCAGTGGGTGAAGTTGCATTTTCGAGGTGGGGGTGGATGAAAGGCGGGCTGGTCCACGTTGGATCTCAGCGGGCCAACATTTTCATCCTATAAATGAACGGGCAGAAAAGTCAAAGTGCCCCTCCGCCAACCCTTCTGCAACCTCTCCTTTGTAAGGGGAAGAGGGAAGGTTGAAGGAGGAAGGAAAAAATGGGATCACAATTCTCACGTAAAGTCCAGCCTACAGAGCGTGCCCCAAACCATTAATATCCAGGCGTGTTTTAACACCACACCCCAGTGTTAGGAGGGTTTCCGTGCAGCTCCACAAAAGGGGGGGGGGGGGGAGGACGCGAATGTCTCTACAACTAAGGTGCGAAATGCTCTTTTAAGCTCAGAAACCCACAAGCACGTCCCTCTTCTTGCCCTTCACCCTTATATCCCCCTTTTCTTTTCGCCTCTCTTCTCCCCCGTTATGCAAACCCCTGGTGGCTGCAGGGAGGAGGGCACAGCTTGAGCAAGGAGAGAGACGGAGAAGGTGGAGAAGAGGACAGTGGTGGGGGTGGGGGCTCGCGGACTGCACCCGCAACATTGCCTTGAACCCTGGGCTAAAGCGCCGCATGAAGTGCTCCCCCAGTAGCTTACCTCTCTGCCAATGGACTGTTTCTGCTCGGTCGGGGCCGTGTAGAGGGAGAGAGTGAGGGTGAAGAGGAGAAAGCGCCGCAGCTGCTAGCCCCCAGAGCCAACGGGAGGAGGAGGAAGAGGAGGAGAAGGAGGGCTGGGCGCCGAGCTGCTTCTCCGCGGGTTTCCTCTTCGTCCCTACTTCGCCCTGCTCTGCTGGCGCTAAAAACTGAGAGCATAGCCCTGGCTCAGCCCCCTAACTGGATTCCTTCACTGACACAACTCCCCGTCTCTCTTCTCCACGTATAGACACTCCCCCCTCTCACTCACTCAGGCTTTTCCTCCCTCCTTCCCTCCCTCTCAATGTCACTCATACATACAGGCACACAAACACTCTTTCTCCTTTCCTCCCCCCCCTCCAGTTCTCTCCCTTTTTCTCCCCCTCTTTCTCCCTTCTCTCTTCCTCTCCCCCTCCCCTTCTTCCTCCTCTTTCACGTATACTTTTCTCACAACCTCTCTTAGATTTTACAATAACCAGACCATTAAAATCTGTGTCTTTCTTTCAAATCTTCCTTCTACCCATCTTCATTAGTTACTTGACCACTGGATTCTCTCATACCTTCGGTCCTTTTACCCTTGGACTGCTTTCTTTGCTGTTTCCACAAACCATCTCATTCCACCCTTGCCACCTACTTACTCAGCGATTTTTATCACACAACCCACACATGTTGCAGATGGCCAACATTTTCACCCCCTCTCTTTCTTGGGTAAATGAACTTTGCTCCCTTTGACACAGTTCATAAGTTGAAAGGGGGGAAATGGCAATAACAGCACTTCTGCTTTTCAAATAAGGAGTTCACCTGGGGTCTGAGAGCTTATTTGAAAAAAAATTGATAATGTAACTGGTGTCATTTATGTTATGCATTTAAAAACATTATTCTTAGAAAGGGGTCCATGTGTTTCACTAGACTGCTAAAGGACTTTATGACACACGCAAAAAAAATGATTAAGAACTCCTGTTTTAGAGGATGGTGATATTTTCAGGAAATCAGCTAAACAAATAATATCAACGATTCACTGATACACAAAGAACCAGAAAAAGAAATTAGCCTTAGGTTTTCAGGCAGATCTTAGAAATTTGACCAGTCAGAAGGGTGAATTCCCCCTCCATTCCTTCATGCTGTATTGTCTTTATTCTGTTTACATTCCTCTCCCTGAAGATGGTGAACATACACATTTCTCAGATGCAGGAGTGTGTAGGATAATGTACTTCAAAACTCCACAAGAGCATTAAGTTCATCAATATGGGCATTCCGCACACTCTGAACCCTTCTAAATCTTGGGGGATGGTTTCCATGAATTGCTGTGAATAAAAAATCCTTATGGTTTAGTGGTCAACCTTTTGTGCATAAACTTCTCTGAGTTTACTTAGGCAGGAGGACAGACACATATCTCTCAGGCTCTATTTGGTAAAACTTGCTAGAGAACTTACGCTCACTGGAATAGCCTTCAAGAATCAAACTCTTTTTCACACCATTATGCATCATCTGCTTCCCTTCTTCTCACTCTCTTTTTAAAACCTTCTGCAGTCTAGCTTCCTGTGCACTGACCACAGAGTTCATGGAGGGGAGTAATCTATGAGAATATGGGAAAATTAGGAAGGTTCAAGTTGTAATAGATTTAAGTGTCAAACAGAGAAGTTTATATTTGATCCTAGTTTTAATCGGGAGCCACCGGCATCTATTGAGTGAATGTGGAGGTGGTTTGACCTTGTCAGATATACACCTTAGAAAAATCACCTTGGCAGCTGAATGGATGATGGATCAAAGTGGGGAGAGGTTTGAAACAGAGACCAAGTAGAAGCCTCTTACTATAGTAAGAGCTTAGGCAAGAGATAAGGAGGGTTGTGACTGTATATAAGCAGAGAAGGGAAAGTATATAAGAGAAATGTCATTGAGAAAGAAATAAGACTTGGCAGTTGATTGGATGTGTGGGGCAAATAACAATGAAGAGTCCAAGATGACGCCTGGGTGACTAGAAAAATGGTAGTGCTCTCAAGAATGATAAGTAAGTCTCAAAGAGGGCCAGTAGTTTTTTTTTTGGGGGGGGGGAAGATAATAGGTTCAGTTTTAGACATAAGATCATTGGTTCAGAGAAGTAAAGCTGAAAGGAATTTTAGAGGCTATTTAGCTCAACTATCTCATTTTACAAGTGAGGAAACTGAGGCCCAGGGAGGTTAAGTGATTTGCCTAATGTTTCACTTGAGTTGCTTATAGGAAATCTGGTTTGAAGTATGTAATAGGAAGTTGGTGATTTTGGTATGAACCTCAGGAAAGAGATTAAGGCTGGTTATCTAGCTCTGTGAGTCATCCGAGTAGAGATAATAATTGAACCCAGTGATGTCTCAATGAGACATTGGAAGACGACTTTTAGTTGGATGGTGTAATAACTATGATATTATAAATAAAGAGTAGAGCTATAGACTTCTATTTCTCAGCATGAGGCAGTATGGTACAGCTGATCCAGCATGAGGGTCAAATCTGGATACCTGGTGTTTAGATCCTGCCTCAGAAGCTTTCTGATAGTGAACAAGCCACCAAACTTTCCAAAGCTTCATTAATCAATTAAAAGAATGTTGTATACAGTAACAACAATATTGTTTTGAGAACAACTTTGACTAAGTGATTTTGACTATTATAAATACCCAAATTAACTACAAAGGACATATGAAGGAAGACACTAACTGCATCTAGAGAATGAACTGATAAATAGAAGTATATATAGAATGGTTTTTACATATATTTATATGTATATATATGTATATATATATATATATTTGTGTCTAATGGTAGCCATCTTTAGGGTGGGGAGAAGAAAAGAAGAAATTTACATGATAACATATTTAAAAGGAATAATAGCAAGTTTTGCATAATAGATTTGCAGTTTTATATGTAATCATCTTTTTAAAATTATATAGTATACTATGGAAATGCTTGATTTATCCCATAAATTAAAAATAAAATAATTTTTTAAAAACCCTAATCAGTCCATTTCATCTATCAAGAAACATTTATAAAGTGCCTTCTTCACCAGTTATTTGACCATTTGGCTTTCTTGCCTACCTTCAGCTACCCTCCATTTGGAGTACTTTCTGTGATGTTCACACAAACCATTCTGCTGCCCTATAGGGTAGAAGACTGGTCTCAAAGCCAGGAACACATGGGTTCCAATCTCACCTCTGATACAATTCTCTAAGAGTATAAGTTTCAGAAAAGGGATAGAACTGCATTGGTAGGGGGAGTTTTCCACGCTGGGAGTTCTCTATAGAAACCACAGGTCCATTCCCTATTCCTATCTCCACCGTGTTTTAGCCTCTAATCAGGGCTCTATGACTACAAAAGGAAAAAGAAATGAAATAGTCCCTGACTTCAAGAAGCTTACATTCTTTTGGGAAGAGGGAGAAGATAGCAGCTGATGGGTCAGGATATTTCAAGATATATTTTCAAGAATCAGAAATATCCAAGATATTTCAGGATATGTCAAGAGGTGGCTCTTGAATTTAATTTTAAAAAGAGTTAGGAATTCTAGGAGGCAGCGTGGAGGAGGGAGCGCATGGAGGTGGGGGAGTTTGTGTGAGAATTCCAACTTGAGCAAAGGCATAGGCAAAGGGGATAGGGAATCCATTCTAGGGAAAGGAAGCAGGCCAGTTTTAAACATCAAATGGGGGAGTTTGCATTTGTTCCTAGAAGAAGCCACTAGAGCTTATTGAGTGGGGGAGTCACATATTTAGAACTGTGATTTAAGGGTATCACTTTGGTAGCTCTATAGAAACTATTTTAGAGAAGGGAGTATTTTAGGGGTTCTTGACCTGGGGAGTGTGAACTTTTAAAGCATTTTTATAATTGAATTTCAACATAATTAGTTTCCTTTGTAATACCAGACATTTTATTTAATGTATTTAATGCAACCAATCCAATAATCCAATCATTCAATCCAATCAAACATTTAATAAGTGCCTACTCTGTGCCATGCACTGTGCTAAATGCTGGGGATACAGTTAATAAATAGGTAGTCACTGCCCTCAAGGGGGAGACCACACAAAAAGGCGGCAGGAAAGAGGGGGCACAATGGGGTACCTGGCATGGAGGCATCTTGTTCCATGGAGTTGAAACCAGAAAGAGCAGCAGATGCAAAGTGAAGGGGCAAATTATTCTGAGAAAGGGCCCATTGGCTTCACCAGACTGTCAAAGGCATCTTTGACACAAAAAAGGTTAAGAACTCCTGGTGGACAAATAGGGAACAATTAGGAGGCTGTTTTAAGAGTTCAGGCAAGCAGTACTCTGTGATAGCAGAGAATGAGAAAGAAAGAAGGCACCCATCGGTTTGGGCATGGCTGAAAAAATCTGTGATCTATGCACATAACAGAATATTATAGTGGAGTAAGAAATGATGAATACGAGAAATTCAGAAAAAAAAAACATGGAAATATTTGTATTAACTAATGCAAAGAGAAACCCTCAGAACTAAGAGGACAATGCATCTGATGCTTACAACAATGCAAAAGCAGAGATCACTAAAAGGAAGTTGAAGTGTAACGGAGATTCTGGAGAAAAGATAATAAAAGCTATCCTCCCACATGGGAGAGAGGTTGGGGAATACAAGGAGAAAATATGATATATATTGTCAAACACATTCTCTGTTTTAGGACATTTTCACTCAGTTGTTTTTCTTCATCATAAGGGAGACTGAAATAAATGTAAAAGGCAAAAATAAAGTATATTTAAAAAAAAAAGTTCAGGAGAGATGTGGCAAGTGCCTGAACTGGGGTTAGGGTAGGTGTGAATACTGGGAAGGATGTGAAGGATGTTGTAGAAGTAGAATTGACAAGACTTCAATAAGCATTTATCCACATCTGCAAAATGGGGATAACTGTATTTATATTACCTACTTCACAGAGTTAAGAGGAGGGCACTTTGGAAGTTTTCAAGTGCTTATATTCTAGGAGTCATTATGCTTATGAAGTACAAATGGGTATTATGAGAAAAAAAGTATAGTTTCTCAATCATTATGCATGATGAAGGCATTGTAGGTAATGTATTCCATCGGCAAGAGGGTGAAGGACAGATGCCTCTCTGTATGATGGGATATTAAATTTTCCAAATCCTTAGCCTTCCCCCTCGTTAGTTGTAGGGGACCTCAGTAGCTGCTTGGATTGGTTATACACTTCCCAAGTCTTCTGCAGAATACTCGTACTTTTGCTAATCACATGCCAGGGTCTAATATAATGGGTCCCTGTGTATACAAAGAATCATAAATCACACATCATCAATAAATCCTAACTCTGACAGAATAACAACACCTTTCTGGCAAAGTTCAAATGTGCAGACATGACGGACCCCTGCTGTCCCAGCCAGCTGTGATAAGGGATTGATGAAGTATGGCTGTGAAAGAGTGAGGCTGCTTTTCTCATATAGGATTTAGAGCAAAGCGCTTCTTCCGTTGCTTTAATACAAGAATCCCATCCCTTCATCCTCCTTGCAAAAGGTTTGCTTTTCAAAGCTGAGTTGCCCACCAATGGAAAAGACAAATACTATTTCAAATTTCTATGTTTCAGATGAAATTTAAGTTGTCGTTCAGTTGTTTCACTCATATCTGACTCTCCCTGACCCCATTTGGGGTTTTTTTGGCAAAGATACTGGAGTGATTTGTTATTTTCTTCTCCAGCTCATTTTATAGATGAAGAATGGAGGCAAACCAGTTAAGTGACTTCCCCAGGATCACACAGCTAGTAAGTGTCTGAAACCAGATTTGAGCTCAAGTCTTCTAGACTCCAGGCCCTGTAATCTATTGCACCACCAAGCTGCCCCTGAAATTCTAAGTACCAGAAACAAAAAGAAATCAGACATGCTGAAATCTGTGCTAACCTTTAGGTTTTGCTCCTTATCCTTGAAAAAAAAAGGACCTTATGGCACCAATTTCAGCCTTTGTTTATTTCCAACTCAAGAATAACTATAATTCTAAAATACATAAGAAATTATGGTTTTCCTTCAAAGGGCTTTAAAAAATTATCTCTGATTAACTCTTCTAAACTATCCTCATTTTTTCCTGCTGCAACTATAATAATCTGCAGGATTATACTTACACAGCTAAGTCAAACTCACACACAGTATTCCAACTCTTGTCCCTGTGCTTCTAGATTAACTATTACCCATGCCTAGAATGCTCTCCCTGTTCACTCACCTCTGCCTTATACAATCCTTTTCTTCCTTTAAATGCAGTTCAAGCACCATTTTCTACATGATGCCTTTCCTAATGCTACCATTTACTAGCTCCTTGTTTGCTTAGTACCTTGTATTTAGCCACTTTGTATTTTTTGCTATTTTCCATTTATTCTCTATCTGTCTGTGTATCTATCTATCTCTCTGTCTTCTCCAGATATATCTGTATAGATATCTCCTTATTGCCTTCCTCAATAGAAGGTAAGCAACTTGTGCGTAGGCGTTGTGTCAATCTTTGTTTTGCTATATTCAAAGCCTAGCACGGTGCCTGGTGCATATTAGGCATTTGGGCAATGCTTGTTGTTGGATTAATCAGTCAACAAACAATGCTTGACTGAATATATCAAAAGCAATTACATTGTAGTTAGCATGAAGGAAAAGAGGATTTTCTAAAAAACATCTATGATTTTTTTTTTATTTTTGAGGCTATTTGCCACTGAAAAGTGGCTATAAAGAGGGACTATTGAATAGCACCAATATATCTACATGAAGCACGGAAGTTAAACATCGAATAGCTTTGTAAGGTGACTATGGCGTAACCCAGATTGTACAGCCCAGCCTGATAAAGAAATACCTGTGCTGAGTCTAAAGAACTGGATTCACATCCTGACTCCTCCACTTATTCTCTGTGAGACCTTGGGCACATTGCTTAAACACTCTGGGCCACAGTTTCCTTGTTTTTGTAAAATAATAAAGGGGTTAGATTAGATAACCTTTAAGAAGATTTCTTCTAATTCACATCTATGATCCCATGAACAGGGTAGGACAATTCAATTCAACATTTTCCAAGCACCTATTATGTATAAGGTACTGTTTGACATTGGGAAAAGGAAGACGACCCCCAACTCCACCTCCCAGAGCCCTCAAACTTAAAAAGTCCTTGGCCTCAAATAGCTTACATTTTATCTGCAGAAGATACAATATGCAAAATCAAAGTAATTTGAGGAGGGAGAGGGCATTGCCAACTGGGGGAATTGAGGGTACTAAGAAAGTCTTCACAGGAGGTGGTACCTGGAAGAAGATAAATATTCTAAGAAATAGAGATGAAGACAGAATATAGAAAATGGAATGTCCTAGTAGAAATGGAGCCCTTCACCTCTTCTGTTCCTAAAAAGATAACTTAAAAAATAACTTGGAAGGATGTTTGTCAAGTTCAGAATAACAACAAAAACATTTTAAAAAGGTATCTTAGAGGAAATTAATTAAATTTTCCTAAGTTGTCTTAGATATTAAATGCAAGTGAAAGGTGTTTTGTTAACATTAAAAAAAATCAGATTTTTACAATTCTAAGAGATAACTGAGTTTGAAAGCAAGCATAAAACATTTGGTGTCCAAATTAATTTATTCACTGGGGAAAAAAGAGAGTTCTGTTTCAAAGAAAAAAAATATTTAAATGTTTATAAAAAAGGTTCATAAAAAGCTTCACACACATCAAATAACAAAGCAAAATTTTGATGAGCTAAGCATAAATGAATAAGAACCATGTGGAATACATTTCTGTAAAAACATACATGAGCATAAAATCCAGGGAAATCAGGGATGAAATAGATATATTTGTACTTCGGCCAAACATTAAAAAATAGTTAGAAATATTTGATGTGCCCATAATGTGATCTAGGTGTCCATCTATTGCTAGTATAACTACGCTATTCAAAATGATTCCCTATGCTTATAATGAATAAATGATAATCCATTTCTAAGCTAAAGCATTAGGTAAAATTTTTCACTATATAAAAAAACTAGGATTTTTTGGTTGTTTTAAGAATGAACAAAATTGCTTTACTTTTTATAATACATCTAGATAGTTTAATTATTTTGTAAATGTTTAGTCTTTTTCTTTTATTCTGACCCCATGAATGGAACAATACAAACTCTTGCTTGTAAACATGGAAAGACAAAAGTCCTATAGTCTATCTCGCCATTTTTTCTTGTAAGGAAATGGTCTGGCCCACCCTCCTTTTCCTATATTGTACTATGAGAAAACTCCACTCTCCAGGCCTGAAGTTTCAGACTAGCAGGAAACTGAGAGGCTTCATTCCAGTTCAAGAGCTTTTCCATGGGAATTGTTGGAATTTTGTTGTGTAGGGGGAAGAAAATAAAGGTGGAAGATACAGAGAGACAGGATAGACAGAGACAGATAGATAGAGAGGCAGATATAGGCAGAGATGAATTTAGTTCATTCCAGACTACTGGGATATCACAAAATGAATGTAGCCCACAGGTGATCAGAGGCTTAAAACCCTGTGAGAAATAAATCCCTTCCCCAATTATATGGGTATCTATATAGGCAGGATGGAGAGAAAATGAGCCTTGAAATTAGGAAGGGTTCAAGTCCTACTTGTGACAAAGACTAGATGTATGGCCATGGGTAAGTCACTGGACAGAGGAAGACAGAGACAGAGAAAAACAGAGACAAAGAAAGAGAGAGAGAGAGATAGAGACAGACAGAAGCAGAGATGGGGGTGGGATGGATTTCAACTTAGAGCCCTGGTTATACCTAGAGTTCAACCAGAAAGGTTCTGTGTCCTCAAGACCCGAGAAATAAAGGGATAACCCATCTAGCCTATAGGTGAAAAATATTGGAAAGCAATAGGTCAAATTTTGTGTTTACTGTACCAAATGGAATCTGTAGCATAGATGAAGATAATATACATTTTTCCTCACTAATTATTCTTGGTAAATATTATGGCCTTATAAGTATTTTTTTTTCATTTTTCTCTTCTCTAAGAATGTCAGAATTACTTCCCCACAGTAAAAGTAGTTAATTTTAAGGTGAACCATACCCACAGCATCTTGGCTTCTTTGTTTATTTTTTTAATTTATTACTTATTTTAAACATTCTCTTCTCCTTAAATTTTGAGTTCCAAATTCTCTTCCTCCCTCCCACTGCCCTCCTACTAAGAAGATAAGCAAATTATATCAATTATACCTGTGAAATCATTCAAAACGTATTCCCATATTAGCCATATTTCTTAAAAAAGCAAAAAAATAAAGAAACTGATAAAATTATATTTCAATTTGCACTCACAGTTCATCGGTTCTCTCTCTGGAGATGGATAGCATTTCTTCATCTTGGATCCTTTGGAATTGTCTTGGATCATTGTATCTATCAAGACAGCCAAGTCTTTCAGTTGGTCATCGTTACAGCATTGCTGTTACTATGTACAAAGATCTACCAGTTTTTCTCACTTTACTTTGCATCACTTCATATAGATCTTCCCATGTTTCTTTGAAACCACCCCCTCATCATTTTATAGCCCAATAGTACTCCATCACAATCATACACCACAACTTATTCAGCCAGTTCCCAATTGATGAGCATCCCCTCAATAGTTCCAATTATTCTTCATTATGGTTGGACCAGTTCACTATTTCACCAACAGTTCATTAGTATATCTATTTTCCCATATCCTGTGCAGCACTGGTCATTTCAGACAGGGGTGAGGTAGTACTTCAAAGTTGTTTTAATTCTCATTTCTCTAATAAATAGTGATTTAGAACGTTTCTTCATGTAGTATAGGTAGCTTTGATTTCTTCTTCTGAAAACTGGCCTATTCATATCCTTTGACCATTTATCAATGTTAATGACAATATTAACGCTAACCAATGTTAATGATAATAACAATGTTAATGTTAATGACAATAAATGACATGCCTTATTTCTCAAATATATGAAGAATTGAATCAAATTTGTATTCTTATAAATTTGGTTCAATTCTTTATATATTTGAGAAATGAGGCAATTATCAGAGAAAAGTGCTATAAAAATTTTGATATTACTTCATTATCTATGGTACCTTTTTAGCAAAATTTAATTGTCCTAATTATCTCTTCCAACTTATGTCTATTTTTACCTTTGCTTTGACTGAGATCATGATTGCTACACCTGCCTTTTTCACTTCAACTGAAGCATATTAGATTCTACTCCAGTCCTTTATTTTAACTCTGCATGTGTCTTTCTGTTTCAAGTGTGTCTCTTGTAAACAACATATTGTTAGATTCTGTTTTCTTATCCATTCTGCTCATTCCATTCACATTCACAGTTATGATTATTAACTGTTCGTTTCCCTCCATTCCATTTTCTTCTGTTTCTTCTTTTCTTTTTTAATCTTGTTCTCCTTGAAAGTCTACTTTACTTCTAATCATTTCCTGTCTTAATCTGTCCTCCCTTTTACCATCTCTCCCCCCACCCCCTTTTCCTATCGCTTTCCCTTCCTGTTTTCCTACTGGGCAAGATAGATTTCTATACACAACTGAATGTGTGTGTGTATGTGTATGTATACATATATGTAGTCTTCCCTCTTTAAACCAATTCTGATGAGAGTGGAGTTCAAGCATTGTCTATGACTCTACCTTCCCATTTTCCCCTCCACTGTCAAAGCTCTGCCTTGTGTGCCTCTTTTATGTGAGAAAATTTTTCTCATTCTGCCTCTCCCTGTCGTCTTCTCCCACTTCATCCTTTCTTTCTTCTTCTTCTTAATTTTTTTGGAGATCATTAAAACTTAATTGACTCACACTTATGCCCTCTGTCTATGTAGACTGCTTCAAACTGCCCTAATAATAATAATAAAGTTCCTAGGAGTTATATGTATCATCTTCCCATATAGTTTAAACAGTTTATTGAGTCTCTTGTGATTTCTCTTTCATGTTTACTTTTTTATACTTCTCTCGAGTCTTCTGTTTGAATGCTATATTTTCTATTTAGCTCTGTTCTTTTCATTAGGAATGCTTGAAAGTCCTCTATTTCATTAAATATCCATTTTTGCCCCTGAAAGATTATACTCAGTTTTGCCAGGTAAGTTATTCTTGATTGAAATCCTAAAATCCTTATCCTTCCCGAATATCATATTCTAAACCCTCTTCTCCTTTAACATGTAAGCTGCTAAATCTTGTGTGATCCTGATGGTAGCTGCATCATATTTGAATTGTTTCTTTCTGGCTGCTTGCAATATTTTCTCCTTGACCTGGGAGCTCTGGAATTTGGCTATAATATTCTTGGGAGTTTTTCCTTTGGGATTTCTTTCAGGAATTGATGAATAGATTCTTTCAATTTTTATTTTATCCTCTGGATTGAAGATATTGGGGCAATTTCCTTTATAATTTCTTGAAAAATGATCTCTAGGCTTCTTTTTTGATCATGACTTTCAGGCACTCTAACAATTCTTAAATTATTTCTCTTAGATCTATTTCCAGGTCAGTTGTTTTTCCCATGAGATATTTCCTATTTCCTTCTATTTTCTCATTCTTTTGATTTTGTTTTATTGTTTCTTGATGTTTCATGGAGTCATTAGCTTCCACTTGCCCAGTTCTAATTTTTTTAGGAATTATTTTCTTCAGTGAGCTTTTGTATCTCCTTTTCCATTTGGCCAATTCTTTTTTAAGGCATTCTTTTCTTCAGCAAATTTTTGTACCTCCTTTTCCATTTGGCCAATTCTGCTTTTTAAGGAATTTTTTTTCCAGTGAATTTTTTTGTTCCTCTTTTATTATTAGGCTGATTTTGTTTTTTTAAATGTTATTTTCTTGAGTATTTTTGGTCTCTTTCACCAAACTCTTAATTTTCTTTTCATAATTTTCTTGCATTGTTCTCATTTCTTTTCCAAGTTTTTCCTCTACCACTCTTATCTCTTTTTTTTTTTAAAACTCTTTCAGTAATTCTTGTTAGGCTTGGATCCAATAAGCATTTTTCTTTGAGACTTTGCTTGTAGGTGTTTTTACATTGATATCTTCTTCTGAGTTTGTGTCTTTAGTCATCTCTGCCACTGTAGTAGATTTTTTATGGTCAAATTCTTATTTTTTTGTTGTTTGCTCATTTTTCCAGTCTATTTTCTGACTTTGACTTTTATGTTAAAATTGTGCTTTGCTTACCTGGTTGTGGGGAAGAACTATTGCAAACTTTAGACTTTTTTTGTGTGGCTGTTTTCAGAGTTAATTCTGGCAGTCTGTAAGTTTTCGGTGCTTCCAAAGAAGTATGATCTGGGGAGAAGTGTGGTCGCTGCTCTCCTGGCCTGCACTCTGTTCTTTACCCAGGAATGGCCCCTGCATCCCTGTAGCTTCAAGGGCTATCACTCCCTCTCTGCCTTGGAATGAGACCAGAATGCCTGGTTCCTTGTGACCCACCATAATCACTCCTCTTTGTCCTAGAACTGTGACCCAAAACTTCCAACAGGCAATAGAGATGCCAGTCATCACAAGCTGTACCCAGTGTCAGCACATAGTGCCCTGTCATCTCTTTTTGAACAATTGTCCGACCCCCGAATCACCTCTGAACTGAGAATTCCCAAAGCTGCTGCTGCTGCTTCTGCCACCTCTGTTGCTGTGCTTCAAACAAACCTCCACTTCCATGTCATAGACCTCTCTTTCCTCCCCATTGACCTCCTAAATTTTCTTAGGCTGGAAAAATGTCTCACCTTGACCTTTTGTTGGCTCTGTTGCTTCAAAATTTGATTTGAGATGCCATGGACCAAGAAATATAAGGATTACTTGGAAAATCTGGGGATTTTAAAATGGGGAACAAAGAGCCTGAGGAATCATTCTGGATGTCTTCAGGTATTTGAAGGGCTATTCTGTGGAAAAGAAAGTATGCTTGCTGTGTTTGCCCCTAGATAGAAGAACTAGGAGTGGTACATAAAAGTTGCTGAAGAAAGATTTCAACTTACCATTAGCATAAACTCACTACCAAAGTGAAATGAGCCCCTATCACCAGAGGACTTCTAACAAAGTTGGCATGGTGAGTTTTGAGGGAATTTTTAGACATGATTCTTCTAAATATAGGATGAACGAAGAGATCTATGAACTCAAATCTGTCTTAGAGATTCAATGATCCTGTGATTTGTGCTGTCCCTTGGCCTATGAGTCTGTACTCTGAAGGGCAGCTAGGTGGTGTAGGGGATAGAGTGCCAGGCCTGGAATCAGGAAGATTCCTCTTCTGGAGTTCAAATTTGGCCTCTGACACTTGCTAGCTGTGTGACCCTGGGCAAGTTGCTTAATACTGTTTGCCTCAGTTTCCTCATCTGTAAAAAGAGTTGGAGAAGGAAATGGCAAACTACTTCAGTATCTGTGCCAAGAAAACCCCAAATGGGGTCACAAAGAGTCAGACATGACTAAAAAATGACTGAAGGACAACTGTACTTTTAATATCCTCATACTAAAAGTAATATAGGGAATGAAAGTATTAGGGCACAACCCCAGAACCTTGTGATAGAATGTTTTCATAGGTACTACCAATACCAGGACACTTTCCAGTTGGTTTCTGTGCCAGTATGTATAGCATTGGTTTGATTGCCATAAGACCCATGAGAAAAGAAAAAGGGAGGAGAAGGCAACAGCAAGTGTGGGCTCAATGCAGCCACATTTATTGCTCTGTTCTTAGTTGGAATTATATTTGTGACAGTTGGGCAGCACTCTGTGGGCATTAGCTTTTTCAGTCCTGGGATTTCAGAGATAGAGAGGTGCATGAACCAGACCAATAAACCCTGGCGTTTATAAGATCCAGGGCTTTAGGACCATGGACCCAAGTAGCCTACTATCTGATTCATCCAGGCACCCACATCTACAAGAACATTACTAAAAGTAATGTTAAGAACATTATTCAAGAACATTACTAAAAGTTATCTGTACTGCTCAGTAATCCGGCAAGGACAACCTGTTGTGAGTTAACTGCCTGAATCCTGCTCTCACTTTGTTAGAAGGTGAGAAATTCATTATAAGCCACTGAACTTCTGAATTGTCTCTCTCTCACAGCTGGGAAGACAGAAGAGAGTAAAAAGAGAGTAAAAAAAAAAAAAAATCAGGCTGAATCCAGTCTGGAAGCAGGGTTGGAGATAAGAAATGATCGACATGTTGCAATATATGAATAACACATCCCCGAGGGTTACCTCTCCAACTTAGCATTCACAGGTTTTCAGGTTGGGTTCCTAGGAAGCAAATATACTCACAGGTTCGAAGGGTGTTTGATGGGTCCGTTGTTAGATTTCATGGTCAATGGTAGGAGTTTCAGGCTTTGGTGACCTCTGCTAGAGGCATAAGGTTCACACTCTGAAAAGCTGTTTCCTGTCTAAAATGCCCTGACCTTTCTTAATATTCAGCTAGCTCTAGGGTTGGCAGGCTTATCTTTTAAAGGACATTGAGGTGTGGTCAATCTATCCCCAGCCAATAGCCAGTTGCTTTTTCAATTCTTACAAGGAAGAACCCTTTCATACTTCATAAAGGGAATAACAAAGTAAACTAGTCTTTTCACTTCATTAACTTCTTAATATATCATTACTTCTGTTGCCTACCCCTGCTTCCTATGATTATATCAACTGACCTTGGAAGGGAACTAAATCTCACTCTATTATATGTGATAAATTTGTCTAATGCCTCTTAATTTTATCATCCCTTAACTAATCTAATAAAACTTTTCATTTAAATATGAACTTGATGTTGAGGAGATTTATAAGCAACATGTAGTGTTGTTTAGTAATCTCAGACTTTTTGTGACCCCATTTGGAGTTTTCTTGGCAAAGATACTGGAGTGGTTTGCCATTTCCTTCTCCAGTTCATTTTACAGATGAGGAAACTGAGACAAACAGGGTTAAATGACTTGCCCAGGGTCACACAGCTAGTAAGTGTCACATTTGAACTCAAAAAAGATGAGTCTTCCTGACTCCAGGCCTGGCACTCTATCCACTGTGCCAACTAGCTTTTTGTGCCTTCTTACATGTAGTATCTAAGAGTAAATGGGGATTTTTCAACAAGATAGGGTTGTAGGAGCCAAAGTAAAAGGACCTGCATCTCTCACTCAATTTGAGGAACAGTTAATTGACTTATTGACCATCAAAGATGTACTAAATTTCAGGGGCAAGATTTAAATACAGGTCCTCCAGATTCCAAAAAGAATAGTTTATGGACTTTGGGAAAGGAGATTAGTGTAGTATAGAAGAGACGGTATGTGTAGTAGAGTAGATAGCGATAGATTTAGAGTCAGGAAAACTGGATTAAAATCCTTCCTTCTCCACTTATTGTGTGGCCCTTGACAAGTCAAAATCTCTGAGACTCTGCTTCCTCATCTTTAAAATAAGAACAATAATACCTTTAATATCTACCTCACAGGATTGTTATGAGACTCAAAGTACTTTACAAACTTTAGAGCTTTGTTATGAGACTCAAAGTACTTTGCAAATTTTAGAGCTTTGTATAAACAACAGTTATTATTGTAATAAAACCACATTGCCTACCTGACACAACAGAGTTGTCATATACTGCTATTTTTCTTTCTTTCAAAAATAAGGATAGCTTATTTGCACAACTACATAGAAACTTGCATTTCCTCTGGGAAATACAGTGCCTTGTAAGATGTAATACTGGAAAATCTTTACAAATTATATTTAGACGTTGAATAGGAAGTTTAGAGTTGAGGGGCAAGAGAATCAAGAGCCTAAGAGCAAGAAGGAATTCTCATATTTATGGCTATATAAACATGTTCAGTCAATTAATGTCCACCGCTTTTAAAAAATGAGACAGAAAGTGAATCTGGGAATTTCAGTCACAGAATACGAAAATAGTTCAGAAAGGATCACCTTAGGGTTAAAAAGTAAGACCAACTGGGAAAGGCTGTAGGACTCAAGCTGAATTAACCTAGAGCAAAGAAGATTGAGAAGTGACTTAATAATTCTTTTCAAGTTATACAGAGATGTTGACCAGCTGTTCCCTCTCTCTCTCCTGGGGACAGCACAGATTGTCTTACACCGCAGCATGCAGGATTTAGGTTCAACACAGAAGAATTTCGCAAAAGAGCCATTGTATATTGGGGTGAATTATCAATAGAAATTGTTCAATCCTCCTCCTTTTCCGGCGTTCTTTAAAAAATAAAGTGGATTCTTATCTATCCAGCGTAGTTAGATATGACCTTAGAGTTAATTCTTTGTATTATCCAAAACACCAAGCATACCAAAATGTCTTCTAAGCACATTATTTTTTAAAACTTAAAATTTTTTCAGCATCACTTTCATTTCCCCAAAACTGTGATCACCCTCTTCCTATAGAGCCCTCTCTTGTAACAAAGAAGCACATGTAAACAAAACAAATATTCTGACAAACCATGAACATGTGCTCATTTCTGAACCTATATTTTAGCACCTCTTTTCCTAAAGGAGGGAGGTATGTTTGTCATTGGTCCTCTGGAATCAGGATTGGACATTGCATTAATCCACTGATGTTTGTTAATGTTGTTTTCCTTTTTATTCTTGTGGTCTTTTTGCATATTGTTCTCTTAGTTCTGTGTCTTTTGATCTCCATAATTTAATACAAATCTTCCCATTTTTCTGAGTTCCTCTTATTTGTCATTTCCAATGGTGCAATCATATTCTATTAATTCTTATATCATAATTTGTTTAGCTACTTCCTAATTGATGGACAGCCATTTTGTCTCTAGGTTTTTGCCAGCATGAAATGTGCTGCTATTAACATTTTGTTAACTATGGGGCCTTTTCTTCTGCTTTTGACTTCCTTGGAGGTAAATACCCAGTAGTGATATTGCTAGGTAAAAGGATATGAATTTTTAAACCACTTTTCTATCATAGTATCAAACTATTTTCTTGAAGGGTTGAACCAATTCATTGCTCTAACAGTGTATTGATATGCCTGTCTCCCCACAGCACCTCCAACATTATTTCTACCTTTTGTCATCTTAAATATATTTTCCAGTGCAGAATCGAACCTACATTTTAGGACACAAAAACCTTAAAGGAGTAGCTGCAATAATATTTACTTATTACCAAATAGACATGTAAATATTAACTCTGTATTGAGCAGGAGGAAAAGAGGACATTCTTTTTTTTATTGTTTATTTTGAATTTTAAAATGGTAAGAAATATTTTTTTTTTTAAACTTGTGGTCGGGGATCCTGGATTTAAAGTTATATGAGCTGTAAATTGACTTTTTCCCACCTGGAGCAAGTACCACAAACTGCACCCAAGGGATGTGGCAAGAAGTGAGCCTTTAGTTTAAGGGGAATGGTGGGGTGAGGGAGATAGTCTTGTGAGGCTAAGGGTGGTGGGATGGAAAGGTAAAGAAGGAGTTTACTTGCTGGGAATCCAGTAACTTTATATTTTAGCCAATTACTCTTATTAACTAACTGTTAAGCTCTGTTGTTTTTCTGTAAATGAAGAACTGAAAAGTGCTGTTAGTACCCTCTGAAATTGGCACCCTCTAAATTTGCCCCATCCTGGTTATGGCGCAATGTATTGATCTTTATAGGACTGTGGGTTGTTTTACAGTAGAAAATGGGGAAGAGTCAGGGAGACAATCTTATATGTCTTTTAGCTTCAACAAAATAGCTTCTAAATCAAAACGATTTGCAAAAACCACTACACTAAATCAACTTTCTAATACTCTTCCACTCTTAAGAGCACTGATTCAGAGCTTGGCTCTGCCACACTCTGTCACCTGTGTGACCTTGGGCAATCACTGCATATCTCTGTGTCTCAATTTCATCAACTGTAAAATGTGGGGATTAGACTAGATCATCATTTTCCAAACGTTTTGGTCTCAGAACCCCTTTACACTCTTAAAAATGATTGAGAACCACTCGAAGAGCTTTTGTTTGTGTGGGTTACATTTATTGATAATTTATCTTATAATTATGAACAGAATTTTGACCTTGCAGATATCTAAAAGAGTTACACTTTGACAACGACTGCAGTGAAATTTTCTCTAAGGTCCTTTCTAGCCCTTGAGATATGATCTTGTGGGCCTCTGTAATTATCAGAATGGTAACTCTATTAAGACAAATGGCAGACAAATTCACTTTTTAAATACCTATTTTCCATAGATTTGGCCAAGAAAAAAAGTATTTGGGAGTAACTGTTTTTTTTTTTATTAAAAATCAGTTGTCATTTCAGAGTTATCAAAATGCAAGAGTTAAAAGAATTGATACATACCAAGCTTTGGCACCTTTGGAGAGTTTTCATAAAGTCGGCAAGTCCAAACAGCCACATTTTAAATGGCAAACTTATCTTATCTTCTGCAGTATAAATCAATAAAGCTGTTCTGACTCCTGTCAGCATCAGGCCTTGTAAGCCAACTAAGCCATCTCCTCATAGTTCTCATTCTGTGCACATTGAGCAAGGATAGAAAAATCATAGTTGCTCAATCACCTAGTAAGTATTTATTAAGCAAGTACTGTGTTCCAGTTACTGTTCATGACATTCAAGCTATAAAGACATACTGAAATAGATCCTGTTGTTAAGGGATCTTCTATAAGGGAAAGTGATGTGTATAAGTAAATCTAAAACAAACATCTGCAGTATATATAAAGTAAGAGATAGGAGAGGGAGGACTAGTAACTGGGGGATTGGAAAAGGCCTAATGTAGGAATTGGCATTTGACCTGGGCTTCCATGGAAGCTAAAGATCCTAAGAGGCAGGGGTAAGGAGAGACTGCTTTCAAGCCACAGAGATAGAAAATACAATGTTGTATACAGGCCCAGTTTGGCATAGAGTACCTGAAAGAACTAATGTACAATAAGTCTGGAAAGGTAGCCCAGAACTAGATTGCAAAAGACTTTAGGTGCCAAGCAGAAGAGCTTGTATTTGATCCTAGAGGCAAGAGGGGGCCTTTGAAGCCCAGGGTGACATGGTCACCTTTGTGCCTTAAGAATATCACCTTGGTAGCTCTATGAGGAGGCTATTACAATAGTGATGAGGAAGGTCTAGGGTGATTGCAGTATGAGCGAAGAGAAGAGAACCAATGTGAGAGATATTGAAGTAGAATCAATAATATTTGGCCTCTGATTTAATAAGGGGATTGAGGCAGGGTGAAGAGTTAAAGATTACTCCAAAGGAGTGAACAAAATCCATAAAGTTTCCAAGCTGGATATTGCTTTACTGGTTATCTTATCCAACCTCCCAGCTGGTGCAGGAATGGTCTCTACAGCATTCCTGATAGGTGGTTTCTTACATCCGATGACAAGAAATTTACCACCTCACAAGACAGTTTATTTTGGTTTTGGAAAGCTCTAATTCTTCCTTTTATTGAACCAAATCTGTCTCCCTAGAACTTTTATCTATTGGTAATAGAGCTCTCTCTTCTACACGACAATTATTCAAAAATGGAAAGATGAGTTTTATGTCCACCTATATTTTCCCTTCTCCAGACTAAACATCCTCAATTCTTTAAAATTATCCTTTATGACATAGTTTTGAGTTTGTATACTACCCTAGAGACCCTCACCTGACTGTTCTCTGTTTTGTCAGTCATCTAGCATTTATTAAGTACCAACTATGTGCCAGGTGCTGTGTTGAGCAGAGTTGATCAACATCCTTTCTAAATTGTAATACTCAAGACCTGAAGAGAGGCAAGAGATATAACCAACAGTACCAATTCTAATTTGCACATACTGAAGCATCACTGACTTAATAGTTACGGCTGATTGTTTTGTCCTTGATTTAATGTTCTCCTCAGTTTGGTGCTGGTGCTCTGGGGTTGTGATATAAAAGAAGCGCTGCTCATGAAGCATCAGGACCTTCCAGTAAGTGGCTACTTAACTATTGGTCATAGGAATTACAAACTGTGGGCTTTCCCAAGAAATAACCAATAGACATAAAGGTTCTCTAAGCTATGGCATAGGAATCTAGATTGGATCCATATTTCCCTCCCTTCTCGTAGTGACTGACACCTCTACGCATTGATTGGAAATCCTGAGAGAAAATCAGGGCAGAACTATCTGATGGTAGGTTCATTCATTTAATATTTATCAAGGGTGTCATCTATGCAATAGCACTACGTAAGGAGTGGAGGAGAAATTAAATGAAACGTTAGAAAATATCACTTCTCTGCAAGAGGAAGCAGCAGAGATAGATTGAAGAGAGCACTGGGCTCTGAAGTTTGAGGTCTGGGGTTCAGATTTTTTTTCTCTTTCTTTTTTTAATTTTTTATTGATTTATTTTGATTTATCAACAATCACTTCCACATGCTTTTGAGTTTAAAATTTTTCTCCCCCTTCCTCCCCACCACCCTCCCCAAGATGGCACACAATCTGATATAGGTTATACATATACATTCCTATTAAACATATTTTCACATTAGTGATGTTGTAAGTAAGAACTAGAACCAATAGGAGGAACCACCAGAAAGAGGAAACAAAACTCAACAGAAGAGAAAAAAAATAGCAGTTCAACTTCCATAGTTCTTTCTTTGGATGTGGATAGCATTTTCCATCACGAGGCCTTTGGAGATGTCTTAGATCCTTGTATTGCTGGGAAGGACTAAGTTATCAATATTAGTCATCGCACAACATGGCTGTTATTATGTACATCGTTCTCTTGGTTTTGCTCACTTCACTCAGCATCAGACTGATACAAGATCAACCCTCTCATTTTATAGATGAGGAAGCTGAAGCAGGGGTATTCAGTGATTTGTCTGAGGTCATACAGCTAGTAAGTGTCTGAGGTGAGATTTTCACCCCGGTCTTCCTGACTTCAACCCCAACTCTTTATGTACTACAAGTCTTTCCAGGTTTTTCTGAAATCAGCCTGTTCATCATTTCTTATAGCACAATAGTATTCCATTACATTCATATACCACAACTTGCTCAGCCATTCCCCAATTGATGGGCAGCCTCTCAATTTCCAATTCTTTGCCACCACAAAAAGAGCTGCTATGAATATTTTTGTACATGTGGTTCCTTTTCCCATTTGTATGATCTCTTTGAGATATAGCCCTAAAAGTGCTATTGCTGGGTCAAAGGGTATGCACATTTTTATAACCCTTTGGCCATAGTTCCAAATGGCTCTCCAAAATGGTTGGATCATTTCGCAACTCTACCAACAATGCATTAGTGTTCCAATTTTCCCACATCTTCTCCAACACTTAATATTTTCCTGTTTTGTCATATTGGCCAGTCTGATAGGTGTGATGTGGTATCTCAGAGTTGTTTTGATTTGCATTTCTCTAACCAATAGTGATTTAAAGCATTTTTCATGTGACTATAGATGGCTTTAATTTCTTCATCTGAGAACTGTCTGTTCATATCCTTTGACCATTTATCAATTGGGGAATGTGGGGTTCAGATTTTGCCTCAATACTTGCTACTTGTTTCACTTTGGGCAAATCACTTAATTTCCCTGGGCCTCAGTTTCTACATCTATAAAACAAAGGGGAAGGGTCACTCAGGTTTCTACTAGCCTTACATCTAAGGTCCTATGAGCCGAGTTGAGAAGATGAGGCATATACATTAAAAAGTACTTGAGTACAAGTACTCAAGGCATACAAGGCAATATGTATGTAATTCACGGCCCAAATTAGCTCTACAAATATTGTATTTTAGAATAGGGGACATATTAGTGTAGGCTGGAGCAGTGGGAAAAGACAGGGCCTTGAGGACTAGCAATTGGATAGGATTAGGTGAAAAGGAAAGGGTTGCAAGTTGGTAGCATGGAATATTCAGGGACAGGGAGAAGATCACCAGAGTTGGAGTAGAGATATTATATTGAAAATAGTAGGAGATAAAGTGGATAGGTCTTATTATCTGATCCTCCCCTTTCTCCCCCACTCACTCCTGGACCTTATTGTTCTTATTCTATACACTACCAGGCTCCTCTTGGGATAAGCATATGTGCTTGTTGACTTCTTTTCCTCATACTCTCTTACTCCTTGAAAGGGCTTGTACTTATGGTTTCATGAACACAGGGCACTTCCTCCATCAAAGCTGGTAAGCAATTACTTGGCAACTTGTTGTCTTATGAGCATGCCTAGGATTACGCAGTCAGTAGGTGTCTGAGACAGGACGTGGACCCAGGTCTTCCTGACCCTGGGCTGGTCTTTCTATCCACAATACTAAGCTACTTTCCTCTTATTTCTAGGGGCCTTGTAATTGGGCTTTCATCTTTACCAACCTATTGAAACTTGACTCTTAAGAGTTACCAGAGATCTCTTAATATCCTAACAACCAAACCCAATGTTTGTTCTTTTTCTTTGTTCCTTCTGTCTTTATCCTCTTGAGAGGCTGTATGGTGTAGTGCATACAGAGTTGGGGTTGAAGTCAGGAAGACCTGGGTGTAAATCTCACCTCAGACACTTACTAGCTGTATGACCTCAGACAAATCACTGAATGTCCCTGCTTCAGCTTCCTCATCTATAAAATGAGAGGGTTGATCTTGAGGATCTTTATTGTCCCATCTGTCTCCAAATCTATGATTTTGTGATCTTTGGTGTTGATGCAGAATCTGACAGAGTTGAGTAGCCACCACCTCCTTCCTCCCCCACCCCCCAGCCCCCCATTCTTTCTTATCTTGGCCTCCACGTCACTATATGATTTGAGTCTCTTCCTACCCCTTTGCTCCTTTTCTGTCTCTTCCAATGGCTTGTCTTCTTTTTCCTACTCCTAAATATAGGTAATCCCTAAGGTTCAGTCCTTAGCTTTCTGCTCTTTTCTTTCTCTACTCTCTTCCTCAGGGAGCTCATCTACTCTCCCATCTTCTCCACCTCTTTGCTGATGATGACTAAATCTATGTTTCCAGGTTTGACCCCTCTTTCCTGAGTTCCAGTCCCTAAAGCCCAATTTCCTGGATGTTCCAGTTGTATGTATCATTGGAACTTCAGACTCATCTGAAGCCATCGTCTGCCCCATCAGACCAGTTTTATCTCTTAATATTCTTTTGTTGTTGTTGTTATTGTTGATGATAGTGCTGTCAATCTCCCAGTAAACTAGGCTCAAGACTTCAGATTTATCTTGGCCTTCTCTCCCATGATCATTCCCTATATCCAACCAGTCACCCCGGTGTTGCTATTTTTTCCTTCAAGAAGGAGCCAGTGGAAGATTTTGGGCAAGTTTTGTTGTTATTTAGTCATTCAATGGTGTCTGACTCAGGAACAAAATAAAATTGGTATTTTAGAAAGGTTAATCTGGTGGCCAAGTGCATGCTATTGGGGAGGGGAGACACTGGATGTGGATAAACCAGGTAAGAGGCTGTTACAACAGCCCACATGTGGGGTGATTTGAATTCAGAAGATGGTAATGCAAAAGAAGAAATAATGAATTATGGAGACATTTCAAAAGGATTCTGTGGCCTAAAAATACATCTATGCCTAGTTCCTTGCACCCCAGGAGTTACATCTTTGAAAGGCAGCTCAGTACCTGACCTCTGGATAACCCAGAGTTCCTGCTGTAGATATATTCTTGTTTGCTTTTTTTTTTTTTTTTTTGTGAGGTCATGGCAAAAACAACAGAGAAGAAGCTGCCAAACTTGCCTCGGCCATGTATTCCTAGAATAGTGTTTCCCAAACCATGTGCTACACTACACATACCATTTTACCTCAAAGCTGTTGATCATCTCTTCATTCTACAATTGAGAAAATCAAGTCCCAGAGGTGAAGTCATTTGCTCAAGTATAGATTCAAGCCCAGATTTTCTTGCTTCCAAATCCATTGTTCTTTCTATCATATCATGCTATCATTGGTATCCCTTTCATATGTCTCTTCCCCTTACACCAAAACATCTGCCCCTGTTCCCACTAATTTTTGTCAGTGATGATGGGGATTACCTTCTTTCCTTCCTCTTTGTCCCCATCCTACAGAGTTGTGCTCAATTACAGATCTCTAAACATGATATGAAATCAAAGAATGGGAGAGGGACTCCGTAGGCTATCCTGGGGGTAATGGGAATAGGGAGGGTACAGGAAACCCAAGAAAGTACATGAAAGCAAAATACTGTGAGCCCAGGCCAGCTCATATGTAGCTCATGTAGTAGGATGAAGTGAAAAGTGCATTGGAACTGGAGTCAGAGGACCTGAGTTCAAGTCTTAGTTCTACACTTAGAACCTGTGTAATCTTATTACTCAACCTCCTCAAATCTCATTTTCCTCATCTGTAAAATGAAGGAACTGGTTGGTGTAGGAAGTGATGACGTTTGACTAGATGACCTCTGAAATTCCTTCTAGTCCTAAATCTATAATGCCTGGGTATCACTTCACATTTGTGAGCATCAATTTCCTTATTTGTAAAATTAAAAGGTTGGACTAGATTATCTCCAAGGTCCCTTCCAGTTCCAAGTCTATGATACTATGACCCTAAGTAGGCGATCCACTCTTATCTTTCTGCCCCACTGCCCTGTCCCCCAACAAGACTAGTAGGCCTAGAACTTATTAGGCATTTATATCCACTTCAGGAGAAGAATATGAATTAGGTTAAGACTACTTCCTACATATCTGAGCTTTCCTAAATGAATAGGCATTAGTTGGGGTCTAGAATTAACCCTCTTCAAGGTCTTGTCTCCTCCTTGTGCAGCTCTAGATCAGAATGATTAATATCCATTAATTTGAGCATTTCAAAACTGTGAGGGGTCTAGGAATAAGAAATAGCTTGGGACTCCTCCCAGTTAGGATTCCCCCACAGGAAATACCAAACACTTTCCTGGTGAGTATTGCTGCTACAAAGATCCTGCAAAAGAGAAGGAGCCCTAGCTATTTTGTTAGGAATGCTAAGCCAGTCGTGCCATCACAGGTTGTTGAGAGAGTTAGGCCCTCATAAATTTGTACGTTTTACTGTCTCGACAACTTATTAACTGTCCCCAGAGGACAGTAGGATTCAGAGCTTGAAAGGACCCTAGGGATCATTTTAGCCCAACCTCCTCACTTTACAGAGGAGAGGACAACTGTCAAAGCTCAGATTTGACTGTCTTGATGATAATTTGATCTCTTCACAATCCTATCTTAGCTGTGAGGTAATGTCTTTCTTTTTAAAATTATTTTTTTAAAACATGAACTTTATTTTTACATCACAGTCTATTCTAGATATAAACATCTCCCACTCCCTGTCCCACACTGAGCCTTCTCTAGTAGCAAAGAAAAAAAATCAGCCAAACAAAACAAATTGATGTCAACTGTCTGAAAAATGTATACAATATTCAATACCCATAAGCCTCCCACCCCTCCAACAAAATAAATACAGTGTACTTCCTTATTACCTTCTCTAAGGATTAGTCATTGTAATTAGTGTTCAGTTTGGTTTTAATTTCCCCCCCATTTACATTGTTGTAGTGGTTTTCTATATTGCTTTCCTGATTATGATTACTTCATATAGTTCAAATATAGTTAGCCCCTTTAGAACTTAGCATTTTTCTCTAAATTCATCATATTTGTTGTTCCTTATGGTGCGGTAATATTTCATTATTTTATTATACCATAATTTCTTTAGTAATTTCCCAACCAAATAGATGCCTACTTTCTTCCAATTCTTTGCTACCATAGCATAGACAATGTTGTTATGAATACTTTGGTATACATTATGACTTTTCTTTCTGTCTTAGAGCTAGTATCTTTCTGATCTGTCCTTTCCATTTTATTTTCAATGCTATCTTCCTTGTCTGAGCCCTTGGTATCTCACACCTGGTATATAGCAATATTTTGTTTATTAAGCTCCCTATCTCCTGTCTTACCGGGGCCCAATCTGGCTCACACAATCTCTCTAAAATAACACTTTGAACACATTAACCCCTTAATCAAAAACCTTTAATAGCTTTCCTTTATCCATAGGACAATACCCAAACTCCTTTGATTGACATTCAATGCCCTCCAATTCAATTCAACAAATACTTATTAAGTATTCACTAGGTGCAAAGCATTATTTTAGATGCTAGTCACACAAAGATAAAAGCAAAATCATCCTTGTTCTCTAGTATTCATGTTCTAGCTCTTGCCTACTTCTTAAAAATTACTTCCCACTGTGTATAAAAATAAAGCAAGTGATTCTATGTCTTTCCCCCAAACAAATCATGTGCTTTCTAGCTTCCATGTCTTTGCTCACACAGTCTCCCTTTCTAGCATTGTCCCCCTGCCTCTTCTTCTTTTTGCCTCAATCCTAGCTATACTTCCAGACCTAGCTCAAATCTCATCTGTTCCATGAAACTTCTTACCTGTAAAATGAAGGGATTGGTCTAGACTGGGTTTTCTTACCTTTTTTTCGTGTCATGGCCCCCTTTGGCAGAATGATGAAAACTACCAACTTTTCCTTAGAATAATGTCCTTTAAATGAATAAAAATTCCAAGATAGAGGAAAACAATTATAGCAAAATATAGTTATAAAAATATCTTAATAACCTTGCAGATCCAGGTTAAGAACCCCAGGCTAGATGTCTGTCTGGACACTTCCAGTTCTGAAGATCTGTGATTCTAAGACTTCTGAAGAGGGTCCCAGATTTTGATGATCATTCCCTTTTTTGTACTTAAGTGTCTAAAACTTATCACTTAATCATTAATACTTATTTAGCCTAAGTATATCCTATCTTATATTGTTACTTATCTTTTTTATACTTAAATCTTATATCCCTAAAATATAGGTTTTAAAAGCAGGGATTGTATTTTATACCTCTACATCATAGTTAGTACCTCGCTCAGTGACCCCCACGCAGCATTTGCTCAATATATGTGTATATGCTAATCACTTACTTCTTTTTCCTATTTTCTTACCAATTCCTCCCATCCCCTCCCCCATTCCACTAAGATCTCATCTGTAAATTTAGAGCCCTAAACTGTCTAAAAGGCTGATAAGCACGTTAAATTCTAGGCCTTGGAGAAGCCATGGGAAAGCCTCAGGTTTTCTCATTCTGGTACTTCTCTGAAATTAAATTTAAAGATCAATAAACTGAAAGTACAACCATACGGGATAAAAGCAGCACTTAAAAAAATGAATTTCAGATTAACGTAGAACTGAAATCTTGAGTCATTCTCCAAAGACTCCTAGTCCAAGAGATTTCATGAATTAGGGGTTTCCAGGGACCCCAACTATCAAAAATGACTTGGCTTTTCTGATTATAAGGGGTTATTCAGAATTGTGAGCTCATTATTTTGAGGCAAGTTCCATTAGAAGGCATATTTTGTCAGTTATTCATTCTGTATTGTATTTTTCGATGCAGATTTATGTGTTACCTGAGCACCAGAATGTAGCACAATTGGCTCCTATAGTGTTGGACACAGTGCCACAGTAGATTCCTTATATGGGTGTTTGGATGATTAACTGGCTAGATTTTTTTTTCAACAAAATTACAGGAAGTTAGATTCACTCTGTGGGAGTCTGGTATTCAGTACCAGTCTTCATGTGGCTAAGTTGTACATTTAGGGGCCTTAGAGGCAATATCGTCCAATTTCTCTCATTCTACAAATGAGGAAACGCAAGCCTTGTGATGCCTAGTGACTTGCCCAAGGGTAGGGAGCAAATAGCAAAACCAGGATTTGAACCCAGATTTTCTGATTCCAAATCCAGTGTTATTTGTATTTTTTTTTTAACCATAGTGGAAGACCATCATTTTGTCTGCTTTGAGATTTAAGGACTGATGCCAGCTGTTTATATCTCTTTGTCTGGATTTGCTATAATTTTAGACACGTTGCTATTTACTTCTCTAGAAGAGTAAAAAAAAAAATCAGTACTATTTGGCTGTTTGCCATGTCGCTCATTAGTTTTTGTTAAGCATAAAAGTTGGCTTGCTTTGATCCAGATAACTACAAGGCCTTACAAATTGGCAGAAAGGTAAGGGAGACTGAGGTAGAGAGGCAGGATGCTTAATTGCCATTTTTTTTAAAGTGCTTTGGGTAAAGCAAGTAAAATGTCTATTTGCTTTGACCCAAAGATTCCATTACTGGACTTATAGCCCTAAGGAAATCATTAATAAGGAGAAAGTCCTTTATGCCAAAATATTTATAGCAGAACTTTTTTGTGATAGTAAATAATTGGAAACAAAGTAGATTGCCCATCAACTGGGGAATGGTCAAATAAGCCTCTCTATCTATCTCTCTATCTCTCTATCTATCTAATCACTCTCTTTCTCTATTTATCTATCTCTCTATCTATTTATCTCTATCTATTTATCTATCTGTACTACAATGATATAGATGTAAAGGCTAACCACAAAACAATCAAAAGCCATTGTTATAAAATTACCAATAACAAGAATTACTCCAAAGAATAGATAAGACACTCCACCCTACTCCTTTGAAGAAGGGGAGGTCTATGGGTATGATACACTGCATATACTATTAGACTTTTTTATATATTGATCAGTTTTGCTGATTTTTTTTTTGTCTCTTCTAACTCTTTTTTTCTTTTTTCCTTAAAAGAGGGGATAGTTCCCTGGGAAAAGAAGGGGAAGCAATATTTGGAGATATTGGGGCAATATTGGGGATATAAAAAACAAGATAGTAACATTTTATATTTTGAAAAGTCTTTTGGGGAGGAACACATAGATAGCATCCTGAAACCTGGGAAATCTCTGAGCTTCTTGGGGCTATTCTAGATTTCCAGGCCTAGGAGATTGATTTGCCTCTTTGTCCAGAGAGCCTTAAAGAGATTTGTGCCAGCTGTGAGGATAGAATCTTAACTATTAGTGCATGTGTATGTTTGTGTTTGGGGGTAATACTAGTTAGTTTCAGGCTTTCACTTTGAGGATATCATTTATTCCTTGGGAGAAAACTAGAACCTTAAGGGGTTTTAGTTTTGCATACTCCATCTCAGAAGTGAGTAACTTAATAAATCTACCTTCCCCAAATGAGGATCTTTTGGGTTGTAATGACTTCAGGCTAGAACTAAACCGAACCTGCCTCAAGCTGCTACAGGCTTCTGAAACTGTTGCTGGGACTGGGTACTAAATGAATATTTCCAGGCTATTAAATGCATTGAAATGGTAGTCATCTAGCATTAGTTGTCAGAATTGTGAAAGCGACAGATGTTTGGGGTATATCTACCTTCTCTTTAATATTTCCTCACTCTATGCACACATTCTCTTTCTGAGGGGCTTTTATGTTGTTCCCCCCTATTTCCCTTTCCCGTACAAATAAAAATTTGCTTTCAGAAAAGGATGTGAAAAGATGAAGTACAAGTCTCTGATTAGGTTAAAATCAGTGATAGAATCAGCAAACCATTGGCTAATGAACTTGACCTCAATTCCTGGAAAAATTCTAGAATATACTATTAAAAGGATAGTGAACTTCTAGAAAATGGAACAAGGATCACAAAGAGTCCACATGGCCTCATCAAGAACAAGTTATGCCTTTCCAATGGATAAATGGTCAAAGGGTATGAACAAACAATTCTTAAAAAGACCAGTATTTTAACAACTATATAGAAAATTGTTCTAAATTATGAATAAGAGAAATGGAAATCAAAATAATTCTGAATTTTCACCCCAGCACTAGAAACTGAACTGACACAAGATGACTCCATTCAATTATGGAAGGGTTTCATAAAAACATTGTTGGCAAAGCTATAGATTGGCCTAGTCCAGGGGTGGGGAACCTGTGGCCTTGAAGCCACATGTGTGGTCAAGGCCACAGGCTCCCCACCCCTGGATCATTCTGGAAAGCAATATGAAATTATGCTTTAAAAATGACTGATATTCCCTATGAGGACAGGTAGGTGGTGCAGTGGATAGAGCACTGGGATTGAAATCAGGAAGACATCTTCTTGAGTTCAAATCTGGCCTCAGACACTTACTAGCTGTGTGACCCTGGGCAAGTCACTTAATGCTGTTTGCCTCAGTTTCCTCATCTGTCAAATGAGCTGGAAAAGGAAATGGCAAACCACTCTAGTATTTTTGCCAAGAAAACTCTAAATGAGATCACAACAAGTCAGACACATCTGAGCAACAAACATATTCCCTACAATTTTTGTTAGGCATATACCTGCAAGGATGTTGCAGTCAGAAAGAAAGGTCCTATGCAGATCAAAATGTTCATGGCAATACTTTATGTGATAGGAAAAATTGGAAACAGAGTAAATGTCCAACAATTGGGGACTGCCTAATCAAGTTGTGATACATAAATATGATGGAATATTGCAACACAATAAGAAACAATGAACACAAAGAATTCAGAGATACTTGGGAGGGCGTATATGTAATAACGTAGAATGAAGTAAATAGAGCCAGGAAAATAATGTACACTACAACAGTGTAAATGGAAAAAACAAAAAAATGAATATTGTGTTGTTATAATGACCAAGTTTATACCAGAGAGAAGATAGTACAATGCTCCTCTTTCCCTTCACAGAAGGGGGCAACTCTGAGTCTTTACAATTATATTTATTTTTTTTAATCAGTAAAATTTTACCTTCTTTTTCTCTCACCTTAGCCACCCCCCTTTCTCCTTGCCAATTGAGAACATCATATGCTTATCAAATTTCCACATGACATAAAACTTGTAGGTATAACACTAATAAATACCATTTACATAGTACTTACTATGTTCCAGACACCATGCTAAGTACTTTACAATTATTGTCTCATTTGAGCCACACAACAACCCACGTTTTATAGATACGGAAAGTAAGGCAAACAGAGGTCAAGTGACGTGCCCAGAGTCACATGACTAGGAAGTGTCTGAGGCTAGATTTGAACTCAGGTCTTCCTGACTCCAGGCCTGGTATTCTATCTACTGTACCACCTAGCTGCCCTACTAATACACCAACTAATGCACCGGTTTATAGAGTCAGAATTCAATTCAAGGCAAATCAGCCAGCCTATTTTTATATGATAGATGAGCTAAAAGTGTTTTTTTTTTTATATTTGAAAATACAATTTTATTTATTATTAGCTCCCGGCCATACAAAAATGGGCTGCTAACCAGATTTAGCCCTTAGGCCAGTCAATCAATTAGCAGTTAATAAGGACTTGGTAGGTGTCAGGCATCATACTAAGAGCTGAAGATAGAAAAAGAAGCAAAAGACCTTTCCTGCCCTTGAGGAGCTCAGAATCTAATGAATGAGACAACATACAAACAACTATGTTGAAATAAGCTATATACAGTAGAAATAGGAAATGATTCACAGAGGGAAGGCACTAGAATTAAGAGGGGTTGAAAAGGGCTTCCTATGGGAAATGAGATTTTAGTTGGGACTTAAAGGAAGGCTGGGAAGCTGGGAGGTAGAGATGAGGAAGGAAAGCATTCCAGGCATGGGGGACAGCCAAATAGAGTATTGGAGCTGAGATATGGAATGTCTTGTTCCTGGGACAGCAAGGAGGCTGTTGTCATGGAATCAGAGTGCATGGTGAAGAGAAGGGTATAGGAGGAATGGGAGCAGGTTGTGAAGAGCTCTGAATGGCAAGCAGAGGTTTTTGTATTTGATCTTGGAGGTGAAAGGAAGCCACTAGAGTTTGTTGGATAGAGAGAGAGGGTGACATGGTCAGACCTGTTCTTTAGGAAAATCCCTTTGGAGGCTGAATGGAGGATGGATTTGAGTGGAGAGAGACTTGAAGCAAGCAGACACATCAGTAGGCTATTGGAATATTCCAGAGCTGAGGTGATAAGAGTCTGCACTAGTGTGGTAGTAGTGTCATAGAAGAGTGGTAGGAGATTTGGAAAGACGTTGCAAAGGTGTAATTGATAGACTTGGCATTGGATTGGATATGGAGTGGTGGTTGTTGACCTTCACTCTCGAAGAGGACCAAAATGACATCACTATGCTACAATCAAATTACAATGTGTCCGACTGTGGCTGATCAGACCAAAACAAACTCTGAATGTTCTACCACAGATTGGGCACAAATAGTCCATGTGGACATTTGGGGTGGATTATCTAAATGTGCACGTCTTGTGTTTATTTTGAGCTACTTCAATTCTGTTTTGCTCATAGAATGCAGCACCTTCCTTGACGAGGGCATGCTATACTGAGTGGTCCTGTGCCAGTGCCTCCCATGTCACACAATCAATTCCAAAGTTCTTAAGAGAGACCTTAAAAGTGTCCTTGTATTGCTTCTTCTGACCACTATGTGAGAGCTTGCCCTGTGTGAGTTCTCCATAAAATAGTCTTTTTGGCAAGCGTACATTTTGCATTTGAACATGGCCAGCCCATCAGAGTTGCGCTCTGTGCAGTAGAATTTGAATGCTTGGCAGTTTAGTTGGAAAAAGGACCTCAGTATCTGGTATCTTATCCTTCCAGGTATTCTTCAGAATCTTCCTAAGACAATTCAAATAGAAGCTATTCAGTTTCCTGGCATGGCACTGATATACTGTCCAGGTTTCACAAGCATACAACAATGAGTTCTGTAGACCTTCAGTGCGGTAGGCAGTCTAATACCTCTTCTCTCCCACACTTTCCTTCAGAGCTTCCCAAACACTAAGCTAACTCTGGCAATGTGTGCGTCAACTTCATTATCAATGTGTACATCCCTGGAAAGTACACTACCAAGGTGGGTGAACTTATCCACAGCATGCAAAACTTCTCCATTTGTTGTAACCAATGATTCCACATATGGATGGTGTAGTGGTGGCTGATGGAGCACCTGTGTTATGGAGTGGTGAAAGGCAGTGAATAGTCAAGGATGACACATATATTGTGAGCCTGGGGGAACTGGAAGAATGATGCAACTCTCCATAGTAACAGGGAAGTTTGGAGGAAGAGAGAGTTTAGAGAGAAAGGTAATGATTTCAGTTTTAGACATGTTGAGTGTAGTGATGTCTAGTGGGCATCCAGTTTGAGATAGATGAAAGGCAGTTAGAGATATGATACTGGAGGCCAGCAGAAAAGTTAGGGCAGGATAGACAGACTTGAAAATAATCATCATAGTGATAATATTTCAATCCTGTGGAGCTTATGAGGCCACCAAGTGAAGGGGAACAGTATAGAGGGAAAAGACAAGAGGGCTCAAGACAGAGACCTGTGGGATACTTACAGTTAGAGGTTGTAAACTAGATGAGGATCCAGAAAAGGAGACAGAGATGATCTGATAGGTAGAGAGTCTGATAGGTAGGAAGAGAATCAGGAGAGAGTGGTGTCCCAAAAACCTAGAGAGAAGAGAGTATCAAGAAGATGGTTATATATGGTGTCAAGGGATGCAGAGAGGTTAGGAAGAATGAGGATTGAGAAAAGGCCATTCGATTTGGCAATTAAGAGATAGTTGGTAACTTTGGAGAAAGCAGTTTTGGTGGAATGATGAAGTTGGAAAACAAATTGTAGGAAGTTAAGAAGAGAGTAAGAGCAGAGAAAAAGAAGGCACATATTACATACAGCCTTTTCAAGGAGTTTAGCCCCAAAAGGAAGAAGGGATATAGTATAATAGTGGAAAGAATCAAGTGAGGATTTTTTGAAGATGAGAGATGATGTGGGAATGCTTGTAGGCATTAGGGAAGAAGACAGTAGACAGAAAGTGCTTGAATATATGTTAGAAAGATGAGATGACAAAGGGGGCAGTCTGATGGAGAAGCCAAGATAGAATGGTATTGTTTGTGCCTATAAAGTTGTTTACTTTGGTAAGAAGCACCAAAGTCTTTGTGTGAGGCAGGAGTGAAGGATGAGATGGGAGTAGAGGGCATCTAAATGATTTGAGATGAGGAAGGGGGAGGAAATGGAGCTTATGGTGAATGGTCTCAAATATTTTTGTAAAATATGAGGCAAGGTTCTTGGATGGGACTTGGGGGAAGTAAGCCATGGGATATTTGAAGGGAGATAAAAAAGTTTGGAAGACCAGCTGTGGAGAGTGGGATAATGAATTGCTAAGGGAGGTGTAGAAGGATTGCTTAGCAGCAGAGTGGCCCAGTTGAGGTTGCAAAATATAAATCTGTAGTGGACCCTGTTACAAGAGTTGCATAATTTTCTTTATCTTCATTCAGCAGCACATGTGGGCAGGCAGCAAATGGTGGGAATAATCCAAGGCTGAGGATTGGTAGGGCACGATCAGCAATATAAGGGGGTCAGGGACTCAAGAGGACAGTGTAGAGTTGAACTGGTTCGCCAAGGAGTCAAGATGAGGAAAAAAGAAGAAAGTGGTTAGTATAGGGGTGATGGCCTAAGAGAAAACTGAGAATTCAAGGGATTGGAGGTCACAGTGCAGACAGAGTAGAGTTTGGTAAGAGAAAGCAGAGGGAGAGGAGGAAAGTCAATAGATTATGGTCAGATAAGGGAATTTTGGAATTCTTTGACATGGAGGTACATTTGTAGGTGATGGAAAGATCAAAAGTGTGACCATCATTGTGTATGTCTGAGGTGGGATGGAGGAATAGGTCATGGGAAGTGACTAGGTTGAGGAATGGAGTAGTGTGGGTATTTGATGGAGAGTCAATATGTATGTTAAAGTCCCCTAGAATGAAGGCAGGAGTTGATGAGGACAGAAAAATTGTAAGCCATCTACTAAACTCATTGAGGAGGGAAGGGTAGTGACCTTGGCGGGGTTTTTAGACAGTAGTCGGTAGGATTTTGATGGGGTTGTGGATCTGGATTGCAAGAATCTCAAAAGAAGAAAGAGATAAGGGAGGCAGACTATAGTTTGCTGACCTCTGTGCTAGAACATTGGGCCATATTTAAGAAAATTAAATTTAGTTAAGATAAATATAAAACAAGAGGCAGTTTGGCATAATGTATAGAGAAGTAACTTCAGAATAAGGAAGGCCTAGGTTTAAGGCCTACCTCTGATAAAATATTGACTGTGTGACCCTGGAGAAATCATTTGATTTCTCAGTATCCAAGTCAATTTTCTAAGACTCTTAAGTTGTAGAAAAGTTACAAATTTGCATTGGTAAAGGGATTTTTCTCACAAGAAGTACTTGACACTCTTATGAAATTACAGATCTGGGCTTCCAGTTCCTTTATCCCCCAAAGTAACATCTTATACTTGGGTTAAAAAATCAACTTCACTAATGGAAGATGAGCGAGATCAGACTAGACAGAGTTTATCTGAGAAAAATCTGGGGTATTTGCTGAATTGCAAACTCAATAGAAGTTAATAGTTTGGCATGACAGCCAAAGAAGTTAACGTGATCCTGAGTTCAGTTAAGAAAAGGTTAGTGTCCAAGATAGGAGATGGTAGTCCTACTGTGCTCTGACCTGGTCAGATCCCATTGAGTATATTATTCAGTTCTGGATGCCATGTGCTGGATAGGAAATTTGATAAGGTGGAAAGTATACAAAGTGCAGTCACCAGTATTGTGAAAGTCAGTCATTCACCCAATAAACATTTATTAAGGACCTGTTATATGCCAGGCACTGTGCTAAGCACTAGGGATACAACGTCCCTACTCTCAAAGTCAAAGACAGTCCCTACTCTCAAAGAGTTCACCGTCCTGTGGTGGAAATGCCTCAAGATCATGCTATATGAGAATTGTTTGAAGGAACTGGGAATACTGGGAGAGGAGAATATTTGAGGGATACATGATCGTTGCCTTTGAATAAATGAGGAACTCTTCTGTGGAAAAGAACTTAGCTACATTTCACTTGGTCTTAGGGGTCAGAACTAGGGGTGAAATTCCAAAGAGACAAATTTGGGCTTTGTATGCAAAAACTTCCCAACATTAGAATCACTCAAAGTAAAATGGGCTACCTTCAAAGGTAGTGATTTCTGTTTACTGGATGTCTTTGAACAGAGAATGTATGGTCACCTGTTGGGTCATTCCTTGGATAGGATATAGAGGGAATCCTTAATCTATGATGTATTAGATTAGTCCTACTAGATGGATTCTGATTTCCAACTCTTTAATTCTACAATTTTGGAATGTGGCAAATCTCCAGAAGCCCAGCATTTTTATTTTTAATAGGAATTGAGTCAGGTCAAATGAGTGAATCGGTAAAGATTCAACTCTCACGCAAATAATTAGAGAAGCCCTGTTTTCGAACATCGGGCTTCACTCCCAATGTCCCACAAGTCATTCCAGGTGAGTGGTTGCTTATTGTAGGTATGATTATCTCTTTCACATTTCAAGTTTCCCCATCAGTTTCAACATATTGCTGGTTGGCATAAGAAATTAAATGGGAATTTTTTAGGAGTTTTGTGGAGGCCACAAGTGACAGGCAAAGGCCAGTAGACAACAGAAAAAGTTTAATAACTCAGAAATGCATAACATATATGTACATATAACAATATGTATATTGTATAATATCAACATATTTTATCTTTTAACACCATAATAATTCAGACTTCTTTGGTATGAAGAGAGGGCAGAAAAATTTTGCGCAGATTTTCCAGATCACCAGGGTACTGCACCCCTAACCCCCGCAATGTGGAACGGATAACTGTACTTAAAAATCTAGCTCTAGCTATTAATGGCTAGAAAACTGGTTTATATCTTATTGTTATTTGTTAGCTTTATTGGCTTTCAGAATTGAAAAGGGACTAAAATATAATGAATATAAATCCTTCATTTTACATATGAATAAATGGAAACCCAGAGGAGGTACAGTCATCCGGTTAAGGACAGAGATGGGACAAGAACCCAGGTTTTCTAATTCTCAACCTAATATTTTTTCCACTGGGAGAGGAGAATATTTGAGGGATACATGATCATTGCCTTTGAATAAATGAGGAACTCTTCTGTGGAAAAGAACTTAGCTGCATTTCACTTGGTCTTAGGGGTCAGAACTAGGGGTGAAATTCCAAAGAGACAAATTTGGGCTTTGTATGCAAAAACTTCCCAACATTAGAATCACTCAAAGTAAAATGGGCTACCTTCAAAGGTAGTGATGTCTGTTTACTGGATGTCTTTGAACAGAGGATGTATGGTCAACTGTTGGGTGACCCAGAGGAAGTATAGTCATTCGGTTAAGGACAGAGATGGGACAAGAACCCAGGTTTTCTAATTCCAGGTTTTTCTTCATCCTCTCTCACTCAGAGGTTTGACTAAAATCTTCCCTGTATTAATTATTCTTAAAGGGTAAAACTTTATTGTGATTTTTCTAATGCCAAATGGACCCTGAACTGAGAATGAAAGCTTTGTGACATTCATTACAATTATGGGGTTCTCAGGGTTATATAAGACTAGTAAGAATAATTGGTCTGAAACAGTTGGTACTTTTTCATCTTCTCATTTAATTAAAAATATTTGTTAAAAAAAAGATTTTGATTAGGATTCATATCTACTCAAAATTACAATGTCTCAATATAGAATATGCAGATTTCAAATCAGAGTTCAAATATGGAAATAAGTCATATTCAATGTGTAATGTCACACTAAAGAAATCTGTTACAGATGAGTTAATTGTACTATTGATCAGAAAGTTAATTGCTTGCTTTTCAAACATGCATTAATTCTGTTGGGCCCGTTCATTTAATAAATTGTCTTTTGCAGCACCCTAAAGGGTATCATAGGGCCCTAAAAGATCTCATGTACTTCAAAGTTATGAAACTTTTTTTCTTCTCCTCAGGGATCAAGCTTAATAATGATTACTAGACATATACTTGTAATCAATTGATTAGTACTCATGATGATCAAAATATGGTAAGATAGGCAGTTTATATTCTAATGGAATTGAATGATAAAATATTAAAAATAGCAAGAATGTTGAAAAATTTAAAATCTTTTAGCATTTGTGTGACAGAGGAGAATAAGAATTTATAATGTAGTTATACAAGGGCACTCTCAAAGTCTCTCTGAAGAATTTTGGAATTGATTGTGAGACATGGAAGACACTGGCCCAGGACCACCCAGCATGGTGTGCCTTTATCAAAGAAGGCACTGTTATCTATGAGCAAAACAGAATTGTAGTGGATCAAAAGAAATGTGAGATGTGCAGATTTAGAGACATCTCCATTCCAAATGTGCATATGGACTCTTTGTGCTTGACCTGTGGTAGAGCCTTCTGAACTCATATGGATCTGATCAGCCACAGTCAGACACATTTTACCTTGACCCCAACATAGTGATGTCATTTTGGTCTTCTTTGAGAACAAAGGACAGCAACCAATATCCATGGTTTAGTTTAATGTTTTGTAGCGTGTTAGGTTCTGGGGATACAAACAAAAGTAATGCTGCTTATCCTTGAAGAATTTTATATCTCTCACACTGACACTGTAAAGTAGGTGGTACAAGTATTGTTATCTCTGCTTTATAGGTAAGAAAACCAGGGTGGAAGTGCTGAGGTGAGAAGCCAGGTTATCTGGCTTCCTTCTATCACACATGGCCCCAGATTCAATTCTTACCTGATGGGTTAGCTACTTTACCCCATTAGTTAGGCAATTTTGAAATGCATTAGCTCTTTCAAGTCAGTATCATTTATGAAATTGCTATGCTAGGGCACTAAAACGGTAACTAGTGCCTTCCGAAAGTGCAGCCTTTCACCCAACCAATAAAAATACCATTACCAGGAACACCGTAGATTACTTGTCATTTTCTAAAAGTTCTGTTCCTCCTGTATATATGACTTCTTATACACATACAATTGAATAATTTCCTGAAATAGAGGTAGCACAAGATTTTCTTAGGAAAGAAAATACATTCTATTCCAAATGTTATTTTGTTCCACTGCAACTGCAAGAGGTCACTGCCAATCAGGAGGCTCAATCTCAGAGCCTTCAAATGCTTCCCATATTATGAGGTGTGAAATAGCCCACTCTGACAATTTCAGTACAATATTGGAGGTGGAAATGTCTCTTTTTCAGCTCTGAAAAGTAAAATAAAAACCCAACCCACAACACTGCTTTTTATTGCTTTAGCATCATTAACAATTCAAAATCTGAGTGAGAACTAGCTTAAAAATGTCTTATTTTACGTCAATAGAGTCTATTAAGTAAGAACAAAATCCATTTTGCAACCTTCAGCTGGAAGTGTATTTGTACATAATTGTAAATACTGTTCTCAGGTTTCCTAGAAAATAAGCAGAACAAAGGAGGAATATATAAAATGTAATGCTCAAGCTTCCTGATTATGGCAGAAATCTCAGAGCCAAAAAGGTTGAGCTAATGAGTACATTTTTAGGTTACCTAAGCAAGCCTAGAAGCTTTCACACACCAGGTGATGTTTCTGGTGAGCTCAACCAAATGCTCATTACTCTTAACCTTAGGTAGTCAAAGAGAGAGTTGGTGTACTCTGTAAAGGAATCTGACTCCTTTGAATTCCTACCCCCTGCTTCATTGTTACCTGCCCTGCCTTTTTCTCCTCCTAATCCCTTTCTAATACATTTAAAAGGAATGAATAAATTTGTGTTTGGACATTCCTGTGCTCTTTGCCTGGCTAAATATTCTGAAGATGGCTGAATAAAAGTGATTGGGAAAAATTACTCAAAATGACACAGAGAAAATAGAGATCCATAAAGACATTAAGAGATGCTAAGTGTATAAAATATTGTGTTTTAATACAAATTATCACTAAACATTAATTCTAATATTGTTATAGCTGTTTTGTTTTGTATCAACACTTGTGTTTTCAGGGGTTAATAACTCAGACATAAAATTAAGTTCTGGGGGGAACTAGGTGCCCCAGATCACAGATTAACAAGAGGAGCTTATGTGCAACTTAAAAATGAAAATCTATTTAAGTATTTTTAGGTCAGAGAAGGCCATTTGAAACCAAAAGAATATTAAAAAAAATTATTCTTTGTCCATTTTTTCTCTCCTTTAATTCTCTATTTCTTTTCATTTCGACAGTTTTCTTTCATTTTTTTCAGCCCTCCATCTGAAATGATATAAACCTTTAATTGTATTTATGTATGTTAACATTGGCAGGTTTTTCATGGTCAAAGCTGAGCTTTCACGTATGACACAATTCTGATACTTTCTTTGGTGAACATGGTCATGATACAAGTGACTCTCTAGACTACTGGGTGTTCCAGAAGTTCTTAAGCATAGTACTGCTTTATATTTGCTCCAAACTTGAAATTAGTGCTGGCAAAAAAATACCAGACATGTACAGGAAATGAAAATCCACAATCTACCCACAGAATGGGTACCATATGGGTAGCAGGGTAACTCAGTATTTGGGGGGCAAAAACAGCTTAGATAATTACATCTTAGGGAATGCCAGAATGAAAATCAGTAGGCCATTCAGTACATACTGCAGCTTGTCATAAAGCATAATATTCCTGCTTTTTCTTCTCTCCCAAAACACCCAGCATGTAGTCATGTGAGAGCTAGATGTGTGTCAGAGCCATTGACACAATCTTGTTCAATACATCGGGTGAATTGGCATTGGATCTGGAAGGGCAAAGTAGGTGGGACCCAACACTCTCATTTAAAGTGATCCATATCATTAAAAAAATCCCTTGGGTAGGTGGAGCTTGAAGCACTTAAGGCACCTTCAAAATTAAATGACTTCTTGAAGGTCCATTTTAATAGACAGTATCTGAAACAAGAAAGAACCCTGGATTTAGTATTAAAAAAAGAGTTCTAATAGTGGTCCAATTATCTATTACCAGTGTGATGAGCATCATTTTAATTCTTCGTCTTCAAAATGAAGGGGCTTAGGGGCAGCTAGCTGGCACAGTGGATAAAGCACTGGCCCTTAAGTCTGGAGGACCTGAGTTCAAATCCAGCCTCAGACCAAACACTTCACACTTCCTAGCTGTGTGACCCTGGGCAAGTCACTTAACCCCAATTGCCTAAAAACAAAACAAAACAAAACAAAAACAAAATGAGGAACCTTGGACTGGGTGGCAAGGGGTCAGCAAATATGGTTTGCATTTGGTCCATTGTTTGTTTTTGTAAGGCCTGATGTTAAGAATGCTGTTAACAGTGTATTTTAAAATGTAAAAATAAATTCTTAGCTCACCAGGCTGTACAAAAAGAGACAGTGGCTGAATTTGGTCTTCCAGCAGTAGTCTGCCTACCTCTTATTCATTGTTAAGGTCCTGTCCAGTTCTAAATCTTAGGAGGCAGTGGTATAATGGAAAGAACATTCAACTAGGATTAAGAAGATTTGGATTTGAAACCCAGTTGCCTTGCTAACTAGTTGTGTAAGTATGGGCTAGACCCAACTTCTCTGAGTCTCAATTTCCTCATCTGTAAAAATGGGGGCCACAATACTTGTACTTACTAACAGGGTTGGTGAAGGTGAAAGTGCTTTGTTATTAGGAAGACTTGGTTTCAAGTCCTTCCTCTGATGCATGCTGGTTATGTGTCATCGGACAAGTTATTTACCAAAATCACAGGTCCAGTTCAAAAAAGCAAAACCAAACCCAAAACTGTAAAGCACTATGGAAATGTATTGTGGTACAGTGAAAGAAAGGGCCAACTTTGGAGTCAAAGAACCTTGGTTCAAATGGGTTCAAATAAATGTCACTTATGTTACCTGTGTGAACTTGGATAAGTCACTTAAACTCTCTGTGCCTCAGTTTCTTCATTGGAAAAATGAGGGTGTTGGACTAGGTGACTTCTAGGATGCCTTTCAACTGTAAATCCATGATTCTGTAATTCTAAACTGTCTCATTACAGGGAGATAATGGACCAATTTGAACTTAGGATCTTTAGAAAATGGAAGCCTAGAAAAATGATGTTCTGACAATTTCTATGAGTATTATTATACCAACAACAATTTCTGTGTATATCATGCCAAGAAGCAAGAAGAGGTAGGTCTATCTTATTTTCTCTAATAGAATGAAAACTTGAGGCCAGGTGAAATGTCTTCCTTTTTTGTCTTTGTGACCCCAGCAGCAAGTATGATGTTTGGCACATTGTAACTGCTTAATAAAAAATTGTTCAGAGAGTGATCCAAAGACACCAATACAGATACAGTTTTAAGAAACTCAGATTTAAAATCTGATACTCAAAGGTTTGCCCTGCACCAAGGTCACATGTGCAGCAGACCATGTAGCTCCTCTGTGGTCCTCTAGTGTGAAAACTGCCGATATGCCACTACATGCATCATAATGCCTGATGACATTCACAAACTGGTAAGCTTCCTGCTTGTTGCCCTGGTGATGAGCTCAGACTCTCTTCTGGTATGGAAACCCTCTCAGAGGGAAAGGGCATAATTTAGCCTTTATGCTCATTATATCTTTGACCTATCTGTTAGGAAAAAGAAAGAAGACAAGTCAATGTGATGTTAGTTGGGCTTTCTCCCCCTTTCTTTTTAGATCACATGGCACTTAAGCATTGCGAATTTGAATTTGAGTGACTCAAACATTATTTGTTGGAATGAAAGAGACCAGATCCTAAACATAGGACTATACTGGAATTTTGAGAAAGATGCACAGCAGTAGCTCTGTTCTGCAGGCTATAATATAATACTCACACATGACCTCTCAAAGTAACTGAGTTTTTCTATTATAAGACAGGGATGTGTATTGTTCACAGAAATATCTATGCCCTGATCAAATCCACTGAGTAGCATCTGTTATGTTTTCATCATTTCTAAAGCTTAATGCAATTCATAGTATAGATTTGGAGTTGGAGGAGACCTGGAGACCATCTGTTCCAAGTGCCTTATTTTATAAATGAGGAAACTAAAAACCAGAGAGGTTAAGCCACTTGCTCAAGATCAATCAGTGACCATTTATTAGTGCTTACTATATGCTAGGCAGGGCACTTGGTGCCACAAAGGATAGAGTGCCAGGCCTGGAATCAAGAAAACTTATCTTCATGAGTTCAAATCCAGCCTCCAACACTAGCTGTGTGACCCTGGGCAAGTCACTTACCCTGTTTGCCTCAGTTCCTCATTTGTAAAATGACCTGGAGAAGGAAATGGCAAACCCCTGTAGTACCTTTGCCAAGAAAACCCAAAATGGGGTTGTGAAGAGTTGGACACCACTGAAGTTGACTAAACAACAACATATTCCAGGGGCTGTGCTAAGCTCTGGGGAAAAAGATACAAGCATAAAGAAAGACAGTTCCATCAAGGAATTTACTTCTAATTGGGGAAGATAACATGTAAGAGGGAGTTTTACACAAATAAATGAAGGTACCTGCACCTGGGGCAGGAGGTTTCTACTTCCAATAATGTGATGTCCAGGGGGTGGTGTGAGTTTCCAGAATGCAGAGATTTCTGGGGGCATTGTGAAGAAAGACTTGGAATCAGGAGCGCAGCCTGGACAGGTATGAAGTCATCAGCTGACTCCAAATCCAGCCCCACTTTCCATTTTCCATTGTGCCACACTGGAACTCAATCCAACAGGCATTTTATAGTGCTTACTATGTGCAAGACACTGGAGATACAGAGAATAAAAATGAATTAATGCTTGACTACAAGAAATTTACATTCTATGGGAGGTGGGGGGAGGGGTTGTGATATTTGAATTTTTTTTTTTTTTTGCTTTGTTTTCTGGCTGCTTTGCAGTATTTTGTCTTTGACTTGGGAGCTTTGGAATTTGGCTATAATATTCCTAGGTGTTTTTATTTTCAGATCTTTCAGAAAGTGATCAATGGATTCTTTCAATTTCTATTTTATTTTCTGGATCTAAGATATTGGGACAGTTTTCCTTGATAATTTCTTAAAATATGATGTCTTTTTTTTGTCATGGCTTTAAGGTAGTCCATTAATACTTAAATTATCTTTCCTTGATCTGTTTTCCAGGAAAGTTGTTTTTCTGGTAAGATTTCACATTTACTTTTGTTTTTCATTCTTTTGACCTTGTTTTATTGCTTTTTGGTGTTCAGGTCTAATTTTTAAGGAGTTACTTTCTTCAATGAGCTTTTTTACCTCTTTTTCCACTTGTCTAATTCTGCTTTTTTTTAAAGAATTCTTTTCCTCAGTGGATTTTTGTATTTCTTTTACCATTAGGCCAATTCTGTTTTTTAAGGTGTTATTTTCTTCAGCATTTTCTTGCCTCTTTTAACAAACTGTTAATCTTCTTTTCATAATGTTCTTGCATTACTCTCATTTTTTTCCCCAATTTTTCCTCCACCACTCTTTGGCAAAAGCCTCATTTCTCAAAAAAATTAGGGAAATGAGTCAAATTTATAAAAATAAGAGCCAAACCCCAATTAATAAATTTTCAAGGGATATGAATAAGCAGTTTTCAGAAGAAGAAATCAAAGCTATCTGTAGTCACATAATCTTCTTCTGAGCTTGTGTCTCAGTCTTTCCCGCCACCATAGTAGCTGTTTATGGTCAAATTCTTTTTTGTTGTTTGCCTGTTTTCCCAGCCTATTTCTTGACTTTGAACTTTAGGTTAAAGTTCTGCTCTGCTCACTTGGGGGTAGGGAGGCACTGTCTCAAGCTTCAGGCTTTTTGGTGCTGCTATGTTCAGATCTAGTTCTGAAAGTTTTTGGTGTTTCCAAGGTGATGTTTTCCTGGGAGAGGTGTGGCCACTGCTCTCCTGGACTGCACTCTGTTCTTTACCCAGGAAGGGACCCTGCTCCCCTGCAGTTGCTACTGCTAGCATTTCTCTTAGCTGTGGCCAGGTCCCCTACTCTCCTGCAGTTACAAACACTAGTTCTAATTCTCCTTGGAACTTCTTCTAGGTTTCCTGTTCCCTTGTGACTGACCATAAGCACTCTTCTTTGCCCTGGAACTGCAACCCAGAACTATGTACAGGCAATAGAGTTGCCAATTAGTGCCAGCAGCACCCAATGCCAATGAAGGGACCCCTGTAATCTCTTTCTAACCAGCTGTCCAACCCTCTTACTGTCTCTGGCTAAGAGCACCCAAAGCTGCTGCCACTGTTGGTTCTACCACCATTTTCATATGCTCTGGCAAGGCCTCCACCCTGGTGTCACAGACCTTTCCTCTGGACCTCCTAAGTTTTCTTGGTCCAGAAAAATACCTCACCCTGACTTTTTGTTGGTTCTGCCTCTCCAAAATTCAGTTCAAGGCATTATTTTTAAAGTTGTTTGGAGGTGAATTTTGGAAGAGTTTGGCTGGGTTGCCACCTCCAATCCATCATCTTGGCTCTGCCCCCAGAACTTTTTTAAAAATTAGAAATAGATATTAATCTGCATTATTTAGACTATAAATGCAAACTAAAGAAATCTAAGTGAGTGAAACTAACATCAGGCAAAAGATAGAACACTCAACTGGATATAATAGAATTTACTCTCCCCTTTCTTCAACACTGTAGTTCCACAGTCACTTTATTCTCACTACTACTATCTATAATCATGTGAACTCTACAAGACTACATTTTGAGGAATAATTGTGAAAGAGATCATACTGAATGGAAAGATCATTCCAGATGATCATAGCAATTCTGGCAAGCATACGTCTGTAGAGAGATGAGGTTTTAAGAATGAAAGTTTTAAGGTAAGGCTTCTTTGAGATAAAAAATTTATGGTTTTGTGAAAATGATGTTGATGAGGAGGAAAGAAAACATAAAATGGGAAGGAAGTAAAGAAAAAAAAAAGAATCAGGAATTTGTCCATGAAGGGTATTGCACAAGAAATAATCTGATTTATAGAGCAAGAGAAAAAAATAGTGAATGAATAGGCTTAGAGCAGGTTGTGTCTCGCGATGTAGTGGAAAAAGCACTAGACTTTGAGTCAAGAGAGACCTGGGTTCATAAACTTGATACTTAGCAGCTATGTGACCTTGGACAAGTCATTTAAACTTTCTGAGCCTCAGTTTTCTCATTGTAAAATGGGGGTAATAATAGCAGCAATACCTCTTTCACAGATATGTTTGTAAGGATTAAATGAAATGATACAGGAAAAACAAAGGTAAAGTGCTCAATTATTATGTGGTTGTAGAAGTAAGAAAGGAAAGTACTAGAGAAGAGAAAAATGGGAAGAAGAAGATACTACAACTATCAGACTAAACTAAGTACAATGATAAAATATGCATCCATTGTTTAGGACTTTTCAAAAGTATGGAATGTGTGGTTCTTTAGAGACAGCGTCTAGCAGGGGCTCTGTGTTGTATATATAGCATGTATATATGTATATGTGTGTATACACACATATACATATATGTATATGTGTGTTGTGTGTGTACAAATATATGTATATACATACCTACATACATACACACACACACACTCACACACACACACACACACACATATATTCCCCTGATCAAATGGGTGAATGAGAACAATTTGTTCCAATGGCCATGAAGGCACTGAGGCAAGTGCTGGGGAGTGCTTAGAGCTTGGTTAGACTTTGAACACGCCAAGGTCATCCACTGCATCTGAAACTATCACTAGTCGTCTTGACTCTGTCCTGACACTGGAGTGTGATGACTCTGGAAGAGAGGGTGAGGCCAAAAACTTTGTGCAATTCTGTTTCACTTAAATCTGATTTATGCCTGAATCAAAAGACATCACCCATGCCATTTTACCATTTTATCTACCTCAAAGTCCTGTGGCGACAGGCAAGTGACAAAGCAGCAGGGGTGGATGCACGGGGACCTATCGTCACAACCCTGCATACAGGCAGCCCAGACCATAGGGTCATCTTCTCACTGGAAGTAGCAGTGGGATTCGCTAGCCCTTTGGGTGTCTGAGCAGCCTTTTAAGGATTGCACTGTTCACTTCCTGGTATGAGGAAGGGGCTAGAAAAGGTGCTCTAAAAATTGCTTACCCAACCCTGGACTATTTACCATCGCAGGAGGGGATCCTACCCTGTGTTTGAGACACAAAAAAATGTAAAACAGTTCTGCAAAGATGATGCTACTCACCATTGGTACATAGAATATGTGCACACTTACAGACAACACAAAATCCAGTATACTTAAAAGACGAACAGTTCTTGTTATGTGAGCTCAGCAGGTATTACATCCAAATAGCAGCCCTGAGTGAAACAAGGCTAGCAAATGAGGCCAGCTTACTGAAGTTGGAGCTGGATACATGTTTTTCTGGAGTGGTTGCAGTGAAGGAGAATGCCATGAAGCTGGTGTAGGTGTTTCAATCAAAACTAACCTAGTCGACAAGCTTGTATGCCTATGAAAAGGAGTGAATGACATGCTCATGATAATGTGATCACTACTTGCAGGAAAATGTCATGCCACCATCATCGGTGCATATGGTGCCACCATGACAAACCCTGAAAAGGCCAAAGAAAAAATTTTATGAAGACCTGGAGATCCTCATCATCAACGTGCTGAAAGAGGACAAGCTTATAATTCTGGGAGACTTTCAGGGTAGAGTAGGCTCAGACTACCAGAGATGGCAGGGAGTTCTGGGGAGGAATGGAGTTGGAAACAGCAACAGCAATGGTCACTTACTACGGAAGACTTGCGCATCTCATGACCTTCTCATCACTAATGCTGTCTTTCATTTACCTAAATGCAATAAAGCTATGTGGATGCACTCTCACAGCAAACATTGGCATTTAATAGACTATGTGATTGTAAGAAGAGACAGGATGTGAGCATAACAAAGGCAATGTGTGGTGCAGAGTGCTGTACTGATCATTGACTTATCCTCTCCAAGCTAAATACTCACATTCAACAAAAGCAGTGGCCCCAAGGCAAAATGACTACCAGAAGGCTTAATGTCAACAGATTAGAGTGATTCTCTGAGTTGGAACAGTTTGTTGGTAACTTGGGAAAGTTTAGTCAACACACTGTTGGCAACAGTGGAGTAGAAAAAGAGTGGGCAGCTTTCAGAGATTTGGCATACAGCACTGCATTTGCTCATCTGAGTCAGAACATTCACAAACCTGAGTTTAACAAAATGATGGGGAAATTCAGAAGCTGCTAAATGAAAGATGAGATCTGCATAGGGTTTACCAGCAGGATAGTTCATCCATCTCTAAGAAGGCAGCATTTAGCTTCATCAAAAATAAAGTGCAAGCAAAGCTTAGAGTGATGCAGGATTCTTGGCTCAGTAAGAAAGCAGATGAAATTGAGTTTTATGCTGATAGTAACAATCCAAAGTGCTTTTATGTATGATGCCCTGAAAGCTATTTATGCACCAAAGACCTATGGTGCATTGCAACTACTCAGTGGTGATGGAACCACATTGATTAGTGATAAGGACATCATCCTAAAGGGATAGGCTGAATGCTTCCATAGTGTTCTCAACAGACCATCAGCAAGCAATGCTGAAGCCATTGATGGTTTACCTCAGGTTGAAGTTAGTCCCTCCCTAGCTGAAGTTCCAAATGAAGAAGAATTGAATGCCATCAGGTTCCTTTTGTGTAGCAAAGCACCTGGTACTGATTCTATTCCTGCTGAGATTTACGACATGGGGAGTCCATTGCTCATACAAAAGCTGACTAAAATTTTCTGGGTTATATGGAAAGAAGAGGTTATCCCTTAGGAGTTCAAGGATGCCTTCATTGTCCATCTTTATAAAGGTAAAGGAAATAGCTTCTTCTGCGACAATCACAGGGGGTATCTCTCTTAGTCATTGCTGGCAAGATTCTTGCCAGGGTCCTCCTTAACAGGCTGATCATTCACCTAGAAGATGCTCTTCTACCTGAGAGCCAGTGTGGCTTCAGAAAGGGCAGAAGAACAGTTGATATGGTGTTTGCTGCCCGACAACTCCAGGAGAAATGCCAGGAGCAGAACAGAGGTCTGTACACAGCGTTTGTAGATCTGACCAAGGCCTTTGATACTGTCAGTTGCAAGGGCTTATGGAAAATTGTGTCAAAATTTGGTTGTCTGGAGAAGTTCATCAGTATGGTATGTCAATTTTACAATGGCATGCTTGCCCAGGTTCTGGATAATGGACAATGCTCTCACGCTTTTCCAATCACCAATGGAGTGAAATAAGGCTGTGTGCTTGCTCCCAGGCTTTTTAGCATGATATTTTCAGCCATGGTGCCAAACACCTTCAGTGAGGAAGAACATGGCATCAAGGTCAGCTACTGTACTGATGGTAAATTCTTCAACTTGAAAAGGCTGCAAACCAAGACCAAAGTGGAGGGAGTGTTGGTGCATGATTTTTCATTCACAGATGATTGTGCACTCAATGCAGCCTCTGAAGCTGAGATGCAACAAAGCATGAATTGTTTCTCTGCTGCTTGTGCTAATTTTGGCCTAACAATTAACATCAAGAAAACACAAGTACTCCATTAGCCTGTACCACACCATCCATGTGTGGAACCATTGGTTACAGCAAAAGGAGAAGTTTTGAATGCTATAGACAAGTTCACTTACCTTGGCAGTGTACTTTCTAGGGATGTGCACACTGATAATGAGAGTGACACACACATTGCCAGAGGTAGCTCAGTGTTTGGGAGGCTCTGAAGGAAAGTGTAGGAGAAAAAAAAGTATTAAACTGATTACCAAACTGAAGGTCTACAGAGCCGTTGTGCTGACCTCATTGTTGTATGCCTGTGAAACCTGTACAGTATACCAGCACCATGCCAGGAAACTGAATTGTTTCCATTTGAATTGTCTTAGGACAATTCTGAAGATCACCTGGCAGGATAAGATACTAGACACTGAGGTCCTTTCTCTAACTAAATTGCCAAGCATTCAAACTCTACCGCAGAGAGCACACTTATGATGGGTTGGCCACATTGTTTGAATGCCACATGTACACTTGCCTAAAAGACTATTTTCTAGAGAACTCACACGTGGTGGTCAGAAGAAGCAATACAAGGACACTTTCAAGGTCTCTCTGAAGAACTTTGGAATTGAATGTGTGACATGGGAGACATTGGCACAAACTACACAGCATGGTGTGCCCTCATCAGAGAAGGTGCTGTGCTCTGTAAGCAAAGCAGAATCTAAGTAGTTCAGAAGAAACACAAGATGTGCAAATTTAGAGAATCCACTCCAAATGTTCACATAGACTATTTTTGCCTGAACTGTAGTAGAGCATTCAGAACTCATACTGGTCTAATCACCCACAATCAGTCCCATTATAACTTGACTCTAGCACAGTGATGTCATTTTGGTCCTCTTCAAGAACTAAAGACAACACCCTAACACCAGGGGTGGGAAACCTGCTGCTGCAGGCTCCACCCCTGACCTAAGCTATACAGATATATGTATGTACATGCATACATACATACTAACACACATGCACACACACATACATACACACACACATATATTTTATCAATGACTTAGGCAAAATCATAGGTGGCATGATGAGAAGCTGGGAGGGCTAGTTAGTATGCTAGGTGAAAGAGACAGTTTCCAAAAAGATTCCACAACAACTAAAATGATGGAGTAAATCTAAAATAGATGCAAATTAATAGGGATAAATGTGAAGTCCTGCACTTGAGTCCAAGAAATCAACTTCACAAAGCAAATTATAGCTACATACTAGTTCATAAAAAAAAAAAAATCTTGGGATGGATTTGGGCACAACTCAATATGTCAATAGTGTGACATCAAAGCTAAAAAAAATAAAGTGACTTTAAATTTCATTAAAAGAGTCATAGCGGCTAGCACACAGAAGTGATGGTCTCTGTACCATTCATGTCATATGTAGCACTTTGAATGCTAAACTTTAAGAGTAATATTGGCAAGCTGGAACACATCTAGAAGATGGCATCCAGTTTAGTGAGGTCCTTAAGACCATGCCATAAGTGAATCAATTAAAAGAACTGGGGATATTTGGCCTGGAGAAGAGAAGATTGAGAAGGAACATGACTAAATATCTTGGATTAGTTGAAGTGCTGCCATATGGAAAAGAAATTCAGTCAATCTCTAAGCATTTATTAAGCACCTACTATTATGTACAATTCATTGTGCTAAACACTGAGTTAGATTAGACTTTTTCTATTAGGATCCAAGTATAGAACCTATAACAAAGCAGAAAAGATTGATTTAGGGGAAAATTTACTAGCAATTAAAATTATCCAAAAGTGAAATGGTGTCACAGGCCTGTTCGCACTCACACTCTGACATCCTGGCACTTCCTTCCTCTCTTTTCTGATGCTGAGTTTATATAGCACATAAATGCTCCACTCAGCTTTAGCATCCATCAGCATTCTGTCATCACTATCCTAAGATGCTGGATTTGGTCCACAGAGATGACACAAGGATCCAGTAGGCATTTAATCTTGTGTAATGGGTGTCCCACTCAACTATGGAATCATAATGTTGTTTGAATTCGAAGTGGAGGCATTTTTGGCCTGAGCCCTTTTCCAGTGAACTTGCTACCAAATGACAATGTAGCTACTGTAAATTGATGATCAAAGTATTTAAATGAGATAGAATAGCAAAGTAAATTTCAGGGAACAAAAATCAAGCAATAGAGTCATTCTCAGCACTCCTGCCCCTTCTATTCACAAATAGACAAGATCTCCCACACATTGCTATACTGGTCTGGTTGGTAAGAGAAACTAAGGCTTTGAGGTAAGAAAGGGTTTCTGAGAGGTTTGGAGCCAGAGGACACGGCTTTTCAACCCACTTCTGCCACTAACTAAAATTGTGAACTTGTGCAAGCAATTTAGTTTTTCGAGGCTTCAGTTTTGTCATCTGTAATGTAGGGGGCTGGACCAGACAACCTCGAAGATCCCTTTTAGCTCTAAATCAATGATTCTAAATAATTCAATAGTATTTGCCTTGTGTTATAGCTAGAAAACTTTTGTTAGCGTCTGCATGTCTCTGAGACCTCCTGTAGCTTTTTGACATGATCCAAGAACTGAGCTTCACCCCATATCCACACTCTTCTGGGCTAGGAAATGCCACTCAGCTGCTGTTACTGGCCACCACAGCTGTCATCTGCTGAGTTTTACCCTCAGCTGTGCTAAGTTGTTATAGTTGTCATCTGCTAAAGCTACACTGCATGACTTATGTTCTCTGCCCTCCAGATCCCTTTGCTAATGCTCTGTGAGCTGCCATTTGCTGAGACTTCACCCAACTCTCGGTTCCTGACACAGCTGCCGCCTTGAGCAATTGTTATTTCAAGGAACCACCCAAGTTATATGCTTCTGGCTAGTCCACAAGTTCTGTTTTAAATAGCCCCACAATCTCTATTCAACTAGGATAAAAGGGGCCCTTGGGCAGCTATAAGACTTCACTGATTTCCCCTTTCCAAAGGTAAGTGTCTAGCTCTTAGTCCTAGCCAATTGAGAGAGAATGAATTCTTTTCACCTCTACCCTCAGAATGTAGATAGCCTGGGGCAAAACTTGAGCACACCCACACCCACACAGCACCCACCCACACACCCACACCCACACACACACACACACACACACACACATTCCTTCTTATTTGGCCTTTCAATTCCCATGCATGATAAAACTTAAAAAGACAAAAAGGCACTAGAGGACAGGGCACAAGATGGCAATCTCTGCTGAGAAGACCCTTACTCTAATTATTCTGCCAGCACCATGGGCTGGAGATAGGATGGAGGGGTTGCCCAAATGATATCCCCTAATTCTCAATTTTTCCATGCTCCCACAAATCAAAGCTCACTTTAAGGGTAAACGTAACACTCTATATTTCTGAATTTAGACACACCCCCAAAATTGCTAGGACATCCTTGACCAGCCAAATGCTCAGGACTGACACCTATACACATGCTCAAATATGCTGACCCATTGTACTTGTTCATCTGAAAGAGGGAAAGTCATCAAAAACTTGGGGAAAAAATGATGGACCTTACTATCAAAAAAAGTTGTCTGACAGACACATTTGCTTTTTTCAATCAATTTAACTACTTTTCTTTGCTACAAGGGAGGGTTCATGAATGTGCTATGCATATCAAACAATGACTATTGTAAAAAAGAAAAATGTTTTTAAAAGAAACAGGAAAAAATGGGCTACCTGCTGAAATAATCTTCCTAAAACATAGGTTTTGATCGCATTATTTCCTTTTTCAGCAATATTCTGTGGTGTCCTATTGCCCCTAGGGTACATTACAAATTCCTTGCCTTGGCATTTAAAGTCTTTCACCATATGACTACAATCTATCTTTCCAAATTTCTAGGTTACTCCCCTTCACAGCCCCTACATGCCATCCAATTCTCTGGACCTGGTATTCTGTGCCCCACCCATGTGCCTTTGGAAAGGCCATTGTCCAGGTCTAGGATGAACTCCTTCTTCCTGAATTCAGAATTCTTATCTTAGGGACAGCGAGGTGGCACACTGGAGCAAACAATCAATCAATCAACATTTATTAAGCACCTCTTATATGCCACGCACTGTGCTAGAGTCCTGGACCTGGAATCAGGTGGACCTTTGTTCAAATACAGCCTCAGACACTTACTAGCTATATGACCCTGGGCATATCACTTAACTGCTGTTTGCCTCAGTTTCCTTACCTATAAAATGGGGATAATAATAGCATTTACCTCCCAGTGTTGTTGTGAGGATCAAAGGAGGTAATAATTGTAAAGTGCTTAGCACAGTGCCTGGAACATAGTAAACTCTATTTAAATGTTAGCTATTATTATTTTTATTACTATCTTCCTTCAAGATTCAATCTCTGTACCTTCTCTTAAGAGAAACCTTTTCTTATTCTCATTATTATTAGCACTCTCTACCCCCTCAAATTACCCTGTTTTTACCCATCACTATAAATGTTTCATTTTTCTAGTACAGTGTAAGCTTCTTGAGGGCAGAACTGTTTTGTGAATTTCTCTTTGTATTCTTAGAGCTTCTACTCTGCCTTATACTGAGAAGGCACTTAAAGAATGATTTTTGAATGAACAAATGAATGCCTACTTTCCCAGGTCTACAAAATCTTTTTCAGAGCAATATACTCTACAATGCTTCAAAGGCATCCTTAATAAAGGTGTAAAAAGGAGTCTGATCGATGGGAGCCCTGTCCTGAGGAGCACGCTTTTGGAAGTGTGTGGTGATGTACAGTGGAGGAGACCTGGCTCTCTGCAGACAGGTGTCCCAAAAGTCTTAGTGCAGCTTCCAGTTAGTAAAGCTGTTAAAGCTTAAAGCTGTATTGAGACTTTTGGGATGCCCTATACTTCACAGAATGTGCAAGTATTATTTCCCTGTTTCTTGTCTATTTATCATGTTTTTAAAGAAAAAAAAGACCTTTTGGTTGGCTGCTGAGGTGGAACTGAGAATGCATACAAAAGGCCCCAATGGAGAAACTCTCTCTCTCTCTCTTTCCTTCTTGCTGGCCACAAGTTGTAAGGACATATCTGAGCTTCAGAAGGCTGGCGCCGGAGATTCAATAAATCTGTCCCGAAGTGCATGCTGGAGTCAGATGATGAAGAGCTTTAAAAACCAAATAGAAGAGCTTATGTTTTATCTTAGAGGCAATAGAAAGTCACTGGAACTTCTTGACCTAGGGAGTAAAGTAGTCAGACTTGGGCCTCAGGAATATCAATTTGGAGGATGGATTTGAAAGGTGAGAAACTTCTGTCAAGGAAACCAAGTAAGGGGCCATTCTAATAGGAGAGGTGAGAGGCGATGATAATTTGAATTAAGATTGTGGCCAATCCCAGGATTGTGAAAGGACAGAATGGAATGTATAGAAGATATTTTATGGAGATAGATTAATGAAAATTGGCAACTTATTCAATATGGCTGGGGGGGGGGATAGAGAAAGAAGACTCAAGGACGCCTCTGAAGCTCTAAATCTGGTGCATGGAAGGATGCTAGTATCCTGTGAGAGGAAAAGTGGATGATCACATAATATGAGGCATCACTGAGGAACAGCCCAGTTGCTCCATTCCTACTCATTTGATCTTAGGAAATTTAGAGGAAAACCCTCAGCATATTGGTGCATCCTCAGTGGAAGATTTACAGAAAGCATGAAGGTGAGGACAGGTTGTAATCTGCACCAATAGAGAGAACACTTCCATAGATGAGATCATAGACGTATGGAAGTTATTTATTCAAAAGGTCAGCCAACAATCAACAGTTTAAGATTAAGTATTTTCTATGTGCCGGTCACTGAGTTTAAAAGTTATATTTACTTTTAAAAATTTTGCAGTCCAGATAACTCTCTAAAAACATCCCCCAGCTCACAGTTCTACCAGCAGTGCATGAGCATACTTGTTTGTTTCTCCTGGCTGCCTTAGTATTGAGATGGCACTTTAAAGTTTTTATAATTTTCATTTCTTTGATTTAGTTGTTGTTGTTGTTGCTTTACAAATTGTCTGTTCGTATCCTTTGACCATTTAACCATCAAGGTTGAGTATTGCCCTTGAAAAGATACATATTGTGAATAGGTGTTCTGGGGTCAGTGTCATTGAAAGAACTAAACTAGACAGGGTAACACAAGAAGAGATGCGGTCTAGGAGCACAGACAGGGTCAGTATATAGCATAGACTACCTGGGAAGTAGTTGTTGGTATCTCGGAAATCAAGCAGTGGGTATCAGAGATCTAGGTGCAGAGTCAAGTGAAGATAGAGAGGCAGGAATCCAAGCACAAAGGGTCCACAGGCATAGAAGGTATGGACAACAGGTTTAGAAAGAGTCCCAGACTCTACATGGGCAGTGGCAGGGTAGCTCTCAAGCTGCCCAAAAACTTCATAGGGAGTATAATGAAGATATGTGTGTGTGTGTGTGTGTGTGTGTGTGTGTGTGTGTGTGTGTGCTCCGTGCACACCTGGCTCGTGGCAAGAATGACCTTGATACTGAGCCAACTTACTCTGAAGCAGAGGTTCCAGACTCAGGTTTATTGTGTTGGTGGGGCTATAACCATGGGTAAGTGAGAGCAAGCAGGTAATCTTAGAAAAGAGGGGAAAAGAGGCAAGGAAGAAGAGACAACATGGGATAGAGCACTGGACCTGGAATTGTACAAGTTGGGTTTAAATCCTGCCTCATACTCATATAATAAACTGTGTGATCTTGAGTAAATCATTTAATCTCTTTTTACCTCAGTCTTCTCATCTGTAAAATGCAACAGTTGGTTTTGATAGCCTCTAAGGTCCCTTCAAGCTCTAAATCTTTGAACTAAGGAGTTCAGTAATTTTACACCATCAAAATACCTACTTTTCACTGAAAATTTTTAATTTCATGCTGAAGCATGAAATTAAAGCACCCTTTACTTCTTTGGGATCATACAACTATATCTAACTGCTTTCATATTAATAGCTAACATTTATCTGGGCTTTAAGGTTGACAACATACTTTGTATGATTTATTTCATCTGATCCTCATAACAACCCTGGAAGGAATTTCTAAGGGTTTTGGCATAGAGATGGGTATAGAGAGGTCTACCAGTTGAGGAAACTCTTTTTAATTTATCTGCAACTTGTAGTCTTAAGGAAGAGCTGCCTGGGGTACTCAGAGGTTAAGTGACTTCTCAGGGTCATACAGGCAGCATTTATCCATTAGGGCTTGAATTCAGGTTTTTCTGGCCTTCTTGGCCTTGGCTCTCAATCCATTACACCCTGGCGATTCTTTTTCCTACAGGTGTTAATAATTTCCGTTTTATAGATACGGAAACTGAAGTTTAGAGAGTTTAATAACCTGTTCATGGTCTCATAGCTAGCGAGTATCAGAGTGAGATTCCAAACCTGATCTCTCACACAGGGTGAGAGATCTAAATCTGAGATATCATCCAATCCAATCCCCTCATTTGCAATTGAAGAAATAGACCCAGGTTAAGTGACTTGACACACCCACTTGGAGAAATGAGATTCTTCAGAATTGTAAGTAGGGTGACCTTTCCATTATTCCACATTCTCTTCTTTATTATTATTTTTCACTATTATTACCTGAATATTCAAGTTAATTGGTTGTTTACTATATAGTCTGATTCAGTAGAATGAAAAGTATTTGGCTGGTAGAAAGAAATGCCAGAAACCTAGTAAATAATGAATGTAGAGGACAATATATCAATATAATTGTCAGGTAAGTAGAGATGAAAAAAGCAATATCCCTTAGTCAATGTAACTGATAAATTCCTAAAAGAAAACAACTTTCATATGGCTGGATTAAAAAGGGCAAATACTGTAACAGTAATAATACTTTTCATCTACTGTATATAGTACTCCATAGTTTGTCAGTAAGGTAGTGTGATGTAGTGGCCAGAATTCTGAATTTGAGTTAGGAAAATCCAAGTTCAAGTCTCCCCTTCTGCTCCCTTCTGCTACTGTGTTACCACCCAACCTCTTTGAGCCTCAGTTTCCTAATCTGTAAAATGGCAATCAGGCTGCATTCTTATAGGGGCTATGAGAATTAATCAGTACAATGTTTATAAAGTGCTACATAGATGATAGCCATTAGTACACAAAGATGATATCTGCATAAGTGAGGGTGGGGATTTTTTCCCTTATCTTCTGGATGGTTGGAATCATGGAGACACAGTCAAAGTCAATGACTGAAACATCAGCAATTTCTTATTGAGCATATACCACACACTTAACTCCTTCAAAAAGGAAGGAGGAAATGAGTGGTAATAGTCATCAAAGGAAGTAAGTTTAGCAATTCACACAAAAGAAAAAAAAAATAAACAGCCAAAAAAGAAATAGAAAGTCGGCCAAGTCAGGAAGGGAAGGGAAACAGCTGTTCTTCTAAATATAATTACAACAGTTACAACAGTTAGAGATATTGCTTTATTGTTATTGCATTGGTTCTGAACCATAGTTACATATATTCTGAGTCATGTGGTCATTCTCACTCATTCTCTCCATTTCTTTTCTTTACTCCTTCCTTGCCAGGGTCTATTGGAGCACAAGGACCTTAGCCAGCCATTCATGAGGAGTTTATTCTATCACTCCTCCAAATTGAGGTGGGGTGTGGAGGAGGAGAGAAGAAACCTGGAAGATTGTTCCCGTCCTATCTCTTCCCCAATCATGTTGACTCCAGAGCCTCTGTGGGGCTAAGGAAGAGGATGGAGGGAGAGTTATTGTCCATCCTTCTTCCCTTTTTCTTTTCTTGCCTTAGACCTAGAAAAGCACATGAAAATACATCATAGGCTTATAGAGGTAGAGATGCAAGGGACCACAGAGGTTATCTACTTCATCCCCTTCATTTGATAAAAAAGAAACTAGGGTTCAGAGAGATGGAAGGACACAGACATAGTAAATTTCAAAGGTGGAATTTGAATGTAGGTTTTCTCATTCCAAACCCAGTATTCTCTCCTCTGTATTATTCATTTCTTCCTCCTTTCTCCCTTTCTCCAGCAAGGGAAGGGACAGGAATTAGATGGGAAGGCATTGAATTGATGCTGCTCTGGTGTGAACTAGAGGAGGCCAAGTGAGTGATTCAGCCTTTCAAACCAGGGAGTACAACTTGTAGATCACAATCCATTCACCTCTGAGACCTTGACCTTGGCCAGAAGCTCTGCAACTCATAGGGTTGATTCAGATTAAAGCATCTTCGTGGTTGGGTGGCATTTTGAATTCAGAATAACAAACCTCAGTTCAGACCCTCATTGACTCTTACCTGAACAATTGTTGCAACAGCTGCTTAACTGGTCTCTCTGTCCCCAGTTTCTCTCTTGCCATATTGGCCTTCCTAAAGCATAGCTTTAATCATATCACACTATGCTCTTGTGCAAAAATGTTTTCTAGTTTTCCCGTTGCCTTTGAATAGGGTCCAAATGTCTGATCCTCACGTTTAAGGCTCTTCACAATTGCATCCTAACCTGTCGCCAGTTTCATCTGCTACTACTTCCTATTCACTCCCTAAAAAACCTGACTTTTCTATCTCTCTGTCTCTGCTCATGCTTTTCATTCCTCCTTGAGTGTTTTCTCTCATGTTCTTTCATACAGGCTTGGACCTGTAGTTAGCTGGGACGTGAGATGGAAGGTTTGAATTCTGGCGTGGAGGCTTCCTAGCTAGTGAATGGTAGATGAACTGCTTCTCTCTGAACCTGAGTTCCCTAACCTATAAAGTTGAGATAATACTTCATTATTTACCCTCCTTGCAAGGTTGTTGGGTAAAGTTAAGGAGTTGTGTGTAGTTTTTCTTTAAGTAAGATTTTATATACAATATAAATGTCAACAATTATTTTTCCCTCCCCAAACTCTGCCCTCCACTTACGGATCTGATTGATTGCCATCCCTATCATAAAGTCTTTCTTGATCTCCCAGCCTTCAGAGTATATCTATTTATCCTATCATACTCTTACCTCATAGTATAGTTATAGCATCTACTTTGTCCATGCTGAACTTGAATTTCCCCTCTTGTCCACAACTTCCACTTAGGTGACCAGGGACCAGATCCCACATATTTTGGTCTCTTTGTGACCCAGCCTTGCCAGAGGCAATCTGATTAATCTCTGGAAAGGCAAGGAGAACTAGGAGGTAGTGTTAGGAGTGACCACCCAGAAAGTGAAAGAGTCAAATTGAAAGAAACCAGCAGAGAATAGTACATACACACTGACCACATAGCTATTTGTTAAACATATTATAATGTTGACTCTTTTGGGGTATTAGTTGGACTCAGTGGTCAAGATGAGGATGGGATCTGGACCCCAAAAAGGAAAAAGCTCTGGACTTTTCCCACATGGCCAAATATCCTGCATTTGCCTGAGGCTATAATCTCATCAACTGGTCTTTCATTGTAGTTATGCCCAAACTCCCAATCCTCTGTTACCCTTAAACTAGCCTAACTGTACCTACTTATGACCCCCGGCCACTTCCCACCCTTAATCCTAGCTAGGCTCCATTCTCCCTTGGCCATATGGTTCAGGTCCCTGGCATTCTATTACCTCACAGTCCCAGAAGACTACTTGGTCACTCCTAGATCTCTCCCACAGTCTTTCTGTATATAAGGTCTATCTTGTCTCTATTATGGTGCTCAGATTCTTAAAATCTAGCCAATAGCTCGCTAATGTTCAGACTCCTTAAGAATTTGCCCAATATGATAGATGTTCTAATAAACCTTGTCTTTGGCTGAAAGAAGGCTTGGGTTGAATTCATTCGGGCAGGAACTGTGTGTCATGATTTTGGTGTCCCAGCACCCCTAAACCTCAATAATCATTGAGGTTCTTTAAATCTCTGAGATTGTGGAATTCTAAGATTTTGATATTCCAGGTAGTCAACAAATATTTACTTTGCCCTTACTGTGGTCATTTATTAGTGAGGTAGGCTTTTGGGAGTTAGCCTGGGAACCTCTTTATGTCTGTAGTGCATTGTTGCTATGATAAAATACCTTTGACTTCTAAAGAACCCCACTTAGAAATTATTTTCTGGAAGTCAGTAGGTCAACATAAGCAAGCCTTTACTTTATGCCAGGTACTGGCCAGTGGTAATCCCTGGAGATACAAAGAAAGGCAAAAACACTGTCCTTGCCCTCCTGGAGCCCACATTTGAATGGGGGAGACAACAGCAAATGACTGTGTCCAGACAAGTTATAATACATATTAGTGGAAGGTGATCTCAAAGAATAAGCACTAGGAGTGAGAGTCCAGGAAAGCCCTGTCTTGTAAGTCAGATTTGAGCTGAGTCTTGAAAGAAGCCGGGGAATCCAAGAGACTGAGGAGAGGAGTGAGAGCATTCCAGGCCATTGAAAATGATAGCCATGGGGAAAAAACAAGCAAAAACAAAAAACAAAACAAAACTAGTAGTTGTCAATGGAGGGACTGTCTACAATCCTTTGCCACTTGCCTATGGTAAAGAGGAACACGGTTTACATAGATATCAGAAATAGGTTACCCCAAACTTCCAAAATCAGCCTCATGATTTTTAACTGCTTCTTCACTAAGCAACTATTCTTTGAGTGCATTCTTCCTTTAGTACGCTTTGGTGCAAAATGGAGGTTGTTGACACAAATTCCTATGGATATCATTCATAAAACTACAGAGCTCTGCCTTGTTTTTACAGAATAAATATGTTCCTGAAAAGCTAGGTGTAAACTGAATCACATTTTAAAGGCACTAGGGGAATTGGTCATAAGACCACCTGAGGGGAATCCTTTTGTAAAGCAGAAAATCGTTGCCTAAATGATAGGACTCACCAATGGTTTTGTTAAGTCTCCCCTTTTAAAAACTGTTTTCTTAAAGCAGGGTACACCTGTATGTGGCTGATTACCTGAGGGTTGGGGGGTTGGGGAGGAGTGAACCAATCCATTGAGAACAAAGAATTTCATTTTTCACAAGAGTACGTATTTTGGAGCCTGGCACTCAATACTAAGTATAGGTGTTACGTTGGAGCCTCAAAGGAAAAGCAAGCTCAAATATTTAGCCCAATTATGGAATAGCGAGTGTGCAACTGTTCAGGAGAGAACAATGAGTCACGTTGCGTTTCCAGGCTGGAAGCAGAGATGCTCCTGCTTTGTCCTGCATTTCCTTGAGGCGCGGCAGATGCCAGCTTCCCCAAAGATAAAGCATTCTCTTTGTGCCGTGCACTCGGCCTCGCCCGGTGCAGTGCAGTTAGTGCAGTGGCTTCTCTCCCCAGATGCTAAGGAGCTTTCGGAGAGAACGTGCCCGCTGTAGCCTGACTACTCATAGTGGCTGCCTCTTAAGCACACATTTATTTTTAGTGGTAAATTATCAGGACTTGTTAGACTGAAACCTCAGCGACTTTTTGCATGTGTTTAACACAGCTAAATTTCAGAGTTTCGGAGGAGGGGAGCAGATGTGCGACATGAGGAGCAATCACAATATTCTTGCTCTAACCTCTCATCAAAAAAACAAAAAAAAAAAACAAAAAAAAACCAAAAACATAATGTCAGGTTACTGAAGTTGATTAATGACTTAGCATTTGAACAATTTCTCCGTAGTAAGTAGGAGATCATAAAATTCATATTTGGAGGATTATTCTTTTTTGAGACCTACTCTTTTCTTACAGGATAAAGAACGGTGAAATAAACTTGCTGTTTGTAACATAGATGAAACCTAGCATCAGTGATTTCCTTAGTAGCATGTACCATCTATGGCCTCTCAGAGTCAGGAACAATGAAGTCCTGGGAAAAATAAATGTTTAAGGAGATAATTCAATTCACTCCATTTCAATAAGCATTTATTAAGAGCCTGTGGTGTTCTAGGTACACTAGGAAGCCTGGGAATCCAAAGGGGGAAAGAAAATAAGATGATTCCTACCCTCAGGGATTTTACATTCCATTAGGAGTGAAGGTCTGGGGCTGCTTAGACTAGACTTCCCCTTTCTGCTTGTAGCATAGAAGGATTGTCCCCACAATCCCACAGTACCCAGAATTATTGATGTCAGTCTGTAGGATAGTTTGTGTTGTGAAATGCTGGTCTAGACTAAACCCATCTAGACAGGACCAAAAACAACAATCCACTATGTGTTTGCAGCTAAGTCAGTTTGGGAACCCACAGACTCTAGGCTTTCCTCTTGCCTGTTTAGAAATGTACAGATTTTGAGAAGCAGCATGATGTAGTGGGTAAAGCACTGGACTTGGAGTAAGAAGTAACTGGGTTCAAATTCTGCCTCGGACATTGACTAGTTTCATGACTCTAAACACATTCTTAAATGTCTCTGTCCTTTAGTTTCCTCATCTATGAAGTCTGAAGGTTAAACTCAAGGTCCTTTAACTCTGAACTTTTGATCTTGTGGTCTTATTTTAACCTGGCTTCTATTCAAGGCTAGATTAGTTTTGCTGATGCTTGTGTTGTGTATCTGAAGGAAGACATGACTTCTGATTGACCACACACCAGCCCTACCATACTCCTGACTCAGAGATCTCTATTCCTTCATTGAACAGTCTTTCTCTTTCTACCACCTCCCAGGAGATCTTTTGTCCACATGTCTCTTCAAAGAGTGTCTGGAATCCACTGAAGTAAGTCATGCATGCAGTGTTTCGCTCATCTTCTTCTTCCCAAAAGGAGCCACATCTTCCTCCAAGTAAGCAGCACACAACACTGGGCTGTCCCTTCATTAAATCCTAGACTTGGGTAGAAGCCAAGTTATACTGTGAATAAGTAGTTCTATCATCTGGTGATAAACAAGACCTGAAGCAATGCCTATAGTGGAAGGAGTCAACAGCCATGAAGTTGAAATTCAGGCTGTTGAAATTAAGGTGAGTATGCCTAAGAATAAGGGTACTACCACTGTTGAGGTCTGGGTAGGCATTCTAAGTCTTCACAGTCTGTTTTCATCCTGCCTTCTCAAACTTATTAACCCTCTTATGTTTCTTCGGATATGACCTGCACAACCCTGGGCAAGTCACAACCTTTTAGGGCTTCAGATTTCTCAGCTGCAAAATGTGGATCATAACTCAAATTTAAATCCCTCCTCTGACATTTGTTACTTGTTGTAACCATAAGCAAGATGAGCCAGCTAGTGGTGCAATGTATCGATAGAGTGCTAGGCTTAGAAGCAGAAAGACTTAAAAAAAAAAAAGAATCAGAAAGACTTGAGATACGACCTCAGATACTGAAATATTTTAAAGAGAACTTAATACAATGCCTGGCACATGCAAATACCTATTGCCATCTCCTGAGCTTCAATTCCCCAATCTAGAAAATGGAGATAGTAACCTAGATTGAAATCACTACTCTGATATTTGCTAATACCTTATAACTTATAGCCATGGGTAAGTAACTTAAACTATCTGAGCCTCAATTTCTTCATCTGTAAATTGGGAATGATACCTGTAGTTACTAAGTGACTTAGATGAATCGAAAAGCTTTGCAAATGTTAAAGTGCTATATAAATACCATTTAACATATGATGATAACATAAAGCCCTTTCCTCTGCCACCACAAAGCAGAGAACTATTCTCCCTCATTACTGTACACAAGATGTGATTCTTTCTCCCTTCAACATGCAAGTTGACCTTGGTGTTCACTTTAATCAGATCTCACCAGCGTAGAAATTTGGAGGAAGCTCAACCTATGATTTGCTCCTTCCTTAGTTCGTTAAAGGCGTTGGGAACAGCATAGGTGAAAAAGATAGCCTGGTCCTTTGAACTACAGACAGTATGACCCCAAAGTCATAAAGCATCTGCTGCATAGAAATATGTAGAAGAAGTACCCAGAACCCCTGGATTTCTGCTATATCCAAGTTGATTCATTTCCACTTGCTGGATGCCATTTTGAAAGCTTGGACTTGGCTTTTAAATGAGTAACTTTGGTTATACAAGGTTTATGAAAATACTAAGGTTTTTCTAGAATGGGATTCTCAGTCACAACAAATCTGAAAGAATCTGGCCTAATCCACGTCTCTTCGCTCAGAATTTCAGAACCGGAAAAATCATGAGATACCAGCAACTGGCACATAATAAAACTGTCAATATAATAGGCTTGGTTTTACTCAGTCTCTTATATCATTCATTCATTTATTCATTTAACAATGGTTAGAGGCATGATTAGCAAATTTTGCACTTAGGGCAAGGTGGGATTGGGATAGGGACACTCACTTGGGGTAAGGCAGTAGGAGGAGGGAACTTGAGCCAGGATCCTCGAAGTTTCTATGTATTAAAAGGCCTTCAGGGGTGGAGAACCTGTGGCCTCAAGACCACATGTGGCTTTCTAGGTCTTTGGGTGTGACCTTTTGACTGAGTCCAAGTTTTGCAGAACAAATCCTTTTATTAAGGGAATTTATTCTGTGGAGTTGTGTGAAAATCTGGGACATTTTGAGGTTTTTAGGTTTCTGAGGGGGAAGAAATTCACTGAATTATGAGATTGTTTTCCCTCCCCAGCTTAACAAGGGGGTGGGAGAAATAGGGGATGATAAGGAGAGGGAGGGAGGAGGGCAACATTTAAACTCCTTCACAATTGTCCCTGGCCTACCTCAGTAGACTTATATATTATTCTCTTTCAAACATTGTACAAGCTGGCCAAACTGTTTCTACTTGCTGTTCCAAATACATGACTTTCCATATCCCATCTTCCTGCTTTTCATAGGCTGTCCCTCATACCTAGAATGGACTCCTTCCATTCCACTCTCAGAATCCCTCAAAGCTCAGCAGGTAGCATTTCCTACACAGGCCTTTTGTTTCCTGCACTGCCCCAAATTATTTTCTGTGTACTTTGCATCTATTTCTCTGCGTATGAGTTGTTTCCCAAATAGAATTTAACTTCATAGAGTTCAAGGACTTCTCCATGTTTGTATTTATATCTCCTAGTTCCCAGCATAGTGCTTGGCACATCATTAAGTGCTTAATAAATGCTTGTTGATTAATTCATTGGTTTTACTTTTCTGGGCCTCAGCTTCCTCATCTATAATATGAGGGAATTAGTCTAGATGACTTCTGAGTTCCCTTCCAGCTCTAAAGCATTCCAGTAACCTGAATTTAGCCTCAATCAAAAAAAAGGCCAGACATTAACTAGAGCATTTATAAGTGTAAATTAAGGCAGAGAGCCCAACCTTTACATAATGTAAGGTTTTTCCTAACCAGGAGCTCAGATTGTGCTTAAACTTGTAACTTTTCATCTAAAATAAACTCCCTAAAACCTCAATAGAGGGAATAATGTCAGAGAGCATCATATTGTCTCAAGCTTAAAACAAACTAATTGCTATAACAAACCATTATATATGACTGACTGCAGGCCAAAGAATCCTCTACATAATTAGTGCAGTTGATCAGTCTTCCTACCACACCAACAACATTTCAATGAAAGTAGATAAAGCCTCCTTCAGTTTTTGACTTCGAGCATTGCCTTTAGAAACAAACAAACAAATAAACCTTTTTTTGTGTAGCTTAGGTTAGCTGTACCTCAGTTCCTTATTAACTGATAGGTTTTCATATGCAGATTGAGTCAAAATCCTTTGGAAAACAGAAAGAAGGGGAAGAAATCAGTTGCCAGAGAATTCTAAGTAGACCTGTCTTCTAGTTCTACTTTTCCTTTCTCCATAGCCATCAGTGGGTAGGATGGAGGACGAGAGGGACAGGAGAAGAAAAGAGCATGAAGGCCAGCTGATGACTTTGTGGAGCACTCCCACTGGGTTTTTAGTTTCCATATTGAGATAATTTGAACAGAGCTGAAGACCAGAGGAGTTGAGATTGACTTGAGGGAAATGATTTGGGATTAGAGCCGTGCAGACTTTAAAGAATAGGTTAAGATTGGAGGCAAAATGACCATCAGCACAGAGGCAGCCTGCTTCTAGCCCTGAACTTGTGTTCTTTTGAAAAGACTTTGATGGAGAAGCCTTCCAGGTATCACAGGAGGCAGATGGGCCCTTAAATCCTCATGGGCTGGGGCCTAGCTAACCCACTGCCCTTTGTCTTTGTCCTCATGCCAGGTCTGCAGTCTTCCTGCCTGCTCTTTAAGTTCCTCAAGACCCTGGGTCCCCAGCCAGGTGTATGAGTCTCATAGGCTGGCAGGCTTGAGAGCAACTGTGGAGGTGGTCATAATGGATCTCTGTCATGACATTGGAAGAAAAGTCAACCTGGATCCTGTGTCTCTGGTAGCCTGTCAGACTCAAGGCTCCATAATGCTAAGTATCCTGTCATTTTCAGGGATTCTTAGCTCTTGAAACTTTTGTAGTCCCAAATTGCTGAGGTTCAGAGAAACCTATAAAGATGTGGAAATTACCTGTTTATCCCAGAAGACCCTTCTCCAATTTTCTTCCCACAGGACCAGACTGAAGAATGGATCCAGAAGTTTCTGAGACTTGGTCCGATTCATATTCCTCCACTGTCTGGCAGACAGCTTTGCCTCAGAAATTCTGAGGTTCCTTGGCCACTAATTTTAGTGTCCGGGCCTTATAAAAAATCCCTTTGCCCTCTTTCCTAGCCTTTTTTGGGGTGGGGATGGTGGGAGAGTAGAGGGGAGGGTGGAGTAGAAGGTCAAGGCCTCATGATTACTACTGGATCTAGAAGAAACTTTCTTAACTCAATCTGGTTGCAATAAATCTTTACTTTTCCTTGAGAAAGACCAAAAAAGGACACTCATACTGTCCAGGCACTAGGTCCTTGAGAAGATGTAAATAATGAGAAGATGTAAAAAAAGACTATGTTCAAAAAGCTAATGAATTTTTTTAAAAAAAAAAGGAATATAGATAATTGTGGGGGGAAAATAATGGGGTCCCAATTGACTATGCAAACATAACCTTAACATTCCCCCTCACCAAAAATAATAAAATCTAGTCCAATTGAGCTGTCATGATTTTAGCCAAACAGAAAAGAAAAGAAAAGACTTTGATGGTAAATCTCTGTCTCCAAGGTAGGCTCAAATTCAGAAGCTAATACCACCTGCAGTGAGAGGCTAGAGGTATCAGCAGAGTAGATTAGCTGACCACAGGATAAATTGTCATGGTTCGGGAGAGAAGCCTGTCTCTAATCCAGATCAGTCAGTCAAAAACATCTACTGTGTGCCAGTTACTGTGCTGATAGCTGGGGGCAAGGGTGGGGTGGGGTACAAAGGAAGACCTGAACTGCCCATAAGGATATTTAAATCTAAGTACCTGAACTGTGGTTTTTTGGGCTTATCTGCGACAAAGGGAAGTTCAAATCTGAGCACCTGAACCAATTACTTGAACTAGTGGAAGGCTTGGTACTTATCTGATCTGAGACACATATCTGTGAACGCCCATTCTATCCTAAATGTTTAATGTATTTAGGCTTATTATTTATTTTCTATGGTTTTGAGTATATAACTGTATATAGTTGTTATACTTGTGTGATTACACTTCTCTCAAGAGCAGCAAGGAAGAAGGTGGAATTTTCCAGTGCGTAGTAGCTAAGACATGAGTCAATATTGATCTTTGGACTAAGCCAGGGGACTGAAAAGCAAGGGGAAAGAGGGAACCACCTCTTTGAGAGCTGTAGAGAGCTTGGTGTAATCCCAGAATTCTCTCTGGTGTTACATGGAGTGCATAACTTCTAGAATGACTTTTGATTATCAGTATTTGATGTTTAATACTGAATGGTAGTAAGGAACTGACCAGGATTAGGCAACTGGTAAGCAGTCCCCTCTTAAAATAGAATCAAATAGAAGATTTTTAGCTGTTTGTAGAAGAGCCTTGATAATGGAGAAGAAAAAAACCAATGACTTGAGAGTCAAAATAACCAGATTTGAGTTCCAGCTGTGTAGCTCTGGATCAGTATTTCTTAGGGCTTCAGTTGTCTCATCTGTTGACTGGGGATAATATTTGCATTACTTACCTCACAGGGTTATTATGTTTAAAACAAAAACACTTCTAGATTTAGTGCAACCTAAGTGTAAGCCATTATTATCACTGAAATTTTTAACGTAGAGGAAAGTGGTCAGCCAGTTGATAGCCTCCCAATACGGACAGACCAAGAGTTGACAGAGAAATAGGCAGAATTGGAGAATGAGTTAAGAAGGGGAGTCTATAGGCACAGAAAAATAAACCTCTTTGGAGGTCTGTGGTTGCTGGAGAGTGTCTATATTAAGAACACTTGAATAGTTAAAAAAGGAATATGAGACATTTCTTTTTTTATTTATTTTTTGCTTTGAAGGCCATATTTCTCAAACATGTCTTTTGTTACTAAATAGATGTAATCTAGTTTTGTTAGTGTGGTTTTTTTTTTTTAAAACAAGATTTTGGTTTGGAAATTCGTACTAATCTTCTATTTCTATCAAATAGCTCCTGCAGAGATCTTGTACAGCCATGACACTCCAACATTACATTGTGTCATTGAACTTAAATTAAATGAGCATTTTTAAAAGCTAGAAAATATAAAAGACAGATAGAGACATCCAAGAGAATTCTGGTGCTTACAGTTATGGGATTGGCCAGAAGATATGGGAGAAGAAGCACCAAGGTCAAGATTGAGCAGGAAGAGCAGATGTGACGTGGCTGCTGGGAAATGCAGCTGTGTCTTTTTGGACATACTCACTATGCTAACATATGAAAAAGATTACTTCTTAAAAGAAGACATTTACTATTTATTTAGGTTTTCTTCCTAAAGATGGTATCAGAGTCCAAAATAAACAGTCAAAGAACCAGTATGGAAGTTGAATATTTGAGGAAATACATTTCCAGAAATACAGACTTATTTAAAGATTAATCAAGCCCAACTAGAAATGAAGACACAAAACATGCCTACTGTGAATTTTTTTTTTCGCCAAAGCAACTCACTAGTGATGAGTCTGAAAGAATACTTCTGTGTATGCATTTGTAGTTTTGCATGAACCATCTGGGTATTATGGGTTGTGAGGCTGGCAACAGATAGTAGTAATTATACTAATAAAAATGGGGTGATCAGGGTGCACTCTCTTCCTTCCCTCAATCTACTCTGTTTATAGCACATGCCATGGAACATGAACGGAATCAAGCTAATATCCTGGTCACTTCTAGGGACACATCAATAGTGCTTATGGACTTTGGGGTGGTGCAGCAATCCTCTGATCTCTCTAATGGCAGCAAGGAAAAGGACCAGCATCAAAAAAGGTTAGAACCCCAGACAAGAAGAGCAGCTTCCCAGACCTTAAAGGGACTGATTCCACCATCTTGCTTGAAGAAAGTAGCATTTGTGGTAGGGTGGGGTTGGATTGAGGAGTGGAACTCTTTCTCTTTCTTGGTCTGCTTAGGAATCTAGAAAGGAATCTGTCCCTGGCGAGCTCTCCTCGAAAAGGAGAATGGTACTGACTACATAGTATAGATCAGTTATAGGAAATTTATTTCATTTTCTCCAAGCAAAGAAATGCTTTAAGCCCAAAAGATTCATGAATGGAAGATTGAAATTTAATATGTCAATACATGAAGCAGTTTATGAAACTATTAAACAGCTATTACATAGTCACCTTGGCTCTGCATTGTCTGAACCACTACAACCTCCCTTTCTTCTAGCAAGTTAAGCCATGGCTTCTGCTGATTGTCCAGTTAATGGTCACCTCTAAGAAGGGTGTAGTTGCAGAAAACTCCTCTTGATGCAAACCAGCTCCAACTAAAGGACCCAGGAGATCTAACCACTTGAACTCATAAAGTTACCTTCCAGGCTGGAAAGATGTCTCTCAGGATCACTCTTTGGTCACCTACCCTCAGGGAATGAAACATAAAGTAGAAAGTCAGTCAGTGACCTAAAGTGCAAGCTCAACAACTCTGTGAGGTAGATGTTATTATTATCCTCATTTTACAGTTGAAGAAACTGAGGCAAACAGAGGTTAAGTGACTTTCTCAGGGTAATAATGTCTGCTAGGGTCTGAGGTCAGTTTTGAACTCTAATCTTCTTGCTTCCAGGTATAACACTGTATCCACTGTACCACCCAGTAGACAGGGCAGCTTAGTTTAGCTCATCTCCACATCTGCTATGATGGGGAAGGCTTTAGCTAGAGCAGATGGGGGTTTGCATATGACTTATTATCCCTTTTGTTGCTGTTGTTGTTGTTCAGTCTTTCAGTTGTGTCCTACTCTTCGTGACCACACCGTGCATGGGGTTTTCTTGACAAAGATATTGGATTTCTTTGCCATTTCCTTCTCCAGTGGATTAAAGCAAACAGAGGTTAAGTTCTTGCCCGAGGTCACACAACTAGTAAGTATCTGAGGCCAGATTTAAACTCAGGTCTTCCTGGCTATCCACTCTATCCACTGAGCCATCTAACTGCCTAATCCCCATTATACCATATTGTAAAGACTCTGGGGGCACAGCCAAGGTGGAAGAACAGAGGAAGCATCCAAACTCTCCCAACATTCCTCTCTAAAAAACTTTAAAATAATATCTCAAATCAAATTCTGGAGTAGCAGAGTCAACATAAAGTCAGAGTGAGACATTTTTTCAGCCCAAGATAACTTAGAAGGTCAGAAGGAGAGATCTCTAATACTGGTGAGGAGCGTGGCCTAGAGCCTACATGGCAGCAATACCAGTGATGGGCCTTAGAGGTGGTAACAGCAATAGCAGCAACTTCAGGAAGTCTCAACTATGGACAGTAGGGAGATCAGGCAACTGGTCAGAAAGACACTGCAGAAGACCCCTGTGCTAGCATTGGGTGCTATTTGGCAATTCCATTGCCTGCACTCACTTCCAAGTCATGGTTCCAGGGCAGAAAGGAGCCTTGCTGTCCCAAGAGAGCAGGGGTCCTGAGTAGCAGTGACCACATTGTTCCCCAGATCATACCTTGGAAGCACCAAAAATTAACAAACCTCCAGAGCTAGTTCTGAAAACAGCAGTGTGAAAAAGCCTAAAGCTTGGGACATTCCCCCCTACTTGTCCCCCCCCCCCCAGGAACAGAGTCCAACTTTAACATAAACTTCAAATTCAAGAATTAAGCTATAAAATGAGTAAACAATAAAAAAGAGTGTGACCACAAAAAGCTACTATGGTGACAGAGAAGATCAGGACACATACTTGAAAGAAGACAGCAATGTCGAAGTAGCTATAAACAAAGCCTCAAAGAGAAATGTGAATTGAACACAAGCCCAACAAGAATATATGGAAGAGTTAAAAATTATTTCAAAAATAAAGTAAGAGTAGTAGAGGAAAAATTGGAAAAACAAATGAGAGTTATGCAAGAAAATTATCAAAAGACAATTAATAGCTTGGTAAAACAGGTAAAAAAATTACTGGAAAATTACCTTAAAAACAAAATTAGCCAAACAGGGAAAAAAGTACAAAACTTCATTGAAAAAAAGAATTCCTTAAAAAAGAGAATTATTCAAATGGAAAATGAAGTACAAAAGCACACTGAAGAAAATAATTCCTAAAAATCAGAATTGGGCAACTGGAGGCTAATGATTTTATTAGACAACAAGAAACAATAAAACAAAGATAAAACATGAAAAAAAAAGAGAAGAAAATGTGAACTATCTTAGAAAAAAATTGGTCTGGAAAAAAGATTGAGGAGAGATAATTTAAGAATTGTTAGACTACCTGAAAGTCATGTTCAAAAAAGGAGCCTAGCCATCATATTTCAAGAAATTATAAAGGAAAATTGCCACTATGTCCTAAAACTGAAGGATGATCTAGAAATTGAAGGAACTCACTGATCACCTTCTGAAAGAGATTCCAACATGAAAAATCCCAGGAATATTATAGCCAAATTCCAGAGCTCTCAGGTAAAATATTTTAAAGAAACATTTCAATATAAAAAAAAAATTCAAGCAGCCAGAATGACACCATTCAAATATTGTGGTATTATAGTCAGGATCACACAAGATTCAAAGGAGCTAGGATTACAACTGAGAATCACCTATCCAGTAAAATTGAGTGTAATTTTTCAGGGCAAAAAAAATGGATATTTAATGAAATAGAGGATTTTCAAGTATTTCTGATAAAATGACCAGAGATGAATTGAAAATTTGACAGTCAAACACAAGTCTCAAGAGAAGCATAAAAATGCAACCATGAAAAAGAAATCATAAGGGTTAATAAGGTCAAACAGTTTATGTTCCTTTATGGAGAAATAATACATGTAACTCCTAAGAACTTCATCATTATTAAGGCAGCTAGCAGGCATTTATGTAGACAGAGGGCACATGAGTAAGCTAATTATGTTGGGATGATCTAAAAAAATGCATGGGTGAGAAAGAGGGATGCAATGGGGAAAGGAAGAAGAGAGAGGAATGAGAAAATTACCTCACATAAAGGAAGCACGTAAGGAAAAGCTTTTATAATGAATTGAAAAGTGTTGGAGATAAGGCAGACAACACTTGAACCTCACTCTCATCTGAATGGTTCAAAGAGGGAGGAAAATATATGTACAATTGGGTATAGAAATCTGTCTTATACAACAGGGAAATAGCAGGGAAAAGGGATAAGAAAAGGGGAATTGGTGATAAAAGGAAGGGCAGATTAAAGAAGACAGTGATCAGAAGCAAAACAGACTTTAGAGGAGAGATATGAGAGAGAGAGAGAGAGAGAGAGAGACAGAGAGACAGAGAGAAGGGTAAAACAGAAGAAAATAGGATAAAAATGGGCAGTTTTAAAGTAAACATAACTGTGACTGAAAACTAGATGAATTCACCCATAAAGTGGAAGTACATAACATAATGGATTAGAAAGTAGAATTCAATAATATGTTAAGAAGAAACAGAAAGAAATATACAGAATTAAAATAAGGGGCTGGAGAAGAATTTATTGTGCTTCATCTGAAGTACAAAAGGCGGGGGTAGCAATCATGATCTCAGACAAAGCAAAATAAAAAACAGACCTATATAAAAGAGATAAGCAGGGAAACTACATCTTGCTAAAAGGCACCATAGACAATGAAATAATATAAATACTAGACATATATAAACTAAATGACATAGTATTGAAGTTCTTAAAGGAAAACTTAAAGGAATTACAGGAAGAAATACACAGTAAAACTATACTGAGGGGGAACCTCAATTTCCCCCTCTCAGAGACAGATAAATCTAACTATAAAATAAGTAAAAAGATGTTTAGGAAATGAATAGAATCTTAGAAAAGTTTAGATATGATAGACCTCTGGAGAAAATTGAATGGGAATAGACATGAGTGTACCTTTTTCTCACTGTATATGTGACAGCTTCACAAAAACTGACTGTATTAGCATTAAAAACCTCACATGACAGCTTTTAGAAGAAGAAATCAGAGCTATCAATAGTAACATGAAAAAAAATGCTCTAAATCACTACTGATTAGAGAAATGCAAATTAAAACAGTTCTGAAATATTACCTCATGCTTATCAGATTGACTAATATGATAGAAAAGAAAAATGGCAAATTTTGGAGGGATGTGGAAAAATAATACACTAATGCATTGTTGGAAAAATAATACACTAATGGAAAGTTGTGAACTAGTCTAACCATTCTGGAGAACAGTTTGGAACCATGTGTGCCCAAGGGGCTACAAAACTGTGTATATTCTTTGACCTAGCAATACCACTACTAGGTCTGTATCCCCGAGAAATCAAAGAAAAGAAAAAAGGACCTATTTGTACAAAAATATTTATAGCAGTTCTTTTTGTGGTGGCAATGAATCAGAAATCAAGTGGATGCAAACCAATTGGGGAGTAGCTAAACAAGTTGTAGTATATGACTGTGATGGAATGCTATTGTGCTATAAGAAATGACAGCAGGATGGTTTCAGAAAAACCTGGGAAGGCTTATATGAACTCATGCAAAGTGAAGTGAGCAGAAACAGGAGAACATTTTGTATGGTAATAGCAATATTGTAAGGATAATCAACTTGGGTTGATTATCAACTTGGGTTGAAAGATTTGGGTACTCTGACCAAGATAATGATTTAAGAGAACTCCAAAGGATTTATGATAAAAAAAAATACTATCCACCTCCAGAGAGAGAAATGATGAACTTTAAATGAAGATTGAGAATTTTTTTTTTACTTTCTTAGTTTTTATTGTTTTATTTTGTTTGTATTTTCTTTTGCAACTTGGCTAAAATGGAAATATGTGTTGCATGACATCACAAGTATAATCAATATCAAATTGTTTGCCTTCTCAAGGTAGGGGAAAGGACAGGAGGGAAAGAGAGAATTTGGAACTCAAAATTAAAAAAAAATTGTTAAAAATTTTACATATAATTGGGAAATATTTAATGAAATAAAAATAAAATAAAAAACTTCACAAAGAAATGTAGAAAAGTAGAAATATTAAATTCACTCTTTTCAGTCCATAATGCAATAAAAATTGCATTCAGTAAAGGGCGATGGAAGCATAGGTTAAAAATTAATTGGAGACTGAATAACCTAATTTTAGCAATTAATAATTTCATTAAAGATAATGACAACAATGAGACAATATACCAAAAAATTGTAGTATACAGCCAAAGCAATACTTTAGGGAAAATTTATACCTTTAAAAACATTTATCAATAAAAGATAGAAAAACCAGATCAATGAATTGGGCATGCAAATGAAAAAAAATTAAAAAGAACAAATGAGAAATCCCTAATGAAACACCAAAATAAAAATCCTGGAGATCAAAAGAGATATAAATAAAATTGAAAATTAAAAAAATTGAACTAATAAATTAGGAGATGGTTTTATGAAAAAATGATAAACCATCAGTTAATTTGTTTTTTTTAAAGACAGAAGAAAACCAAATTACCAGTATTAAAAATGGAAAGGATCACTACACTATTAATGAAGATGAAATTAAAGCAATGATTAGGAGTTATTTTGCCCAATTATATGTCAATAAAATTGACAGTCTAAGTGAAATGTATGGATATTTGCAAAAAAAAAAAATAAGTTGCCCAGATAAAAAAAACAGGAAATAGAATACTTAAATAACTTTATCTTAGGAAAAAAAATTGAACAAACCATAGATGTACTTCCTAAGAAAAAAATCCCTAGGACCAGATGGATTTAGAAATAAATTTTAACAATCATTTAAGGAACAATTAATCCCAATACTATATAAATTACTTAAAAAAATTAAGGAAGGGGCAGCTAGGTGGTGCAGTGGATAGAGCACCAGCTCTGAAGTTAGGAGGACCCGAGTTCAAATCTGGCCTCAGATCAAACACCTGACACTAGCTATGTGACCCTGGGCAAGTCACTTAACCCCAATTGCTAAAATAAAGGAGCCCTACCAAATGTCTTTTATGAATCAAATATAATTTCAGTACCTAAACTAGAGAGAGCAAGAACACAGAGAGAAAACTATAGATTAATTTCTCTAATGATTACCAATGCATAAATTTTAAATAAAATACTAGCAAAGAGATTACAGCAATATTTCATAAAGATCATACACTATGACCAAGTAGGATTAACACCAGGAATGCAGGACTGGTTCAATATTAGGAAAACTGTTAGCATAATTGACCATATCAATGACAAAACCAATGGAAATCATATAATTATCTCAATATATGCAAAAAAAAGATTTTGACAACACAACACCCATTCCTATTAAAAACATGAGAAAGCATAAGAATAAATGCAACCTTTCTTAAAATGAAAAGTAGTATCTAATTAAAATCAAGAACAAGCATTATCTGTAATGGGGGACAAACTAGAAGCCTTCCCAATAAGATTGGGGTGAAGTAAGGATTTCCATTATTGCCACTACTATTCAATATTGTACTAAAATGTTAGCTATAGCAATTAGAAATGAAAAAGAATTGGCAATGAGGAAACAAAACTATCATTCTTTGCTGACAATATGATGGTATACTTAGAGAACCCTGGAGAATAAACTAAAAGAAAATAGTTGAAATAAACTAAAAATAAATAGTTGAAATAATGAACTTCAGTAAATTTGCAGGATAAAAAATAAACCCACATAAATCATCAGTCTGTCTTTATATTATCAATGAAACCCAGTAGGAAAAGATAGAAAGAGAAATTCCATTTAAAATAATTTCAGACATTATAAAATCCTTGGGAGTTTAGCTACCAAGAGAACCCAGGGACTATATGAACACAATTACAAAACACTTTTCATACAAATGAAGACAGGTTTAAACAATTGAAGAAATATTTACTGCTCATGAGTAGGCCACAACAATAATAACAAAAATAACAATTCTACCTAAATTAATTTACTTATTCAGTTCCATATGAATCAAGCTACCAAAAATTATTTTAAAGAGGTAGAAAAATTAACAAAATTATCCAGAAGTACAAAAGGTCAAGAATTTCAAAGGAATCAATGAAAAAAGGAATGAAGGTGGCCTGGCAGTACCAGATTTCGAATCTATTACAAAATGGCAATCATCAAAACAACCTGATACTGGCTTAGAAATAGAGCAATGGATCAGTGGTATAGATTATGTACATGATACATGGTAGTAAATAACTGTAGTAATCTAATATTTGGTAAATCCAAATATCAAAGATTTGGGGTAAGAACCCATTATTTAAAAAAAATTGCTAGAGAAACTAGAAAGCAGTCTGGCAGAAAATAGGCATTCAATAACATCTCACACTATATACCAAAGTAAAATAAAAATGGGTATATAGTTTAGACATAAAGGATGATATAATAAGCAAATTAAGGGATTATGGAAATTTTTACCTGTCAGGAATATGGGTAAGGATAGAGTTTATGACTGAAGAAGAGATAGAGAGGATCACCAGAAGTAAAATGGATAACTTTGATTACCTGAAATTAAATTTTTCACAAACAAAACTAATGCAACCAAATTTAGAGGGAAAACAGGAAACTGGAAAAAATTTTTTTTTACAAGTTTCCTTGATAAAGATTTCTTAAATATATAGGAAACTGAGCTAAATTAAAAAAAATAATTAGAGTCATTCTCCAATTGATAAATGGTCAAAGGATAGATAAAAAAAGAGGTAGTTTTCAGAAAAAAAGAAATCAAAGCTATCAATGTCATTGTTCAGTTGTTTCAGTTGTGTCTGACTTTTTGTGACCCCATTTAGAGTTTTCTTGGTGAAGATACTAGAGTGGTTTGCCATTTTCTTCTCTAGTTCATTTTTACAGGTGAGGAACTGAGGCAAATGGGATTAAATGACTTTCCTAGGATCACACAGCTAGTAAGTGTCTGTGGCCAGATTTGAACTCAGGAAGATGATTCTTCTCGACTCCAGGCCTGGCACTTTATCCACTGTGCCACCTAGCTGACCCCCAAAAGCAAACAATAGTCACATAAAACATGCTCTGAATTACTACTGATTAGAAAAATGCAAATTAAAACAAGTCTGAGCCTCATACTTATCAGATTGGCTAAGATTACAGAAAAGGAAAATTATAAAAATTGAAGGAGATGTGGAAAAAAATATGCTAATGCATATGGTGGAGTTGTAAACTGGTCCAGTCATTCGGGAGAACAATTTGGAACTATGCCAAAAGGGCTATCAAATTATGTATTCCCTTTGACCCAGAAATAACACTACTAGGTCTGTATCCCAAGGAGATCAAAGAAAAAAAGAAAAATATGTATATGTACAAAAATGTTTATAACAGCTCTTTTTGTGATGACAAAGAATTGGCAATTGAGGGGATTTCCATCAATTAAGGAATGGCTGAACAAGTTGTGGTATGTGATTATGATGACATACTATTGTGATATATAAAATGATGAGGAGGATGCTTTTAGAAAAAAACATGGGAAAACCTATATGAATTGATACAAAATGAAGTAAGCAGAACCAGAACATTGTATACAGTAATAGCAATATTGTATGGATGATCAGCTGTGAATGATAGCTATTCTGATTATGGAAATAATCTGAGACAATTCCAAGGGACTTATGATGAAAAATGCTATTCACTTCTAGAGAGAACTGATGAATTCTGAGTACAGATTGAAGCATACTTTTTTCACTTTATGTTATTGCTTTTAATTATTATTTTTTACAACATTGCTAATATGGAAATATGTTTTAAATTATTTCATATGTATAATTGATACTATATCGCTCTCCTCAGTGAGGAGGGGCAGCAGAAGGAAAGGAGAGAATTTGGAAATCAAAAATTTTAAGAAATGAATGTTAAAAATAAATAAATGAAAATTTTGTATATCAAAAAGAACTAGCAAAGAAAAAACAAAACAAAACAAGAAATTTGGACTGTTCCTGGCTTGCTGCTGTTTGAATTTATAGAAATGATCAGTATTGTTTGAGAAAATAAGAAAAATTTAAAATGGCAAAGAGAAAAACTAAATTCCCCTTTCATTTTAAGTATGTAAGTAACTAAAGGCAGGATGGTACATTGGATGGAGGGTTGAATTTGGAAGCTGGAAGAACTAAGTTCAAATTCAGTCTCTGATATATGTTGGCTGTGTGACCGTGGCAAGACACAATGTCCCAGACATCTCTTCCTAAGGCTCTAAGGTAAAGAGGTGCCAATCTACATAAGCAAAGGGAGTTTTCACTCCAGGGATTCTCCACATTGATGAAATAACAGATCCAGGCCCCTCCCCCAAGTTACTCCTCAAAAATGTAATTGATAGAAAGCTTCTCTATCCAGAAAGTTGATATAGGATACAGAAAAAAATCAAGGGTTAGTTCTGCAGCATTAAAGAATTTCTGTGACTCTGGGCAAGTTACTCAGTCACTCTGAGCCTCAGTTTTCTTGTATATTTAATGAGAATAATGATATTTGTCATTCTCAGAGTTGTTGTAAGGGTCAAATTCAATTCAATTCAATTCAATTCAACAAATTATTAAGCTTCTACTACTGGATGTGTCTGTCGTATCATAGGTATTAGAGACACAAAGACAAAAATGAATTAGATTGTGCCCTAAAGGAGATTATATTTTACTGGAGAGAATAGGTGTGGGGGTGCTTTAGGATTGAACACTTTATAATGTAAGACATCACCACCAGCATCGCCTTTATTAGCATACCTCAGACACAATGAAAACTTATTTCATAAGAAAAAATTTCACAGGAGAATTATACTACTAGTATGTTAACTGAGAAATACATAATAATAAACAACAATGAATTCAATAACACTTTTAAATGAATTTGTGATTTATTGAACACAACAACATCTATATACAGTAATATGAAATATACTATAATTGTAATACTAATAGTATATTACAGTATGTTGCTATAAAGCAATAATATTTTATACATACATGAGACATGTTATTTGTTTAGTCTACAAAATGTATGTTTGCTTATTTGTCAATTCCTTTATGGTTCCCCAACACTCTGCAATAACTCTGTGATTCTACAGGAGCCCATGGTCTTCTGGTTGGGCATTCCTGCCTTAAACTAAGGAAAGCAAATTTTTAAAAAGGTAGTCTGATAATTATCTTTATAAATAACCCTGGACCACACAAAGATACATCCAAATTTTGAAGAAAGATGATACCATTAGAAGCCTGTAGATTCCTAACATTTCCCTTGTAATAAAGACTCCAGAAAAATAGGATCAAACTCAGAAAGATCATCTCCACCAATTTAGCAAAGCTTAGGCCTGAGGAGCATCGTTTGTTGTTGTTGATGGGTTTTTTTTTCATTTTGCGATTATTACCTCAAACCTCAGATAGGATGAAAACTTTTATCCGACTCTATCAAACTAGCAATCACAGTTTCCAGTGACTGAGTAACTGGCATGACACAGTCAGCTGTCAGCAACTGGTCTATGGAGAAAACAGAGGAACCTGGCTATTCTGTGTGAGTAAATGGAAAAGTTTTCAGAAAACCAGTATAAAGAGGGCCAACATCAATAAGCAAAGAATAGAAATGAGTCTTAAGATTGCAAGAACATCTTGCTGTGCAGGCAGATTTTTTTTTTTAAAAGTACACGTTAATCTCTGCCTGTCATTATCATCAGCATGGGACCTCAGTGTGGCATGTTATACACATAAATTGGTTCTCATTATTATTTGGCTTTTATGACTTCTTTTTTATGCCAGTGATATTTTCTAGTTTTCCTCCATATATAAAAAGAGTTTAATATATGCAGTCCCTCATGATACATAGGAAACAGAATAACTGGATGATCCAGGTTTGGCTTCACAATATTTTTTTTTGTTTTTGATACATGATGAAATTAATTTGACATTTTGAAATTACATTGTAGCTATTAATCTCTGTCATTAAATAAAATTAGAAAAAGAGTTTTATGCTATAATAAATAGATAATTTTTAGGAAAGGATCACAGTATATGAAATGACATCATCTTCCTGTTCTTCAGGTATGTTAGCTCACTTTGCATGATTTTTTCTGAGAAGGAATATGTCTGTTCTCTGCTACCTAAGGAGGGTGGCAGTTCATTCTATTCAATGATTTTTATTATAACCTTCATATTAGTCAATTTAGTTTTATGGCTTTTACTTTTTAAAAAAATTCAATTTTTTCCAGCCTTGATGACAGATCACAAGGGTCATACTTTTAAAAAAATAGTTTCAGTGATGCCTTTAGTTTTTTATATCACAGTCAAGCCCTTCTCACCATAGAAGCTTCCCTTGTAATATAGAAAAGCAGAGTTAAGCAAAACAACCCAGCACGGCAAGTGTATATGACAGCATATGCAACAGTCAATACTTATCTGATCTCTAGAGTCAAGCTTGATCATTATGATCAGAACTTGATTCTCTTTTAGTGTTGTTTTTGCTTAAATTACTATACATTACTTAAATTACTATAGTCATGGCATATATTATACAGTGCCTGATATGAGATAGGCACCTAATAAAATCTTGTTAATTGAATGGTTGGTTCTGCTTCCTTTGCGCTGTAACAGATTATACATTTCTTCCTATGAGTCTCTGAATTTCTAATATTTGTTACTTCCTAAGACATGATATTCCATCATGTCAATATATAATAACTCATTCAACCATTTCCCAGTTGCTGGACATCTGCTTTGTTTCCAGGTTTTTGCTACTACAGAAGGTACCATTATGAATATTTTATGCAATCTTTCTCCCTGTTTTTAATCTTCTTAAGTTATATATCCAAGGTTATATACTTATTGAGTTAAAGCATATGAACAATTTAATGACTTTCCTCACATAATTCCAAATTGTTTTCCAGAATAGTTAGACCAATTTGCAGCTCTATCAGCAACATATTAGGTTGCTTGCCTTCCCACTGACCCCCCATCATGGACTCTTTTCATCTTTTATCACTGCCATTTTAATGGATGTGAGGTAAAATATCAGGTTTGTTTTAATTTGCATTTCTCCTATTATTAGTGATTAGGGAAAAAAATGCTCCTGTCAAAAGTTTGCTATTCTTTTAAAACTTGTTTGTTCATATAGAAAGATTAAATTTTATGAAGATTTTGTCTTAAATATTAAGGTATGTATGGGACATGTAAATAACACACTCTTAATTGTATTTCTGTTCCTAGTTTAATGCAAAGAAAGTGTGGTATAGGCTTGGAATCATGTAGCTATGTGAACATGGGCAAAGGTGTTAAGCTCTCTAAATCTTAGTTTCCTCTTTTGTAAAATGAGTATGATAATAATGTTTATATTATCTATCTTATAGGGTTGTTGTGATTCAAGTGCTATATGAATATAAGCTATTATTATAAAAAGATATGTTTCTATCCAGAGAAGAAATCATATTATTGGTTAATGTTATATTTACCATTCCAAATAAAACTCTCCTACCAAAAACATCATCTTAAAAAAAAACAAAAACAAAAAACTAAGGTGGTATCTACATGCACCATATATTTTCTGCCAGTACTGTATGGTTTAGCTCAAATGGTTTTCCCCTCCTAATGTGACAGACAGAGTACTAGATTGGGAGTTAGGGGGCTGAAGTCCATCTCAGACATTTAACTAGGTGTGTGACCTTGGGCATACAACTTTCCTCTTTAGGTCTGTTTCCTCATCCATAAAATAAGGACTAGATGATCTTTAAGATGTCTTCAACATTTAAAATTCTATGATCCCAGGTTTTTTTTTTCTAAACGCCAAATGAGAGACATTTATAATGATGCAAGGTAAGAACTTCTGATAGCAAATTAGTTTTTTTTTTCAATAAAATGTTTTGTGTTATTGTCTGTTTCATGATAAGTTAGGTATGCTGAAGAGGGGATTTTTGATCAGGTAAAGATGGGATTAGAAGATGTAGGAGCTCTCTTCCCACTTGGAGGCTGTGTGATTCTGTGTTTCTAATTTCCTTGAACCAGGCTTCTAATTCCTCCTAGGCAGACATCACCTTTTTCATCCTTCTGCACTGTTCACAATGTCCTGCATAGTGCTAAGCACATTGAAAATGCTCAAATATTTGGCTTGATTTGGCTTGTATATGCAAACCATAACTAGAGAAGCAGGATGATATGAGGAGAAAAACATTGTACTTGGGTCAGGAGAGACCTGATTTTGAATTCTGCCTCTGATTTTTGACGTTGTTTGACCACAAAAAAAAATTTACTTCTTTAAATCTCAGTTTCCTCATCTGTAAAATGGGTATAATGATACCTGTAGTATCTATTTCACAGGGTTGTTGTGAGGATCAAGTAAGGTACTTTATCTAAATGTCAGTTATTATTGCTTATTTTGGTTGATTATCACAAAAAACTGACTTTATAAGCAGTCTTAAAGGTTCTCCTTCAACAAGGACTACGTCATTTTGAAGAGAGATTCTGGATCTAATAATAATGTCAGGAAACATAAAATTGAAAACAAAAATTACTATTTTTCAGTCAGTCATCTGCATATGATTAGACAAACCCATTAATAGTGCAGAAATCAATATCAACACCAAATGAGAAGATAATAAAAATGAGGTATAACAATTGAGGAAATTAGAATCTTACCCAATTAAAAAGAAGAATCTTACCTAATTAGCAAACTATTGATGCCACTAAATGAGAAATGGATAAAAGAGTAGATATTGATAAAATCACAATTTCCTAAAGAAGTTTAGGCAATGTAATTCAATCAACACAATGAGGAGGTCAGGAGAACCTAGATGTTTCCTTGACCAGTAAATACTTTATCTCCTTGTTAAGAAGAGAGATATGACATACAAAGACTACAAATGCTTTAAAACAGTGTTAAAAAGTTACATAGGCAGATAGTAAATGATTACAAGCAGCCTAGCCTCATAAAGCAGTGAGATATGTTGAAAACATGTGAAAAGCTTGGAGAGAGATCAGATTAAACCAGATCATCTTGAGAGTGTTTAAGGATAAAACTGAAAGAACAACAACAGAAGAAAATTGGGAGAAAAAAAATTGGTCAAGGTTTTTATAACATACTCTTTTCTTTATCAAAGATGATTGAGTCACTGCACCTGATCTCTTATCATAGTCCTTGTTATATTGTATGAAGAAACATCAAAGAAAATAAAGATGAGAGTAGGCTGCTGCAGCAGCAGCGGCTTCAGGAGCTCTCAGCAAAGAGATGGAAAAGGGAGGGGGTCTAGACAAATGATCAGAAAGAGATTACAGGTGACCCTTTGCTGGCACTGGGTGCAGTTAGTGCTTATTGGTAACTCTATTGCCCATAAGGAGTTCTGGGTCACAATTCCAGGGTATATAGGATCACTAGCTCTTGCAGCTACAGGGAAACAAGAACTTTTCCTGGGTAAAGACCAGAGTGCATACCAGGAGAACCGTGACTACACCTCTCTCCAGATCTTATCACCTTGGAAGCACCACAAACTTGCAGAACCCCAGAACTAGTTCTGAAAACAGTAGCAAAAAAGACCTGAAGCTTGTGACAGGGCCCCCCCACCCCCAGTTGAGCAGAGCAAAACTTTAACATGAAGTTCAAAATCAAAGAATCAAATCAAATCAAAATCAAGAAATAGACTAGAAAAAAAGAGCAAACAAGAAAAAAAGGAACCAAACCATAAAAAGCTATTATAGTAGCTGGGAAGATGAGAAATAAATTCAGAAGAAGACAGTTGTGAAAACAATCAAAAACAAAGCCCCAAAGAAAAATACTAATTGGACCCAAGCCCAGCAAGAATTGCCTAAAAAGGTACAGAAAGAGTTGAGTGGTAGAGAAAAAAATGGGAAAATAAATGAGAGTGATGTAAGAAAATTATGAAGAGAGAACTAATAGCTTAGTAAAAGAGGCAGAAAAAATACTGAAGAAAATAATACCTTAAAAAACAGAATTAAGGGGCAGCTAGGTGGCACAGTGGATAGAGCACCGGCCCTGAAGTCAGGAGGACCTGAGTTCAAATCCAGCCTCAGACCAAACACTTGACATGTACTAGCTGTGTGACCCTGGGCAAGTCACTTAACCCCAATTGCTTAAAGAAAAAAACAAAACAAACAAACAAACAAAAAAAATGGGACTGGGCTAATGGTTTAAAAAAAGGCACAAAAATCACTGAAGAAAAGAACTTCTCAAAAAGCAAAATTGGCCAAATAGAAAATGAGGTGCAAAAGCTCACTGAAGAAAAGAATTCCTGAAAAATTAGAATTGGGCAAGTGGAAGCTAACGACTCTATGAGACATCAATAAATAATAAAAACAAAGTCAAACGAATGAAAAAAAAAAAGATGTGAAATATATCATAAGGAAAACAACTAACCTGGAAAACAGATCAAGGAGAGATAATTTAAGAATTATTGAACCACATGAAAGCCATGGTTTAAAAAAAAAGAGCCTAAACATCATATTTCAAGAAATTATAAAAGAAAATTGTCCCAATATCTTAGATCAAGAGAGTAAAATAGAGATTGAAGGAATCCACTATCATTTCCTAAAAGAGATCCCCAAAGGAAAATTCCCAGGAATATTATAGTCAAATTCCAAAGCTCCCAGGTCAAGGAGAAAATATTGTAAACAGCCAGAAAGAAGTAATTCAAATATTATGGAGCCACCATCAGGATCACACAAAATTTAGCAGCTTCCATTTTAAAGGATTAGAGGACTTGGAATATATATTCTGGAAGGCAAAGGATTTAGGACAGGTGTGAGGAACTTGTGGCCTCCAGGCCACATGTGGTCCTCTAAGTGCTCAAGCACGGCCCAAATGGGATTTGTTCTGTGAAGTTTGGATTCAGTCAAAGGGCTGCACTTGAGGACCTAGATGGCAACATATGGCCTTGAGGTCACAGGTGCCCCTCCTCTGACTTAGGATTTCAACCAAAAATAACCTCTCTAACAAAACTGAAGATCTTTCAGGGGGAAAATGGATATTTAATGAAATAGAAGACTTTCAAGCATTTCTGATGAAAAGAACAGCTCTGAATAGAAAATTTGACATTCACACACAAGACTCAAGAGAAGCATAAAAAGATAAACAAGAAAGAGTAATCAAGGGACTCAATGAAGTTAAACTTTTTTACATTCTTATATGGGAAGATAAGGCATGTAACTTCTAAGAATGTTATTATTATTATTAAGGAAGTTAGAAGGAGTCTACATGGACAAAGATCATGAATATGGGTCAATTATTTTGGAATGATCTGCAAAAAAGGCAAAAATGAAGGGATGAGAAAGAAGAAGAGGAGTAAAGAATAGGCAGAATGGGGGAATTTTTCTCACATAAAAGGTGTGCAAAAAAGAGCTTTTATGGTGGAGGGGGAAGTAAAGGGGGTAGGCAATGCTTGAACTTCATTCTAATCAGAATTGATTCAAAGAGGAAAGAATACACACACACACGCACACACACATACATACACACACACTCGGTTAGGTTTATAGGTCTATCTTACCAGCAGGGAAATTGAGAGGAAGGGGATAAGAGATAGGGGAGGATAATAAAAGGGAAAGCAGATTAAGGCAGGTGGTTGTCAGAAGAAAAACAGACTTTTGAGGAGGGATAGGATAAAAAGAGAGAAAGAAGGATAAATAAAAGAAAATGGGATGGAGGGAAACACACAGTAATCATAACTGTGACTGTGGATGGGATAAGCTGACCCATAAAGTGAAAGTAAATAGCAGGATAGATTAGAAACCAGAATCCAACAACATGCTGTTTACAAGAGACACATTTGAAAAAGAAATACACACACAGTTAAAATAAAGGGCAGAAGCAGAATTTATTATGTTTCAGCTGAATTGAAAAAAAAAGGCAAGAGTAGCAATCATGATCTCAATTTAAATAGATACCCAGGGAAATTACATTTTGCTAAAAGGTACCATAGACAATGAAGCAATATCAAAAATTTTACAGCTAATTTCTCTGATAAAGGCCTCATTTCTCAAATATATAGAGAATTTTTATGTCAAATTTATAAGAATGGGATCCATTCCCCAGTTGATACATGGTCAACGGATATAAGCAGGCAGTCTGCAAATGAAGAAATCAAAGCTATCTGTAGTCATATAAAAATGCTCTAAATCAATATTGATTAGAGAAATGAAAATTAAAACAATACTGAGGTACCACCTCACACCTATCAGAAATAGTAAATGCTAGAGGGATAAGGGAAAATAGGTACACTGATAAATTGTTGTTAGAGTAGTGAGCAAGTTCAAACACTCTAGAAAACACTTTGGAACTATGTTCAAAGAGCTATCAAACCATGCATACACTTTGATGTAGCAATGCCATTACTAGGTCTGCATCCCAAAGAGACCAAAGGAAAAAGAAAAGGAACTATAAATACAAAAAAGAAATTATAGCAGTTCTTTTCATGGAGGCAAAGAATTGGAAATTGAGAAGATACTCGTCAATTGGGAAAGACTGAACAAGTTGTGACATATGATTATAATGGAGTACTATTGTGCTGTAAGAAATGATGAGGATGGGGGCAGCTAGGTGGCACAGTGGATAGAGCACCAATCCTGAAGTCAGGAGGACCTGAGTTCAAATCTGACCTCAGACCAAAACTTTACACTTACTAGCTGTGTGACCCTGGGCAACTGCCTAAAACCCCAACTGCCTAAAAAAAAAAAAGAAAAAGAAACGATGAGGATGGTGGTTTCAGATAAAAATGTGAGAAGACCTATATGAACTGATGCAAAGTGAAGTGAAGGGCACTGGGAGATAATTGTGCAGAGTAACAGCAATGTTGTAATGATCATCAATTGTGAAAGACAATACAATGATCCAAGACAATTCTAAAGGGCTCATGATGAAAAAAATGCTATCCACCTCTGAAGAAAGAACTCATGAACTCTGAGTGCAAACTAAAGTATAATTTCCTTGCTTTGTTTATTGCTTTTTGCTTTTTGCAATATGGCCAATATGGAAATGTATATAATTTGCTTACCTTCTCAGTGGGTGGGGAAGGGGTGGGAAGGAGGGAGAGAATTTGGAACTCAAAATTTCAACAGAAAAGAATGTTAAAATAAATAATAATATTTTAAAAAGAAAATAAGGATAGAGAGAGCAGCTAAAATAGTCCAAGAATACACACATCTCATCTCTAAGATGAGATCTCATACACTAAGATTTCAAGATATCTGAAATGAAGAAAAAAACAGTACTGCTTAAAAACCCTCCACAAATATTGTTACTAAAAAGGACTGATGTATAATATGACATCTACTAGCCCATCTGCCTGCTTATCTATCTCTACAAAATTTCTATGAGAATAACACATACATTAAATGAGGAGGTCCTGATGAAGATATGAGAAGGAAACAATCTGGCTTTCACTAATGACATTCAATAGTAGATTGAATCTTTATAGTCATCCATTTGACTGAAACATAAAGAGAATACAAGATCATTCTGTATTCATTTTTGTTCACTTAAATAAAAGCATTTGATTGGACTTAACTCTAAAAAGTTGTCTCCAATTCACAAATTAAAATCATAAAAAGGGTCCTTGAAAGATGAAGCAACAAAAATAACTTTGTTCAATGACTCTGACATTCAGGGATGTATAATTATTGAAGGTATTTGTTACTGTCTTACATGATGTCAAACATGGGATCTAAATGGAAGAAGAATTCCCTATATGTGGTGATCCTATATTAAATCCTGCTTTTGGTGACATTCTATCAAGTCTGGATGTATGCAGAATCTTTTAAGTGAGATATAATCATTCAAAAGAGTTCAGGTTTGACTATCTACGCAGGAAAAAATAAGTGGATAAAGAATATATACTGTCTGAACCATAATATGCCATTGGATAGACAACTGGTCCAGCAGCACATATATCTTGGACAGATACTGCAGATGGACAATGAACTGGACACAGACTTGAATAGTAGCAAGAGAGTTCTGGATTGCATTTGAGAAATCATGGAATATTTTAAATTGATTCCAATATGCTCCCTGAAACAAAGTTTGATCTTTATGACGTCGATATTCTTCCAGTTGTGCCGTGTGGCTACAAATCATGGAATAATGAAAGAATTAGTCTCTGAAGATTAAGGTTGTGGGCCACCCAATGGCCAATGGGAAGAAGCAAGCTAGATAAAAATAGATTTTAAAATGTTACCAGTGATTATACACAAATAAAAACAAGGAAGGTAGGTAGTACAGTGGTTAGAGTGCCTGGCCTAAAGTCAGGAAGACTCATCTTTCTGAGTTCAAATTCAGTCTCAGACACTAGCTGTGTGACTGTGGGCAAGTCTCTTAACCCCATTTACCTCAGTGACTCATCTGTAAAATGAGCTAGAGAAGGAAATGGCAAACCACTCCAGTGTCTTTGCCAAGATAATCCCAAATGGGGTCACAAAGACTTTCACGTGACTGAAAACTGACTGAACAACAATATTTTCATAAAATATATCATCAAAGAAATGTAAAAAGGGGGCAGGTTATATAATGAGAACATGAGATAACAGATGGCTAGGTACTTAGTTGACACTGTGAATAAAGTACTAGACCTAAAGTTAGAAAGATTAGAGTTCAAATCTAGCCTCAGACACTTGCTAGCTGTGTGACCCTAGACAAATTACTTAACCTTTATCTGCCTCAGTTTCCTGTAAAATTTGCAAAATGTGGCTAATAATAGCACCAACCTCCCAAGGTTGTTGTGAAGATTAAGTGAGATATTTTTAAAGTACTTTGCAAACCTTAAAACATTACATAAATACTAGCCACCATTATTTTAAAATTATTATTATTATTATTATAGTACATTTATGCCACTGGCTTTCATACAATGTCAAGAGATTTTGAAATCTATTTCTTTTCTTGAGTGGATCCCCTGTGGAAGATATATAAAAGAATCCTCCAGGATAAGAAGATGTGGATGGGATATGCCTGATAACATTGGGAGAAGTGCCCGCATCAAGGACATCATGGATTCATTGAATGTTGAGGTATAGTTGCTTGTCGACATGTTTCATTACCCTTGCTATAATGGTATACAGCACTGCACCTTTTTAAAAAAATCTTTTTATCCCTATTGCCTTAGATCATGTGTTTTACATATGAAAAGTGTTTAATGAAGTTAAATTTGGGGGACTCAGATCACGCGACAAAAATTTGCCTGGATTGAAATAAGATGAAGGGGAATGTGACAGTGAGGGTGATTAGGAGCAATTAATGAATTGGGGAGTATTCCATCTTTTTAGAAGCCAGGTGTCCCTTCAATTTTCATGTTCTTCTACCAGGCATTATTTTTGGTTTGTACGCTTTAGATCACTGGAAAGCCAAAACTGTTGGTGGAAGAGGTTCGACAGGTAGGAAAAGAGTCTATATGGAGGAATCTCTTAGCAATGGGAGCAGAGAGGAAAGGCCCAGGTTTGATAGCCTACCTGTGATTGTAGCAATCCAAACATGGACTTGGACTTCAAAGCCAGGATGTGGCATTTCTGCACCCTAGACAAGGTTTGGAAATTGCACCCCTCTCCACATCCTGAATTTGAAAGTTGTAGTCCTTCTATGTTACTGTCCATTAGAGATGTAAGTTTTCATTTCCTATGTGTGGTTTAACTTATAATGACGTGAATAATTATGTGCTCTGGAGAAAGCAATTTACAGGCATTAAAAATGTACATTTGTTTAAAAAGTCTTATCAGATGATACCCATCCTGTGCTTCATTGTTATGTGTCTTACAGGTCTGCCTACTTTGCCTACAGCTGGTCCCTCCTTGGTTCTTGCCCTGTATTTTTTAAATATACTTTAAGGATATGTGATTTCATTGGGTATGGGTGTTCATTTCACCAATATAGATTGTAGTTCTTTGCAGCTAGTCTTCAAAAGTTCTTATGAAAAAATTTCTCATGTTTGGTGTCATAGATTTTTAGGTAGAATAGACCTCAAAAGTCATCCACTTCAGCTTCCTCATCTTACAGATGAATAAACCAAATTCAAAGAGATGTTACATGACTTGGTTTACTAGCAAGTAAGTAGCAGAGCTAGGACTTAGGAGGTATACGGGAAAGATCATTGGTTCTGGAATCGGAGCATCTGTGTTCAAATTCTGTCTCTGACATCCGCTACTTGCTTGACCTTGGGCAAGTCACTTAACTTCCCTGGTCCTCAGTTTCTTCATATGTATTATGAGGGGATAACCTCTGAGGTCCCTTCCAGCCCTAAATCTATGATCCTATGAACCCATGTCCTTTGACTCCCAACCTAGTACTTTTTTGCTTATTTTGCCCCTCTAGTTTCTCCCATTCCCCCCCTCACCTACAAGACAACTTCTTGTGATGAATCTCTCTGAACTTAACCAGATTGGAGCTCTGAAGATGGATATTCACTCTATCACTGGGTTTGTATTCAAAGTCCTTCCAACTTCATGGGATCTACCAGCCCTTGCACTTAATTGGCCTGGGCTTGGAGCACCTATATACTCTGTGATGAGGCATCAGAATAGGATTTCAGAAGTTCTCACACTCCATATGTCTTGCATATCCCTAATTTTGTTGAAATGCTCAATTAACTAAAAGAAAATGATTATGCAACTTATTGTCCAAGTGCCATCATTATTAGGTAATGGTGAAAAAATGAATGGCAAGGGCAGGTGGAAAATAAGGGTGAGTCCAGGAGACTGACTTATCCCCGGGTCAAAATGAGCCTCCGATGAACAGAGAATAGGATTCAAAGACTCCTTGACTCCCAGGTCAATGCCCACTTGTTTCTATGGTCTCCTCAGAAATACTCCCTTTCATGGAAAATGCAGAGAAAGTCTATTTCTTAAATGAAAGAGTGGTATAAAGGAAAGGATCCTGGCCCAGGTGGGAGTCATTGGACCTGGGTTTCAGTCTAAGAGCCTTCACTAGCTTGTAATGCGACGTTGGGCAAGTGCCTCACTTTGCTGGGTCACAGTTTTCACATCTGTGAAATGAAAGAATTGGACTCTGTTAATGCTAAGATCTAGCTCTAACAGTTGAAGATCCTATGATTCTCAGAGATCCTCTACTCTGAGTGTAGTAGTTAGAACTTTAGACATAGAGTCAGGAGAACCCAAATTCAAATTCTGCTTCAGACATTTATTAGTTACAAGACCTGGAATAAGCCAATTAACCTGAGTTCCTGTTTCCCATCTGTAATAAAGGGAGCTAGGGTAGACCTGACGGCCAGTAAGGTCCCTTCTATCTCTAAAACTATGATCCTGCCTTTCTTGCCATAGTCCCAGAAGCCTTTGAGGACTATCAGTCTTTATTAAAAACCTCCCAAGTAACTACCTAAGTTCCGTACCCATTTGTATTTAATGATTGCTGGTGAGCACATTATCATTCCGATGCATACATAACCCAACGATAGCAATTATACCTGAATCCTGCATTGTTTTTGTGAAAGAAAACATTGAGGTCTCTTTTAGCATCCGATCAGACATATACTGTTTCTATTAAATATGTTGGCAAGCGTTTCAAGAGCAGTAGAGGGATTTGCTCACAATAATTGGAATTATATTAATTCACATTAAGCATCCTGGGAGTATTTTTTAACACTTACAAAATATCCATTTTCAGATATGAAATGAACAGTCTTTTCTTTTTCTCCCCAGAAATTACACAAAGCATTTTTGAACAAGAAAAATAAAGACTGAAGTTGAAAGTGTACTTAGCCTGTAATCACTTTCTTGTAATTACTTCCCATTTTCATGCTAATAGACACTGAAATTTTAGATCAGTTCATCCATGGGGCACCAATGTCTATTAAAAAAAAAAAAAGACCCAGAAGGCCTGGATTCTTACTTTCTTGTTTGGTCTTTATGGTAAAAATTTTGGTGTGCTCTTACTTTCAGCTTTGGTAGCTTCAGGAATAATTCGTACTTGGAGGTAGGAAGTAATATAAATATCAATGATACTTGTTATTTCACTTTAAAAACTTCCATTGTCAGTCATGTGAATCTCTTATGGAGTAGCCTTTAGTTAGCTCACTTAGCCTTTAGTGGTCTAGATCCCTAAACCACTCCTCCCTAACACTGAAGGATTCTCTGGGGACTAGAGATTTTCTCTGGGAAACAGATTTGCAGGAGAAACATTAAGGGGATCACAAAATAAGTATCGAAGGGTATGGACCTCAACTGCCTACAGATGCCAAAAGATGCAAAATAAAGAGCCCAGATGCAAACTTGACACAGACAGTCAGAAAACAAGACATTTGCCATGGTAAGTTGCCATAGCAATTCCAATTTCTTCTGCCAGAGGAGGGGTAAAGAGACCAGCAGGGGAGTAGGAGACGAGGGGAAGCCTCGAAGACACACAGCAGGGGCAATTGTTCCTGAGTGATGGCAGGGTTTTTTTAAAAAAATTCTCCTTTTAACAATAATGTTTCTGACAGGCCAGGAATCAAAATAGACTGGAAACTACAGTGGCTAATACATTGTATTTGTACTTTGTCCCATGGTTGTCGGTGACCTACCTCTTAGGATCACAGGAATGAGAGTTGGAAAAGTCCTCAGAGGTCCAACCCCCTCATTTTGCAGGTAAGGAAACTGAATCCCAGGGAAGTGAAGTGACTTGTCTAAAGGATTTAGACTTCTTGGAATATCATATATTTCATTGCTTTTTGGAGGAAAAGAATAGAGACCATAAAATCAATGACCATACCTGTGAAAAAAGAGATGGATTTCTGCCAATTCAAGGAGTAACAAAGCAGGGGCTACCGTGGAAAGAGCACTGAATCTGAAGTCAGAGGATTGGGGGCAGCTGCGTGGTGCAATCGATAGAGTTGTAGGCCTCCTCCATGGAGGAGGTGATATCTTAATTGAGCCTTTAAGAAAGAGTAGGATTCTAAGAGGCTGAGATGATTGTATTATATTAATAGAACAATTGGGTTGTATTAATTCATCCCAGGCCTGAGGACAAACTGCCTTCAAAGGCAGTGGGGAAACGGAACATTGAGTTCAGGGAAGAGCTAGTGTACAAGGTGAGACGGTTAAGTACCAGGACTGGCATTGATATCCAGATAATACTTAATAATAATAATATTTAATATCATTCTTAATATAATATAATAATAATACTTGATAATGATAGCTAACATTTATATGGTACACTGTGCCAGGCACTGTGCTCAGCATTTAACAGTTATTATCTCCTGTGATCCTCACAACATCCCTGGGAGGAAGGTACTATTACCCCTTTTTTACATTTGAAGAAACTGAGGCAAACGGAGGTTAAGTAACTTGCCCAAGGTCACACCACTAGGGAATTATCTGAGACTGGACTATGAACTCAGGTCTTCTGGACTGTAAGCTCCATGAGAGCAGGTAATGTTTTTCTCTTCTTTTTATATCCTTAACACTTAGCACAGTGCCTGGTACATAGTTGGTGCTTTATAAATGTTTGTTGAATTGAAGTTTATTAAATTGAATTATTGTTCTCTACCTCATGAAGTTACCTTGAATTAGGGGTGTCCTGGACCAAGCTTGTACTGGGCTTGAGAGAGCTAATTGTTAAATTTTCAGTGTGAGCCATTATGCCTCGGACTCTGGAAAACACTGTAGTGTTTTCTGGGCTTGGTTTATTGTTTCGTTGATTGTCTAGATTTAAGAAAGTGATGGAGAAAAATATTAATAATGTATAATAATTAATAGGGCAGCTAGGTGGGGCAGTGGAAAGAGTGCCATGCCTGGAGTCAGGAAGACTCATTGTTCTGAGTTCAAATCCAGCCACAGACACTTAGCAGCTGTATGACTGTGGGTAAGTCACTTTGCCTCAGTTCCTCATCTGTAAAATAAGCTGGAAAAGGAAATGTCAAACTACTCCAGTATCTCTGCCAAGAAAACCCCAAATGGGGGTCACAAAAAGTCAGATACAATTGAAATGACTGAACAACAAACAATAATTGATAATAAGATATTAATAATTGTTAGTAAACCTAACAATGTCCTCATACTATTTTTTGGAGAGCTGTTTGTTTGTTAAACATTTACCAGCAAAGCCTTGTTTGAATTCATTAATGTGAATACGTGTTACATTCCCCACTAGCTCCTCAAGGAGCTATTTCATTTTTTCCTCTTTGTATTTTCAGCACTTGGCACAGTGCCTTTCATATAATAGGCAGTTGATAAACAGTTGTTGAATTGCAATGAATTGAATTTGGAGATAGAGGACCTGGTCTCAAATTCCAGTCCTACTATCTATTTACCCACTGCGGGACCTTGCATGTATCTCTGTGGACCTCAGGTTTCTCATCTGTAAAACAAACAAGTTGCATTATAAGGAAACTGGATTATATGATCTCTGAGAGCCCTTCTGACTCTAAATTCTGTCATTAAGTAAATAATGTTCGTTGCATCATAAACATGTAAGCTCTTATTATAGGCCCAGTCATCATTGTCTCTTCTTGCTGGGGACATATTAAGCATTTCCTCACTCCACATGTCCAGATCATGAGCCTCTGGAGGGTTTGGGTGTGGAGGCAGAGGCAAGGAGAGCTTTTCGCCATTCTTCCTTTCTCAAGGCATTCACAGCTGTTTTATGGTAACCCATTCTTTCTGCTCTGTGGGTATTATGTTGGTTTTAACTGCAGGGGCCGTGGAATAAATTATCCAATCAGATTGATAGATATAACTTTATTTCAGCGGCGGATTTATAGACTTTCAGGAGAGGGAACCTTGCAGGTCATATGATTACTCATCCCACTCTATTTTGCAGATAAGGGAAATAAGGATCAAGGAAGTTAAATGACTTTCCCAAGATCATACTGCAAGGGAGGCACAGAGCAGGGTCTGGAGTTCCAGGTCAGAGGTCTAGCTTTATGTCCATTCAAAATGTGGTACAGCAGCAAAGGTGCAGGTTTTGGTGTCCGAGGACCTGTGTTGGACCCCAACTCTGCTTCTAACTGCTTGTGTGACTGTAGCGCAATCACAACCAGTCTAGGCCTCAGTTCCTCATCTGGAAAAGAGAGGGTTGGACTAGATGACCTTGACAGTCCCTTCCTGCTCCAAATCCATAATCCTATATAACCAGCCAAAGAAATAAGTTAAATCAGATTTGTTGCAATTCCTACCAGCTATGAATCATTGGTTCTGACAGCTTTACCTTCATTTTACCAAGAGCAGTAAGGTTTTCCATTTGAACAAGAGCTCACTTTTGGATAAAGTTGCAAGGCTTCTATCAGCGGTCAAAGAATTGCAAACAAGAAAAATTTCATCAGTCAAAACAGTCCTGGGAGCAGAGTGCCCTGATTGATTTCTTCCTTTAAAGTATTTATTTCTCATTTCTTTCCTTTAACAAACATTGATTGAGTACTTACAGTGTGCAATGGAGCTTTTCTAGGCTCTGTACTTTTCAAGATTTCTTTGGGAAACACATTAAGTCAATTATAAAGCTAATTCATTTTATCAAGCTTAGTCCTTTGGATTCTGGATCAGTGGAAGGAAATATAGTTTGAAGCTTCACAGAGCCCTTACTTTTTCAAGAATCAAAGGTTTAACTGTATAAGGAAAGGAGGACCAATTCTGTGCCCTGAGGGTGCCAAACCTGAAATGTGTCAGCAAATGTGGAATTGTGGCTCCCTTTTCTCTGAACGTATTTTTTTAAAAAAAAAAAATTGTGAAATAAGAGTGTTACTTAAACATAAATACAGCAATTAAATTGTTTCAAAATTAGTAATTATTTTTAATATTTATTTTATTTTTAAAATTTATGGATTTTTTATAGTACTTTCATATACCAATATATACTTCATCCCTCTCCTATTAGAGACATTCTTTATAACAGCAAAAAAAAAAAAAACCAAAAACAGTTTAACAAAACTAATCTAATCTTGGACAAGTCATATAACCTCTCTGGACCTCGGTTTCCTCATCAGAAAAATAAGGCTATTGGATTAGATGACCTCTGAAATTACTTCAGAGTCGAGCTCTATGACTCTATGAACAGTGCAACGTGCAAGACCAACATTTTATGTAGTGTTCTGCACTCATCCCCCTCATCACAAAGAAAGGAGGGAGGTGCCTTCTCATATTTCTTTTAGGGGTCAAGTTTGTTCATTATAATTTCACTAGATTCAGCTTTTTTTTTTTTTGCTATTGTTCTTTCTATGGCCATTATTTTAGTCATTGTGTGCATTGTTTTCTTGCCTCAACTCGTATCTTCTTCATGTCTTTATCTTCCATGTTTATAATTTTCTTACAGAGTAATAATATTTAATTATATTTATGTATCACAATTTTTTTAAGGCAATTGGGGTTAAGTGACTTGCCCAGGGTCGTACAGCTAGTAAGTGTGAAGTGTTCGATCTGAGGCCAGATTTGAACTCAGGTCCTCTTGACTTCAGGGTTGGTGCTCTATCCACTGCACCACCTAGCTGCCCCTGTATCACAATTTTCAAACCATTTCCCAATTGCTGGATATTCACTTGGCTTCCAGCTCTTCACTACTACAAAAACTGCTACATATATTTGTCTATTTTGTTTTTGGTGAGTCATTTAGTTGGGTTTGGCTCTGTGACCCCATTTGGGGTTTTCTTGGTAAAGATACTAGAGTGGTTTGCCATTTCCTTCTCCAATATTTAACTACATCTATATCTGTATCATTTATACCTATGTCTAGGTCTATCTATGGACAGTTAAGTGTTGTAGTGGATACAGTGCTTCAGAAACTTGCTAGCTGTGTGACCAGGAGCAAGTCACTTAACCCTGTTTGCCTCAGTTTCCTCATTTGTAAAATGAGCTGGAAAAGGAAGAGTTGGACACAACTGAACAACAATGTATATCTATATAATTTTTTTTTATCATTGGCCCTCTAAGGGTTACATTAATTATTTTAGCAGACAAAAGAAATCGGATTTCCCCAGTCCCCCAGACCACAGGATTTCACTAGTTTAAATGTCAATGGCAGAAACTTAAATGGTCAGTTCTCCTTTAAGGACTGGTGCTAGAGATAGCTATCACCTGGAAGGGCCAGATCTTCTTTAAGAAAGGTGATGAAAGAGCCTGGGGATGGCATATTTATAGCAGCAAGAGGAATCAAAGCAAACTATGTGAAGTCAAATCCTTGCAACAATTAAGTGAATATGATGGCAGAAAGAGGATTTACATTAGAAATTTGCCTCATTGCTCCACATTGGGTGTGGTAATCATCTGAAAGTTACAACCAATATCAGATTTATTTATATTTTGATGAACCTCATTTCGATTGGACAAGGAAGTCATGTAGTCAAATAAGCAACTGAACAAAAATCCCCTCTACAACGTATTCTATAAATAGTCATCCAGCTTGAAGACATCCAGAAAGGGGGAACCTATTATCTCCTGAGGAAGCCTATTTTTATGTTATCATATAACAACAACTGAACAGCAATGATTGTTCAGTCATTTTTCAGTCATGTCTGATTCTTTGTGACCCCATTTGGGGTTTTCTTGGCAAAAATACTAGAGCGGTTTGCTATGTCCTTCTCCAGCTCATTTTACAGATGAGGGAGCTGAGGCAAATAGAGTTAAGTGCCTTGCCCAGGTCACACAGCTAGTAAGTATCTGAGGCCAGATGTGAACTCAGGAAGATAAGTCTTCTTGACTCCAGGTCTGGTGCTTTATCCACTGCACCCCCTAACTGCCTCTGTTCTTTTTATGGATGGCTCTGATTTTCAAGAATTTCTTTAGATGCCCAAATTTATCTTTTTTCAGCTTTCACTCAGTGCTCCTTCTTCATCCAAGATTCTTGAAAAGTTCAAGGCAGCCCTTCCTCAAAAGTATAAAATAATGAGCATTGGAATTCTGCATGCATGGAAGGACTCCGTGACCAAGGATTTGGAGCCAGGGAGACTTTAGTTCAAATCCTATATTAGAGACTTTCCAGTTGTGTGACCCTGGGTAAGTCACTTAACCTCTTTCATTCTCAGTTTCCTCAACTGTAAAATGGGGATAATGAGACCACTTTTCTCACAGAGTTATAGTGAGGATCAAATGAGATAACATTGCAAATCTTAAAAGGCTATAAAATGCTAATTATCACCACCACCACCATCATCATCATCTTCCTCATCTTCATCTTCATCATCATCATCATCAATAAACACATCCCAAAGTAGAGTAGCCTGCTAGGGTATCTAGATAGGTTGATAATCACCATATCGAAGTAAAACAAAAATTTGTTTAAATGAACAAAATGCCTCTTGGATCAACTCATCAACAGGCATTAATTAAACACTTCCTGTATGCCAGACACTGTGCTAGGCACTGGGAATACAAAGACAAAAATGAAACAATACCTGCCCTCACCTGTGGATGTGACTGACACACACCATGGAACAAGGAAATACAAATTATGCACAAACGCCATCTTTTTTAGCTTTCATACATCCAATCTTTATAAATTCCATTTGCTCACATGTCCATGTCAAGAGTCTTTCTCTCAGATTTCCAAGGAGACAAATGTGATCAAAAGGAAGCTCTTTGAAGTACCTAAGAAATCCTATAGATACAGCTAGCCCTTCACCATCACAAAGGGTTCCTACCCGTGCAGAGTCTTTTAACATACCCAGATGTACAGTGTAGTCATTTCTTTGGGGGTCTGAAGTAATGTTAAATTGATGTTCCGTTCTCTAGCATGGCTCTCTGAATGAGAAGCAGTCTTGTGATTCCAGGGCTCCTGCTTTTAAATCATAGACCTACTTAATTCTCGGTTTGCTGTGTGAAGCTGGAAAAGTTATATAGTCTCCCTATTTGTTACTTCATCATACCCCTACCAATCAGTCACAGAGCGACAAAGAAGAACAAAAACCTATAAATTATCAATAAAATCTGCATGGATTTCCCAGAATTTCAAGTTTGCAAGGGACCTCAGTGACTCTCTAGTCCCACCCACTTCTGAAAAGTAAGTATCCTAAGATATATCTAAATGGTTGTGCAACCTTTGATTGAAGACCTTCCATGGGCTTCCATGAAGACTTCTTCACAAGGCATCCCACTCCACTTTGGGAGAACTCTCATGATTAAGGAAGGTTTTCATTATATCAAATCGAAATCTGCCTCCTTGCCCCTTCCACCCAGTGCTACCATTCTGCCCCCCACCCCCGAAAAAAACAAAAACCCTCTTACAAATGACAGCCTTTCAAACAATTGAAGGCAAATATTTATTAAATTCATAGAAATTTAGACATTAATACGGGCTTCTCATATGAATTATAATGTTCTAAGAGAAAACTGGACTTCCAGAAGAAGGAAATGTGAGTGGTTATTAGGAGAGGAATTGAGTGTACACGAAGCTTAACAGTGGAGTTTATTAGTCTGGTAATGATGCCAGAAGTACAGCCCAGGAGCTGTTTGCTCAGTCTGAGTTATAGAACTTTCCTACTGGTACTGAGAAGAGAAGAAAGCTAACCTGTTACCAAGTACCAATGAACCAAGTCGGTCGAAGGAGAGCATCCTGATTGTTAAATCGTGTCTTTAGAAAAGTTCTGAAGCATTCGACTTTCTTAATTTTTCTTGCAGGATGTTCTTATGGAAACTAAGTACTCTAGAAGTCAAATTCTATGATCACAAGTCAGTCTCTTCTGACCTTTGAGGTAATGCCAGGAATGCATGAAAGTCTGTCCTTGTGCCTCCAAGGTCTCCCGCTCCTCCAGCATAATGCCGGCATTGTATCTGTCGAGTGAACTCCTTAGCTCAGGAACAAAACCCTCACCTAAGCCAGCTGGGAAGCTGGACTTAGTGCTTTCACTTACAAATAAACTCAGGCTAATTGAATTGTCACATAAATCAAGATTCTTTTAGGAAATATGCATGGTGTGTGCTCAAATATTTTGTGTAACATCTTGTCATTTATTAAATATATAACATAAATTTATTTAAAATGCATATAAAAGCTTATAAGAAAGTCCCAGTGACCAAATAAGATGTAAGGAATCAAAAAAAAACCATGGAACTTTAGAGAGGGGCAAAAGATGAAATGCACAGCTAGGTTTCTTAGTGGTTGGAATTCAAATAAAGTTTTCACCAAAGAATTAGATGGATGCTTCTAAATATTTAAACCTTAAGTTAAATTATTTGAATAGAGGATTTTCTTCAGTGACTATACAGTTTCTGAGACAATTTGGTGAGGAGAAGAAAAGCAAAATGGAAGAATTGTGCTGTTGTTACTGTGCTGAAGGTCTGTATATATAGAAGTGCAAATGAAAAGGAAAATGTACTGTTTTCATTGCAATGAGATAAAGAGTTGAAAGGTTCAAATGTCGCCAAGATCAAACCAAATTCATCCCAATGAGGGTAAAGCACTAAGCAATGACTGCATAGAATGAATACACCAATACTCTCAGACAGGTGATCTCCGCAGGACTGTGACTTCGTGATTTGGGGGGCAAATTCTTCACATCATAGTAAATGATCACAAATTACTAATAAATTTTATCATGCTGTAACCCCTTTGCAATTAGGCTGAACCTCCAAGAACCACTCAGTCTACCACAGAGCATTTACTCAAGCCTTGGACTAGGATTCAATTCCCACCTCCAACATGTACTGCCAGTGCGACCTTGGGCAAGTCATTTAGCAAATATCCCTGTACCTCACCTTCCTCATCTGTTAAAAGGGTGTTGGACTAAATGGTCTCAGCAGATCCTTCTAGATCTAGCTCTATGATCACTTATGATCCTGTGATCCTTTCTAGGGTTGGTAGGCACAGCCTTGGGGAGCTCAGGGTACAATCCTGCCATCATGAGCTGGTAGAGTAGCATCTTAGAAGAAGCATAATACGGAAAACCTATTTTACTCATTTTATAGAAATTGTAGCCTACCTCTAGGATTAGCTTGAGGAAATAATTATCCTTTCAATGTTTTAGTGATGATTTGGGGTTTTTTTGTGATTTTTATTTTATTTTTAGTTTATGAAATAACACAATTCTATAACATTGTAGAATTTTTAAAAAGATGATTGCAGATGAAACTGCAAATCTATTATGTACAACTTGTTATTTATTTTAAATATGTAATAAAGTTATATAACTTTCTTTTTTTCCCTTGTTTTTCTTCCCTCCTCCCCTCCCCACCCTAGATACAAATATATGTGTATAATATATATACACACATACACACATATATTAAAACATTCTATACATATTTTGTTTTTACATCACTGTAATTACTTAATAATAACTTGTACCATGCCAAAAGAACCCTTCCTAGAAGAAAGAAGTATACAGTTTAGCAGGGGAAAAACAAAAACAAAAACAAAAAACAACCTGACACTTTGATCATGTCTGAGAGAATATAGCTCATTCTTCACTTTAAGTCCAATGTTTCTTTATGGAGAAGAGGGAGTTAGGTTTCATCTAACTTTTGGAAGGAAGACTTAAATGAACTGATGCAGAGTAAAGTGAGCAGAACCAGGAGAACTTTGTACACAGTAACAGTAATATTGTACAATGAACAATTGTAAATGACTTAGCTATTCTCAGCAAGGCAGTAATCCAAGGCAATTCCAAAGGACTCATGATGAAAAATGCTTTGTACCTCCAGAGAAAGAACTGATGGAATCTGAATAAAGACCAAGGCATACTATTTTTTCATGTTTTTTTGTCTGTCTTTTACAATATGACTAATGTGGAAATGTGTTTTACATGATCACGCATGTATTACCTATATCAAATTGCCTACCACCTCAGGGAGGAAGGGAGAGGAACACAAAAATTAAAAAAAAATTGTTAAAGATTGTTTTTACATGAAATTGGGAACAATAAAATATTATTTTAAAAAAGCTCCACTGAAGTAACATCTATATGAAACCTTTCCTGATTTCCCACTCCTCCAATCCTCTCATGCTTTCCCACTCCCTAAATTATCTTGCATTTATTTTACCTACACAGTTATACACACATCTTGTCTCCCCTGTTAGAATATAAACTCTTTGATGGTAGAGATTTGTTTACTTTTGTCTTTGTAGGACATCTTAATGCAGTTTGGAGTGAGTCCCAGGATTCTAAGGTCCAGTCAAAGAAGTCTGGAGCACAAGAAAGAACACAGTCAGCAGAAAGAAAGTAAAACAAGTCAGTTTTACTCACAATAAGAAGTGTGGTCAGGGAGGATGGACATAGGTCAGGTCTGCTGGGGACCTAGATTGAAGTGTCCAAACGCTGAAGCCTAGTGTGTTTTCACAGGATCCTTATCTAAGTTAAGCAGGACCAGATATTAGGAGGAGGAAGCAGGGACTTTGGATTTGAGGACTGGTGTTGATTCTGGCTGGAGGATAGAAGTGGGGGGTGGGGAGATATCTTGGGAATTGGTGCCTATTTGATAATCAAACTCCTTGCTGGTGAAGGGGCTTTTAGCTGGACTATAGGTCTTGCTTTGATGAAGGATTTAATCTTCCCTGATGGCTTCTTCCTTTAGCTGGGTGGGGAAGCTACTGAAATTCTTACATATGCTCAGAGACTAGTCCAGTGCCTGGAACAAAGTAGTTGTTTAGTTAAGTGTCATATAATTGTACTTTGATAGGTGGCTGATGGAAAGAAAGCTGAATTTGCAGTTAGAGGATTAGTATAGAATCCAGGCTCTTACTTACTGCCCTGTGACCTTGGATAAGTCATTAATCTTACCAGGTTTCAGTTTTCTCATATGTAAAATGAAGTTGTTGGACTGAAAGATCTCTAAGGGGCCTTCCAGCTCAGAGCTATGATCTGACAATCCATAGGAGAAGTCAATTTAAGAAGCTGTGATAGGATAAAAGATATTTTTAAAAGTCATCTATCCTGTCTCTCAAGGAAGCCCATGATAGTTTCTGTTTATTACAGATCTTTAACTGAGCTATGTCTCTTAAGTTAGTTAATGGAGAAAAATATGTAATCCCTATTTCCTGCCTAGAGTCACCCCTAAGCAGCGCCACTTCACAGTAACAGCTGCTACTGATAGCCACTGAATTAACCGTCTCTGTAACATCATTGCAGCAAAGTTTGTATTCCTCAGAACCATTTAGTGACATTGGGGTTGGGGGGAAGGGAGGTGCCTTTGTGGCCAAGAAAGAGATTGTCCTTTCTTTCTCCCATGTAGTTACTGCCAGGGTCAGTAATGCATACATGGATGGCTTCCCCTGCACTGGGGTGGGCCTGATAATGAAAGGAGACACAAAATTAAGAGAAAGGAAGGGCCCCTGATATAAGAGCACCTGGATAACCAGAAGAAAAGAAAGAAACAAAGGAAATGTTGGTGTGTGTTTGTTGTTGTTGTTGTTGTTTGTTTTTACCTATACTGAGGTGATGGCAGAGAATGATTTAAAGATTTGAAAAAAAGACTTACTGACTTTGACTGAAAGCTTGGTGGACTGTGTACTATAGATGAGAGCAAGAGAGCAAGAATGCAAGAAAGACAGAGACAGAGAGAAACAGAAACAGAGAAAGAGAGATAGAAACACAGAGGAGATATTACCTTTGCCACCTTCTTAAAATCAAATAAGATAATATTTTTAAAGTGTTTAGCACAGTGTCTGGCTTAATAAATGCTTATTCTATCCATCACCACCCCCACCCCTGCCATTGAGTGAACTATGAGGGATGTGGGAGGGTGGGGATTGGCTCTTCCACAGAAACCCACATATTTGAGACTGTGACTGGGGATTCTGAGTCCCAGTTTCCTTATTTGTAAAACGAAGGTATTGGACTATATGACCGCTAAAGTCCCTTCCAGCTCTAAATCCATAATCCTATCATTCCACATATGTCTTTGGAATTAATGGTTGCTCACTCAAGAATTTCTATCTTGTTTTTTCCTTCTAATAGAATCATATTCTGCAATATTCTGAACTATGTGACTGCCAAGTGGGGAATTATCCTTAGCATCCTGTGTTGGAGTGTGTGTATTTGTACGTGTGTGTGTGTGTGTGTGTGTGTGTGTGTGTGCTGTTATTGTCCCTCTGCTATCCATCTACCATATTGTTTCCTGGCTGAAGTGTCCACGTCTTAGAAACATGGATTATACCTGTATTCAGCATGTTGGGATGATAAGAATGATAATAAATACAAAAAAAAATAACTGATTTTTTTTATTCTGGAATTTCAGATTCATTAAATTTTGGAAAGATTTTAAAAGTTATTCATTTTTTTGTGTATTCTCAAAATTTCACCCAAACACACTTGAGAGAGAAAAACCTCTTGGTACCCCATGACTACAATGAATGTAAACTCCTGATTTTAGTATCTGTGGCCAAAGAGAGCATGAACACAGCTATCTATTTTCTTTCCCCAAGAAATCAGTCAATCAATCAATAAGCATTTAAGACATACCAAGCATTGTACTGGGGATAGCAGTACAAAAAATGAATCAGTTCCTGCTCACAAGATATTCTGAAACCTGTCATTAATTAAAATAAGTTGTCACCGCAATAAAGAGATTAGAAAATACCTTTGCTGTCAAAAATTAACTGATGGAAAGTACAATCCTGGTGCTCAACGCTAGGAAATAGCAATAAAAGATACAAACGCCTCACCCCCATCACATCAATAATAGTATTCACTGTGAGGTGCATTGTTTAATGAAAAGTGCCGGGTTTGAGAGATGACCACATTAGGAAAGGTTCACATCAGAGAGCAGTTTTGACTGAGCACATTACACGTTCTTTGCAATGTGTCGAGAGAAATGGTTTTTTATAGCCATTGAGTTCTGTTTTATTTTTTTTATCCCAAAGTAGCATTCATTGATTCTTCTACTTTAGTACTGAGTTTTATTTTCTTATTCAGGGAAGAACTGTATATTCATTCTACAGCAAGGAAAAAAGGGCCTCTTTTGCTTTCTGAAGGATAGTAAGTGTAATTGAACCAACCAAGGTGGCCTGGGTGAGAGATACAATTAAAACATTCTTTGCTGAATACCATGGAGAATTGGAATGTTCCTCCTTCCTCCAGGGAAATTGTATTCTTCACCTGTATATTGAAGCTAGTGAACTTTCAGCTGACTGGAGAATGGCATTGGTTATTTTGAGACCAATTGCATCTTTACTTTGGTGAAAGTAAGGATTAAGGATCGCAAAAATGTGAGAACAGAGTATAAATACAGAAGGCCTTGCATATAAGCTAAAAAAAAGAAGAAAAAAAAAAAGACCAAGTACAGTGGCCCAGCCTCCCACCACAAGCAGAGAAAAAAAGGAAGACATGACAAAAGAAGAAAAATGATCCAATCTAATTGTGTCAGAAATGTTATGCCTGCAAGGAAATGGAAAAGCAGGTTTCTTGGATCATGTTTTAAAGCCGTTTCTTTCCCTTTTTTCACTGGTAGCTCTTACTTCCTTTTTTACTACTATTGTTGTGGCAAGTTTAGTTTTAAAACATCCCTACATGTCTCACTGGTTCACACCCATAAAAAAACAAAAACAAAAACCAAAACCTAACTAATGCAACATGAAAGAGAAAATCCAGCAGCTTCTTGAGGGATCCAATTAGAAGCATGTGCTAGCTCTAATGAGTTGGCATTAAAATGCTTTTTGATCTTACGCAGAAAATAGAATATCTATGCACCTCGGTTTCTTTACTTGGCATCTATTGACTAGATAGAGATGAATGAATCTACATTCCTCTAATCTAAAGTTCATAGCTTTGGCTATATGCTGTCAGTGTGAAACCAAGGGCTCAGCAATTAGCTGGTCATCATAGAGTGTAAACAGATAATCCAGTTAATTTAAGAGCTTTTTAGAAAGGGTGGGAGATATTCTCTCACTCTTATTGGTTTAAACCTCATGCAAGATTCAATTCTTTGTGTTGAGTGGTCCCATTTATCTCAAAGAAATGCCTTACTAAACATACTTTAAAACATTTTCCATTATATCACTTTGGTAAGCCCTGTGTCAACAAAAGTATAGTATGAGGGTGTAGGGCACATGAGGGTGATAGGTTCAAAGACTGGTACCAATAGGAGGGAGAAGGCGGTCAGAGCCATAGCCAGGAATTTTTGTCTCTGGAAAAATGTCATTAAAAAAAACCCCTGGAATAAGCAGTATATACCATCAGATGTGAGGATATACTAGCCCAGGGAGGGATACAAGGTTGCTGGGAGCTGGGGAAGAGTAAAGATGGGGTTTGTGGGAGGGAAGATCCCACCTGGGTTAGCCAGTAGGAAGTTTCTTATTTTAACTAGTTTTCTTGCTAACTCTAAAACCATGCCTCATTTCAGAGCAGTTGGTAATGTGTATTGGTAGTTTTCCTCACTGAGAAGTCCCAACATTAACAAAATCACAGGTCCAATACAAAATAAATTAATGCTATGTACCACACTTTATTTCTAAACAGCAGAAAGACTGAAAGAGCTGTCTGACCCTTTTAATTTCATACTCTAGGACAAAGCCCTATTTGCACTACCTTAGGGCTCTAGGGCATCTAAAAGGAAGAGGAAAAGGGTGCCTTAATTTAACTTTGCCTGTTTCAGAATTTCTTCTGGTCTCCCCACTGACTCAACATGGCTTCAGTCTATCCTTGAAGTATTCAGTTAGCTCAGTTCTAGGCATCTTATCGAGGCTCAATAAGTGCATTGATTGATTGATTGATTTTAATATGCCTACCTACTGAAAGTAAAATCAACTTTCCACCTAGCTGAATTGGAAATCAATAGATTTAATTTCCCTCTTAAGAACCACATAATTTGTTTTAAAAAATTAAGAGTAAAAATTAAAACAGAAAAATAATTGCTGACCAAATATTGATTGCTAAGTATTGGAAAAATAGATTGAGGCATTTAACAGGCCCCAGTGAGTCTATAAATATGAGGAAAGTCAATAGACCTCAAGTTAACTTTTAAAAGCACAAGAGTTTGCACAGTATTTGGGAGGGTTAGAATTCCTTCATACACTGATGTATTTAGGAGCTCACCGATGTGGTCACTCCTGCCAATAAGATGGAATGCTGCCCATCCATGCCCTCTCCTGTGCAACTCTTGTCCAGGTCCTCCCGTAAATACATAAAAGTAAAAAAAAAAATAAAGAAACAAGTTTCATTAGCAGAATATATTTACGTGTATTTATGTGTGTATGTGTGTATTTATATGTATATACATATGTGTATGTTTATACACACATACACATACGAATAATTAAAATGGGGGCTGGAAACCTCTCCTTGCTATTTTCTATGCCTTTTCTGGACTTTATTTTAAAAGGGGTGATGTGGTTAAAGTCTTCTAACTATCAAAATAGTTCAGAGCAACTAAATGCCAGGCCAAGAGCTTTAGTAGGCAGACTGCCTTGCAAAGTGGTCTCCAACTGAATCAATATGCTTAAATGGCTTCCTACATTCCTCAAAATACATATGCATGTGTTTTCTACATCAGACAATTTTATACCTTGTGGTTTCTGTAAGATCTGGAAATAGTAAGCCGTCTGAGAAAGTGAGAAATCATTCAGTTGCTAAAAGGTGTCTGAGGACAGCAAAGCCATAGCTGAGTCCAGTTGGCTTTAAAAATAAGCCAAGGCAGGGGTGGAGGTGGAGGAGGACCTGCTGCAGGTCAAAAGCTTTGGGGATTCATATTTCATCACTCTTCCCTCACCCCTTCTTTCTTCATCCCTGAGTGAGACTGATGTTATAAGCTCTTTCCTGTTGCTACTAGATTTCGACCATTCTCTTAGTGTTTCCTAACAGGGTTTAGCAGCCTCCTCCCTAGAGAGGCCAGCCACTAGTGATAACAAACCTGCTGCAGCTCTAAAGGAAGGAGTTGCTGTCTGTGCAAATTCAGGTTTGTAAATTATTTTCCCCAATAATGAAATCTGCAGAAATCTGCGAGGCCACACCTTCATTTTCCCTAGTTTTTAAGACTGGCCCCCACTTCTCTGACTATCCCAATCCTACTTATTTATTTATTAGCCTAAATTTGACCTCTTCATAGACCCTTTCTCCTTTCTCTGAAAGGAGAAAAATTGCTCTCATAGCCGGTTTGTGCTGACTGGTAAAAAAATAACTGATGATTATATAGCATAGCACTTTTAAGTCAAATCAAGTCAATAAGCATTTATTAAGTGCCTACTATGTGTCAGGCACTGTGTTAAGTACAAAGACAGGTTAAAAAAAAGAAAACTAAAAAAGAAAAATCCTCAAAAAAAAAAAACAAAACAAAACCTCAGCCCCTGCTATTAAGGAGCTCAGAGTCAGTATGTAAACAACTATGTACTAAGATATATGCGGGATAAATTGGAGATAATATCGGAGGGAAAGGATTAAAGTTAAAGACAACTGGGAAAGACTTCTTGCAGACAATGGGAATTTAGCTGAGATTCAAGGAAATCAGAGAAGCCAGGAGGCAGAAATGAACAAGGAGAGTGTTTCAGGTTTGGGGGCCAGCCAGAGACAATGTCTGGAGCTGAGAGATGGGTTGTGTTCATTGTGGAACTTGTATCTGGTGGGAAAGGGGTCAAACTTTAGATATAAAGCTCAAGATCTTCGGCTCTCCCAATTAATCAACAATGATCAGTTTAGCTTGAACCTGAACATCATATATTGTAGAGTAAGAATACTTAAAGAGGCAGATAGATGTAATTCTAGCTCAGTGTCTCTCACTCTGAGGACAGCAGAGTGATCAGGCTTCCGCTCCCCTCCTTCTGCTTCTCCTCTTGGAAGAAATTAAAGTCTCCCCTGGAGAAGGGTGAGGGAAGAAGAGGCTTGAGATGTTTTCTGCCTCCCTTTGAACCACACAATGACCTTCCCCCTGCCCAGTGCTACATGGCTACACTTTGAGGGATAGCCTTGGTTGTTGTTGTTGGGGAGTGAATAGAATGCCAGGCCTGAAGTCAGGAAGACTCATCTTTCTGAGTTCAAATCTGGCCTCAGACACTTGCTCTCTGTGTGACCCTGGGCAAATCACTTAACTCTATTTGCCTCAGCTTCCTCATCTGTAAAATAAGCTGGAGAAGGACATAGCAAACCACTCTAGTATCTTTGCCGAGAAAACCCCAAATGGGGTCACAAAGGGTCAGACATGAATGAAAAACAACTTGTTGGAATGACTAAAATATAATCTTCCCTCCCTTAAACTTTTATTGGTCTCACCCAGTTGTGCCAATGCCCCCTCCTCCTCTTTCACTATCTATAATTAATAGGCCAATGGTTTCCAGTCCCTTTGGAATTACATCATACTGTTTGACTTTGAGAAATATCCTTCCCTCCCCACCAACGTATGCAATGTGCTGTATGATGAACATTTTTTTGATGAACATAAATTAGAACAGATGTTGACCTCATCATCTGTGTATTCACAGGCCCTTCAATTGCTCCCAATTGCCTGATGAATACTACGAACAGAGGTTCAAGCCCCCTTCATCATTGGGCACCTGCCACAACTTTCTGGCTTTGTTTTATACAACTCCTATTCAAATGGACAGTGCTAGAATCAGCGGTATGCTGGTAAATGTTGAACGATTACTCTCAGGAAAAAATAATTAAGCGTGACATACTTTTAAGTTCAATCTACATTATTAATATTTTTCCATCACTTTTTACACAATCAAAAAAAAATCAAGCCCTGATTTACAGCATTTGCTGATTTCTGAAATATACATGCTCACACTGAAAATTTAACAACTGGCTCTCTGCAATTGAGCTGGCTCCAGCACAACTCTGGCTTTAATCAAACAGCCCTTTCCCATGTGTAAGTAGCATGATGTATCATAGCTTCTGTGCCAGTTAGAATACCATTTCTCATGCCTGCAGGGACCTATTCTCATCTCCACTTACTGAAACCTTACCTATCCTGTGAAGCTAATCTCAAATTCCAACTTTTCTATTAAACTTTTCCTAATCTTCCCAGGTAGTTTTGATCCTTTTCCGTGTCAAACCTTGCAGAGAACTTGGTTTTTACCTCTCATTGGATTTTTCCTGTATATTTTGGGTTACATTAATTCAATTCAACAGATTATTTTGAGCATAATAATGTGCAAGGCACTAGGCTAAGCGTAGGCTGAATAGAAAAATTAGAGTTCCTGCCCTCGAGGAATTTACACTCTATGATGCATGCATGTTATACATGCCGATAACTACAGTAAATACAAACTAACTTGAGAAGGAAGAAAGTACCAGTAATTGGAATATCAGGGAAGGTACCATGGTGAAGGTCGCACCTTGAAGGAAGATGAGGATTGTGAGAGTCAGAGAGATGAGGAAGACGTTTATTATAAATAGAATGAGAGGGGGTTGATTTGATGTATGTATATCTCAAGGAGCTCTGAGACCACTCCTAGGCCATTTCCAGGTAAATAACCCAGTGCTGAATGACTTGAGAACTTTTGCATGATGAAATACTCTCCTTATTGGGCACTGAGAAACTGAGAGTGGGTCATTTCCTTTTAAACATCCAATTGATCGGTTGCCCCCTCCCCCCGCTTCAGTGGCCAATAAGGGAATTAGGAATTATTTTGTCATTATAAAGTGCCAAGTCTTTCAATATTGGACCATCATCAGAAGTGGCCAGGCTGCAGGTTCTCCACTCCTTGGGATATGAATGATTCTTTGTATAAATGAAGGTAGATGATGAAATGTTGAGTTTGGGGAATAGTAGATAATACAGTTTGGCTAGCACAAAAAGGTGAATAAAGTGGAGTGATAAAGCCTTAAATTTCAATTTTGCCAATCTGGGGAATGTCTTAAATGCCGGGCTACAAAGCGTGCATTGGATTGTAGGGGCAATAGGAGCCATTAAAGGTTTTTGAGCAAATGAGTGACATACCCAGATGTAGATTTTAGTAAGGTTATTTTGCTTGCTATACAGAGGACCGATTGGAGTGAGGAGATAATGGAAACAGGAAACCAATTAAATAGTCTAACAGAGAAAGATAAAGACTAGGACATGTATGGACAGAAAACAAAAATGGGCCAGTCATACAAAGAAAGTGAGAGATAACAAATGAACAAAACAAATGGCTACTGGTATCTATATGATGTTAAAAGACCTAGGAAAACTTTAATACATTAGTTAGATCTTCTATGGGAAGTTGACTTTTTGTTGTTTAGTCATTTTTTACTCACGTCTGACTCTTCGTGACCTCTTTTGGGGTTTTCTTGGTAAAGATACTGGAGTGGTTTGCCATTTCCTTCTCCAGCTCATTTTATAGATGAGGAAACTGAGGTAAACAGGGTTAAGTGACTTGCCCAGGGTCATACAGGTAGTGTCTGAGGCCAGATTTGAACTCAGATCTTTCTGATTTCTATCCACTCTATCCACTGCGCTCTATCTACTGTGCCATCTAGCTAGAATGTTGATAATGCCAGCTAGAATTTATATAACACCAACTATGTGCCAGGCGCTGTGTTAAATACTTTATAAATATTATCTCATTGGATCCTCACAACAATGCTGGGAAGGAGGTAGTATTACTAATTAATTCCCAAACAGCATGGGATCATACAGCAGCTTCTCCATCTTTTATTCAGATCATGAGGTCACCGTTCCTGCTGTGAACTGTTTGGAAAGTTAGCTTTCAACCCCCTCCCCCAGCTATTTTTACACTACCCTTCTCCCATTGTCACTGTTTCCCCTCCACCCCCCAAATTTCCTAAGTATACCACAAGAAAGATTCTTCCATTTTATTCTTAGTTTTTAGTTCCAGACCTTGCATGTTCTAAAGTAATCATCATCACCAAATATTGAACTTTCTCTGTGTGCCTGGTGGAGTCCTATTTGCTGAATCAGCATTTGAATTTTGGATGTGTTGAAATAACCAAATAGCAGCTCCTTGACAGTCCAACTTCCCTCTATTTTGTTAAAATTATTAGCTTTATTGCATAACCTGGCTTAATAACATATTTAGATTCCCAGAGATTCCCAGATTCATCAGAATGGGTTCCTACCTACCCCTTCTCTTATAAAACCTTGAGCTTAGGTGATAATGTAAATTTTTAATGCAATTGAGGCAGTGTGGTATAGTGGATAGGGCACTGGTTTTGGAGGTCAGGAGGACTTGAGTTCAAATTCTGCCTCATACACCTCTTAGATATGTCACCATTAGCAAGTTAACTAACCTCTCTCAGCCTCAGTGTCTTCTTTTGGAAAATGGAGATAGTAATAGTGCTTGCCTCACAAGGCTGCTGTGAGCATCAAATTAGGTAACATATATAAGCTTTAGAGTATAAATGCTAGTTCCTATTACTATGGCTTTCCAGTTTGCTAAGATTATTAGTTTAGTTTATTAATAGATTGGGACTTCCATTTATCTTTTCTCTTACAAAACCTTGGGCTGAGGTGACAATGTACTTTCTTTCAGATAATAGCAACAGTTTTATGGCATGGGTAGCATACTGGTAAGTTAAGAAGTTGTTGTTCATTCAGTCGAGTTTGAATCTCCATGATCAACTGTCAATGGGGTTTTCTTGGCAAAGATACTGGAGTGGTTTTTCATTTCTTTTTCCAGGGGATTAAGACAAACAGAGGTTAAGTGACTTACCCAGGATCACACAACTAGTAAGTGTCTGGGGGCAGATTTGAACTCAGGTCTTCCTGACTCTGCTCTAGCACTCTATCCTCTGAGCCACCTAGCTGCTTCCTTCAGTCAAGAAGGCCTGGGTTCAAATCATATCTCTGCTGCTTCCTTGCTTTGTGACCCTGGGCAAGTCACAACCTCTTGGTTGTGACATATCTACTAAATCATAGATGGTCTGTGGTCTCTAGAATCCCTCAACAGAAGGCAAATGAAATCACAACTGGTTATGCCTATCTTGCCTAAGGGGGGGAAACTAAATGTGACTGTCTGCTTCCTCTAGTCCAGTGAAATTGTAGCATGAGTTTTCTAGGCTATGGGCCAACTTCAGCATTAAAGACTGCCTTCCCTCACAACCATCTAAAAAATAGTGATTTTTTTTAAGGTACTGGATTTGCTCTTCTCATCTGTAGAATGAAAGGGTTGGCCTTGATGATCTCTAAGGGCCTTTCTAGTTCTAAATCTATAGTACTATGCTATGATCCTGTGTAAGATCCAGGGACTGATGGGTGGGTTGGATTTCAATAGGCCAGATGTGAAGATAGAGAATTTAAGGCACACAGAGTGGGGTGACCAAAGACAAAGAAGTAGAAAAGCCAGACATGTTCTTAGGAAAGAGAAAAGTCTAGTTCAACCACTGCACAGGACTGAAGTGCTATCTCAACACGGCGAGCATCGCTGTAGACGGAATGTTCTACATTGCAGAGTACTATGTGGTGTGAGGAAACATGTTATGACTATGAGTCCCCGGGGACTCTTATAAAAAAGAAATGTTTATCTCATAAAGCTATTCCAGTGATTTTGCTTTGCTTGACAGTTTGGCTAAGTATCTCTGAGGAGCATAAAAGCCATTCAGAAGTCCTCATAATCTCAATGAATAAACTTTATGCCTGGTGTCAAACATATTTTTCTCTATGAAATGAAAATAACTGGAAAAGTAGAGCTGAAAGTAAAATTTGACCATAGCACTGAGTTTGAGAAAACCTGCAAGTCAAAAGATGTTTTGATGGAAGTTTTCATTCTTTCATTTTTGATGTGCTTATTATTGGAACCAGCAAGGTGCTCTGGAGATGGCATTTTTCAGGTCCTTAGTGTTCTAAATAGCCATAGCAATGGAATCTAGCAATTTATACGTGTATGAGAGGTAGCATGACAGGGTGAAAAGAGAACAGGTCTTGGAATAAGGAAGCTTGATCTGTACTCAAGTTCTGCTCTGAAAAATACTTGCTGTGTGACCCTGGGCACAAAGTTATTTAATCTTTCTTAGGCAACTCTCTAACACTCTAAATAGAGTGGACAATAATTGTTAATCTGCATTGGTAGGCAGAGTTTCCTCACTGGGAGTTCCTTCTACCAAATGAAATAGCAAATTTGGGCCATTCCCGTATTTACATACATAAATCATATATACATATATTTTTGTTGTTCATTTATTTCAGTTGTGTCTGACTTTATAACCCCCTTTGGGGTTTTTTGGGCAAAAATACTGGAGTGGTTTGCCATTTCCTTCTCTGATCCTTTTACAGATGAGGAAACTGAGGCAAACAAAATTAAGTGACTTGCTCAGGATCATGCAGCTAGCAATTGTCTGAGGCTGGATTTGAACTCAGGTCTTCCTGGCCCCAGGTCCAGTGCTCTATCCACTGTACCACCTAGCTGCCCTCTGTCCATCTATCCAACCATCCATACTTAAGTAGGATAAGCTTTGCCTCTTGACCTAGAAATGCCAACTAATGCATCCTAAGTATTTTACGCCTTTTGGGGGGATCTATAATACTTTAGGGCTTTTCTGACTTTTTATTCCTTAAATTAGCAATAATAATAGTTGTCATTTATATAGTGCCAACTAAGTGTCAAGTACTGTGATAAACATTTTACAATAATTATTTCATTTGAGCATAACAATCTACTGAGAGGCAGATGCTATTATTATCCCCATTTTATAGTTAAGGAAACTGAGGTAGAGGTTAAATGATTTGCCCAGGGTCACATAGTTATTGTGTCTGAGGCTGGTTTTGAACTCAGTTCTTCCTGACTCCAGGTCCAACATTCTATCTACTACACCATCAACTTTTCTCGTCCTAGTTGGAGGAGAGTTAGAAACTCCATTTAGGTTGTCCTTGCAGTGTTAGCAATACATATGGGGAAATTTTCTTAGACCTCTTGGGGATTGCCTATGGCATAGGGATGTCTAGAGAAATTTTGGTGTGTTTTATGAAGAAAGAGACACTTAGAAGTTTTGTCTAGACTGAGTTGGATAGTCTTAAACACTGAGGGAATCATGGAAAAATTTCATGAAGGGATAATTTCCAGTTCCTCCAAGGTCCTAAATCATTCATAGAGAGTTTTACATGGTCTGGGAAGCTATGTAAATATTAAGCTTTCCTTCTGAGAGAGGAAACTTGATTTGCTTTTTCTTTTAAAATTAGTTCATAATTAAATCTGGCCTGTATGTATTGGTAGAGAGGCCTTCTTCACATTCTGGGAAAGGGAGACAGTAAGAACCTTAGCCTCTCTGGACTGAGAACTAGCATTGCTTTAAAACTTGGTGAGAGAGGGAAAAAGAGAGGGCAAGAACTCAGTGGACCTATGTTGTTATATAAGCACCAAGCCAAACTAATTTGGTTTCTCACTTGAAGAGTGGATAGATGCCTTCAATCCATCATAGATTCCTAATCCTTATGGGGACAGTCCCATGTACTCAGGGAACTTTCACTCTGGAGAAGGAAATTAGATTTTTTTTTCGTTTTTCTTTTGTTATTGTTTTTGGGTTGGAGAAGTGCTTTTTTTTTTCAAACAGCAAGATAGGCACTGGCCCAATAGAACTTAATTTTTTTTAATGGTAATTTTTATTTATTTTTTTGTTTTCAACATTTACTTCCACAAGATTTTGAGTTCCAAATTTTCACCCCATCTCGCCCCTCCCCCCACCCCAAGATGGCACGCATTCTAAATACCCCTTCCCCTAGTCTGCCTTCCCTTCTATCTCTTCCCCCCTTCTCTTATCCCCTTCCCCTTCAATTTTCCTGTAGGGCAGGATGGATTTCTGTACCCCATTTCCTGTATTTCTTATTTCCCAGTTACATGTGAAAACATTTTTTTAAACATGTTTTTAAAACTTTGGGTTCCAAATTTTCTCCCTTCCTTCCTCCCCACCCACCCTCATTGATAAGGCAAGCAACTAAATATAGGTTATATATGTGCAGTTATGCAAAACACTTCCATAGTAGACATGCTGTGAAAAACTAACTCTATTTCCCTTAATCCTATTCTGCTCACCCATTTATTCTATTCTTTCTTTTGACCCTGTCCCTCCTCAGAAGTATTTGCTTCTGATTCCCCCTTTCCCAATCTGCTCTCCTCTATATCATTCCCCAACTCTCCTGTCCCCTTCCCCCCCTATTTTCCTGTAGGGTAAGACATATTTCCACACCCAATTGAGTGTGTATGTTATTCCCTCCTTAAGTCAAATCCTATGAGAATAAGATTCACTCATTCCCTCTCACCTTCCCCCATTTCCCCTCCACTGTAAGAGCCTTTTCTGTTTTTTTTTTTTGTGGGATAATTTACCCCATTCTACCTTTGCTTTTCTCCTTCTCTTAGTATATTCCTCTCTCACCCCTTAATTTTATTCTCCAGATATGACCTCTCCATTTTCAACTCACCCTGTGCCCTTTATCTATCTACATCAATATAAATGTACATATAATTTTTCCCCTCCAACTACCCTAATACTGACAAAGGTCTCATGAGTTACAAATACCATCTTTCCATGCAGAAATGTTAACAGTTCAACCTTAGTAAGTCTCTTATCATTTTCTCTTTCCTGTTTACCTCTTCATGTTCCACTCGAGTCTTGTATTTGAAAATCAAATTTTCTATTCAACTCTGGTCTTTTCATCAAGAATGCTGGAAAGTCCTCTATTTCACTGAATGACCATTTTTTCCCCTGCAGGATTATACTCAGTTTTGCTGGGTAGGTGACTCTTGGTTGTAATCCCATCTCCTTTGCTCTCCAGAATATTATATTCCATGCCCTGTGGTCCTTAATGTAGAAGCAGCTAAATCTTGTGTTATCCTAATTATGTTTCCACAATACTTGAATTGTTTCTTTCTGGCTGCTTGTAATATTTTCTCCTTGACCTGGGAACTCTGGAATTTGGCTACAATATTCCTAGGAGTTTTCTTTTGGGTATCTCTTTCAGGAGGAGATTGGTGGATTCTTTCAATTTCTATTTTGCCCTCTGGTTCTAAAATATTAGGACAGTTTTCCTTGATAATTTCTTGAAAGATGACGTCTAGGCTCTTTTTTTGAACTTTAGAACTTTGTAAAATAAAATTTGTTCACGATGTATCACCATCTATTTGGAAGTATGGAGGACTATATATTGCCAGATTTGATAATGAATTGTGCTACATTGACTTTTCCTAAGACTTTTTAGTATACAATGCCAGGAAAGGTATTCAAAAAAGATAATACAGAACATCTCCAAGTCACTGAAGAGCTAAAATTCCAGTCTATCGTCTTTGCTAAACTTACTTCAGTAAATTTGCTGAGAAGAATGAGTATTAAAAATCAGGGAAGAGGGGCAGCTAGGTGGCACAGTGGATAGAGCACTGGCCCTGAAGTCAGTAGGACCTGAGTTCAAATCCGGCCTCAGACCAAACACTTGACACTTACTAGCTGTGTGACCCTGGGCAAGTCACTTAACCCCAATTGCCTAAAAAAAAATCAGGGAAGAGTTTAAATGGGGCAGAGGAGAAGGATAGGATAAGGGGAGGATGCAGATAATGAAACTGGTCTAGAAATGTTGAGTCTGATGGCAAGACACTAGAGTAGAAATTCTAGTAAATAACTAGAAAAATGGAAATGGATATGTTACAGATCTATTTTCAAAGCTAGGCTTAGAAAATGAGATGTGGATTCTGGAGTTTTCAGTATAGAGGCAATGGTTAGATCACTGAAAGCTGATGATAAATCATTTAGATAGAGAGTTTAGAGAGGGAAGAAAAGGGTCAAGGAATGACTTCATTGCCACCTTTGGTTTTATTTATTTTTTTTCAGAGCATCTGGGTGTGGAAAATGAACAATGATGAGCAAGTCTTTTAGGAAGCTCAATATACTGTTCAGGTAGAAGACCTGGCTCTTGTAATATGAAGGTGGATTGGTGAGGTCCTCTAATGATATTACAATCTGCTTAGAGCAATTAGGATGAGGAAGTATGACACGTCCTGAATCTATTCAAGGCCTCACCATTCCAATTGTTTCCCTCTAAAGCTTTTTGGTTTCCTTTTTTCCTTTAATTCCCTTGACATGACTTCTCTTGGTAAGCCTCTTTAGACTTTTAAATAGAGCCTTATTTTTCTCTTTTGCCCTTTGGGTAAAATGGAAAGTACATATGGCATTAGAATGTGAAACCCTTTGACTTCAGAAAGTATACTCAAACATTCTTCCCATCCCTACTCTGAATACTTTTGTTTCTCTTCACCTTTTTGTCAGGCCCCTAGGTACAAAGAGCAAAACAAAACAAGCAGACAAACAACAAAAAAAGAACAGAAAATGAGTCATATTTTGTTTGATGTCATTCTACTAAATTCTAATAATTTGGGTTTAGGTCCCAAATATGTGACCCATTGCTTATTTTCGTGGCATTTTCATGATATTTTATTATATGAACCAGGTAGTATAATTACCTAGAGAAATCTAACAAACATTTTCTAAAATCCTACTATGGGCAAGCTGATGACAAATACAAAAAAGTGGCAACCCCTACCCTCAAGGAGCTTACATTCTAATTGGGAGTCGGGGAGCCGATAAGTATAATACAGGCCAAGGAATGACAGAGCCAAAGAAAAGACTCAGGAAAAACAATGTAAAAAAGCCTAAGAAAGGAGAAAACATTTCCTTCTATGGGGGATTGGGGAGGAGGAAGGTGAATTAATTGTGTTGAATTAAATGTGTCTTTACACAAAATAGTGAGCCAGGGAAAAATGATGTTCTCTTCCCTCTAGTAAATATTCCCCAAATATCTCAGATTATTCTAAAATTCTTGAAAAAACAAAAGGACCATTGCATAGAGAAAATGATAGCAATGTTTTGGTAGCAGATGTTGGAAACATTTAGCTCATGCCTGGAGAAACTTATAAATTGATAAAAGACCTTTAGAGGAATAGCAGTAATATTCAGGGAGAGGAGGTCAAGACAATCACTTTTAAGCAAATGAGTAAAACAAAAGCCAGGGAAGGAAATTGGTTTGTTAAAAACAAATCAACTTCATAGCTTTTTTCCATCATATTTAAATTCACTGTAGTGTTATCTTCAGGTGTGGCTTTTCACTTAGAAAAATGTTGATTTGAATTGAAATGTACAAACTTGACATGTGAAAAAGCATCTTAAAAATTATACAAATAGAATCTAGCATGCCTGGTTAGACTTTCACAGCCTGTTCCTGGATAACTATATTATAAAATCCATTCACAGTCAACAAATAACATGCCGTCACAATGTCTGTTTGATAGAAGAAACTGTGGGGCAGTCTCTCCTGAATATTTTCCAGAGGCATAAACACAGAAACAAATACACAGAATTCAATTGACTGGATGACTTGAAAATTTGCTAAAGGGCCTCAAACATTAATCTGGGTGACTTTTCTATGTATATTTTTTTTGAATTAATATGTGTTGCTTGGAAGTTGTGTATCTTTTCTCATCTCATCCCCCTTTACTGTCCCTTTTTTGAAAACCCATTCATTCTTTTGGTGTATTCAAATCCTCCACTGACAGCATGCAGTGAGAAACAATGCTGTAAGGAGTGAGGCTTGAGGTCCTCTCCCTCTAAGGTCAACATGTAGCCCCATGAAAACTGGTCTTGGTCCTTTGCCTCAACATTTCTTCTTTTGTTTTAAGGTTAATCTGAAGGTTCCAATCTTGTGAATTTCAGAAAGTCAGAAGAGCTAACCTCTGGGAGTGTGGGGCCTGAGATTTTGGGAGTCCAAGTCTATGCCAGTTTTGTAGCCAACTTAGCATCAATGCCTCTAGGAGCAAGGAGTTACCTTAGGGACTCATTCCAGTGAGGGCTGAGACTAGGACTCATTCAGCATATGAATCTGGTAAGACAAAGGTTATGTAGAAACTTTGATAAGATTGAGCCCATTCTCTCCAGAGACCCAGGGGGCTTAAGGGAGAGTGATCTTCTGAGGTGTTGGGAGAATATGTTTATTCTTTTGTTACTGCTGTGTCTTCAAAGTAAATGTCTCTTTGTAGACATTGAGTGATATTCAATGGTTAAATGGAAATGAGAAGCAAGTCAAAAACCTCATATTTTACAGATGAGGAAAATGAGAACAACAGAGGTGAAGACCTGCAAGTTAGTGGAAGAACCAGGACGAGTATCGAGTTTTCCTGATTTTCAATACATTGCTCTTTCTAATAAATTTTGTAGGTACTACCTCAGAGTGGAGAGTATCATTACCCATCATTTCTCTTTTTTTGTGTGTGTACAATATTTCGCTCCTCCTGTAGTGCTGGACCTAGAGTCAGGAAGACTTGAGTTCAAATTTGGCCTCAAATATTTAATAGTTGTGTGACCCTGGACACAGTGGACCTCTTTCTGCCTCCATTTTCTCAACTGTAAAATGGGGATAATAATAGTATCTACTTTCCAGGGTTGTTTGGAGATACAAATGATATAATATTTGTAAAGTGCTTAGCAAAATGCCTGGCACATAGAAAGTACTTAATAAATGCCTCTTCCCTTCCATCCTTTGTTCTTTCTTTTCTCCCTCCCTCCCTGCCTCCTTTTTTCCTTTCCTTCCAATAGAAATCATTGTCTGCACCAATTAGCATTTACTATCATGTTTTATAGTTGTTTACATATTTAAGTTGGAAGCACCTTCAGGGCAGAAACCATACTTTACTCATACTATATTTCAACCAGTTTAACCAAACGAGATTATAATAAAGTGTCTCCTATATGCAAGACATTCCCTAAGCTCTGAGGATACTAATGTAAAAAGGAAGGCAGAATCTGCCCTCAAGAGGCTTGCATTTTACTGAAGGAATATAGCATGTAAACAGACAAGTCTTCATACAATTATTTGAGGAAAGAGAGAGGACTAGCAACAGGCTTCTAGCTGAGGTGGTACAAGCTGACCCTTGAAGGAAATTAGTGATTTGAAGAGGCAGGAGTTAGAAGGAAGTAAATTCAAGGCATGATGAATAATCTTTGCAAAAGCATGGAGGCATGGCTAATATGGAAATATATTTTGCATGACTTCACATTGCTTGCCTTCTCAATGGGTGGAGGGGGGAGAAAATTTGGAACTCAGTCAGTATGAGGTAGAATCTCAGAGTTGCTGTAATTTATGTTTCTTAAATTATTAGTTACTTGGAGGTGATTTGTATGGGTATGAATAGCTTAGATTTCTTCCCTTGAGTACTGCATATTGATATCTTTTGATCATTTATCAATTGTGGAATGATATTGCCTTTGCTTTAGCAATGTTATATCAGCAGTTGTACAGAGAGGAAGGATTGGAGAGGAGATACTGGAATCCAAGAGCCTAATCAGGAGGCTGTTGCAATAGTCTAGATGAGAGGTGATAAAACCCTAAACCATGAGAATATCCATTTGAGTCAAGTGAAGGGAATGGATGCTGTAAATACTATGGAATTTGAATTGAAAAGATTTCGTAACTGGGTAGATATGGAGAGTGAGAGAGAAAGAATTGATAATGATGCTAAAGTTGCAAACTGGGATGACTAGAAGAATGGTGGATACCTCAACAGAATCAATTTAGCACTCACTAAATGTCTATTATGGGCCAGGCTAGGTATGGGGATAGAAAAAAATGAAATAGTCCCTGCCTTCAATTGAAATTCAAAAATTTGGAAGATGAATGGATTTAAAGGAGGAATAAAGTCTTTCTAGAGTTGCTTCAGGTGCCTTCTTGTTGTGATGTTTAAAAATTTCTAGAGACATAATTTCTGGGTAATTAATCATTTTATTAATAATGCCAGCGTTTTACTGATAAAAGGATCAGTGACACTCCTGAATGCCAAAGACTAATCATGGCAATCATGGCGGTGGGCTTACAGTTTATATGCCTTTGGAAGAGTGGGTGTTTCTGAGGGTGGCAATCAACTCTGATTTAATAATTAATGAGAAGAATAAATATTACAATGAGAGGTAGACCTATTTTAATGGAGGGGGGGTTGGTGGCTAGGGGATATAACTGTGATCAATGTTATTAACTTCCAAGTTGCCAGCCTTGGGCAATCTAATTAAAGAATCTATCCCCACTCAAACCTATGTAGAGCACAATGGGCTTCCCCACCTTAGATTAAATGCCTTGTAAGGTTGGGTGGGGTCTGAACAAGGTTGAGGAGAAAGCTAATCGATTCTCATCAGAAATGTCCTTCAGAGATGAACTTCGAAATGAAGACTTTAGAAAAAGGGGGAATTCTGGATCTCTCCAAATCATTGGTTATTAATAATCATTTATCTCATTCTTATGCTACCATGGCCCTCTTCTTCCATTGGTGAGTTGCTCCCAGAACCTCCATTTTGAAGTAGGGCCTAGACCAGCCATAATTTACTCTCAGCACTTTGCTCCCATACCCCTGTGCAGGTACTTTTCCCTCACTCCTAGTTTTACAGATTCCCATTAGAATGTGTGCTCCTTGAGGACATGGACTGTCTTTCTTTTTGCTTGCATTTGTATCCCCAGTGCTTGGCTCATAGTAAATGCTTGTTGACTTGACTTAACTTGACTTATACATAAAGAGTTCTGATTTGGATATATTAATCTTGAGATGTCTATGGGACATGGTTGGGGATGGCTAACAGGTTCTTTGTAAAGTAAGATTGGAGTTCAGGAGACAGGTTAGGGCTAGATATATAAATCATATTATCATCTACATAGAGGTAGGTTATCATTGAACCCATGGGAACTGATGAGATCACAGAAGGGGAATGGATATTGAGAAAAGAGTGGGCCTAGGACAGATTCTTGGGGGATGCTCACAAATAGAATGTGGAGTATAGGTAATTTACCAAAGGACAAAGATCTGAAATAGCTAAACAGATAGGACAACTGGGAGAGAGAAGTGTCCTAAAAACTCAGGGAGAGAAGAACATCCAGGGGAAGGGAATAGCCGAAAGGTCAACTGTTAACAGAGAAGTCAAGAAAGATAAAGACTGAGGAAAGATCATTGGAGGCAGCTTGTTGGCACAGTAAATTAGGCTTCAGTTCAAATCCACATACTTCCTAATTGTGTGACTGTGGAGAAGTCACCACCTCTAGTACTTGAGATTTATAAATTGCAGAGAAGGTGACTGTCTTATCCTGTTTGCTCATCTGTAAAGTGAAGATACTAATAGAACCTACTTCACAGGGTTGTTGAAAAGACCAAAAAAGGTAATATATGTAAAACACTTCACAAACCTTAAAACGCTATATAAATACTGGCTGTTACCAATTAAAAGGTTGTTGATTACCTTTGTAGTACCTAATGTGAGGCACATAGTAAATATTAAATGTTTATAATGAATAAAGGATCAAGAATATAGAGCTAGAAGAGAACTTAGGTGGCATCTATTCCAGTCCCTTCATTTTACTGACGATGGAACTAAAGTCCAGAGTTATTATTTTATTTGCTCAAGGCCACATAGCAAGTAGTAGAGCTGATTCAAATCCATGTCAAAGACTCATAGTAGCATAGATATGGAGCTATAAGGGACCTTTTAGGCTATTTAGTCAAATTCTCTTATTTTGCAGATGGGGAAACTCAGGCTCAAAGAAATTGAGTGGATTGCTGAAGGTCCAACAGTCAGCATTAGTGGTAGGATTTCAGTCTAGCTCCTCCTAACATCAAATTATCATGCTGCTTTTCAGGAGTGAGTGAATGAACCCATAGTTTACATAAACAAATTTCCCTTTATTGGCATGGAAGTCTTGCTAATCAAGAATGATCTGAACCAATTCAAACTTGTGATCATTTTCTCACTCAGATTAAGATAAAAAACTAGGTATACTTGGAACTCAATATGGTGGAAATTTAGTGTCAGCGGAAGGAGAAAGAATGCCAAGTACCCGTTTATAGTTGCCCTCCTCAGAGAACTGACTACTGAAATAAAAAAAGCCCACAAATGAGACGGCTGAAAGAAAATGAATTTCAATAAGCCGGCAATGTCTGGCCTTAATGTGAAATCCACTCTCCAGTGTCCTGTGCAATGGAACACATTCTTCTGTTTTCTGTATTCAGCAGACAGCTGGAAACCCACACAGGATGCCAAAAGTATGTGACCTACATTAGTAGCTAGCAGGCATTTGCGAAAATGAAATCTAAGATTCAGAATCCTTGAGTTTGAATTTCTTTGAGAGTATTATGTACTAGATAATGGTGCAACAGATGCACTACTTTTTCTGCTTCCTGACATTTAAAAGGCTTCTTAATCTGTCTCTTCATTGTTTGGAAAGAAAGAAAAAAAATTCTACTGGGGCAATTTGAGGGGATTCAAAAATATTAATCTGTTAAAAGTTTAACTTATTTGTCATATTTCTGTCACATTAGAATTAAGACAAAGAATCATCACTGGACACATCCATGTTCTCCACTAAATCTATTCCTGAAATAAATGTGAGTTCCTGTGCATGTGGGTTAAATTTGTTCCTTGTTCTAGGGGATCAAATGCCCTATAGCTCAGAAAAAGATGAATAGTTAATACAGTTACAGAATTCATTTTTTTTTAATGCAAAAGGTCTGGGTATTTTTACAGGAATCAAAAGCAAATATTTAAAGGGCAAGAGTTGTTCCTAAAATTCCCAATTCCCACTTGGGCAAGACTTGTTCAGAATTCTCTGAATAAATCTAATGAGATCTAGCATGGAACTGTTGGGGAATACAAAAAGATGGGACTGATGTTTTTTCTGTCACTGTTCTAGGGGAAGAAGATCATCTGAAAACAGTTTTTAAAGTGTGATTTGTGATAAGCCTTATTAGTACATAAAGCTGGTCAATTTAGAAGTGCCCATTACTGGAGTCAACCAGATTGCACAATGGATAGAGCCTCGAGTTCGGAAGTCCTAAGCTCAAAACCTATCTCAGACATTTACTAGAAGTGTGACCCTGGGAAAGTTACCTAATCTCTCTTTGCCCCCTTTCCTCAACTATAAAATGGGGATGATAATATTACCTACCTTGCAGATAAGCATCAAATGGGATTATAATTATAAAGTGCTTAGTACAGTGTCTGCCACATAGCATGACCTTTATAAATCTCAGCTATTATTATTGATATTATTATTATAAAACTCTCTGTAATTAAATATATGCAGATGCACTGTTTGCTTTAGAGTTAAAGGAGGAAGATGTGACTGTGGCCTTTGATGCCTGGTTTTACGTATGCCAGGTACTGTGCTAAATATTACTGATATAAATACAGGTAAGAAGATAGTCCTGACCCTCAACAATCTTACATTTCAATGAGGGACGAAAACACATGAAAGGGAATGGAAATAGGGGTAAAGAGAAGTTAGCAAAGTCTGAAGAGTGAAATATGGATGGTCTTGGCCCTTTCTCAAAATGGAGGTTATGGGCTGAACTCACCAATGAGAGATGGAAAAGGATAGGGTGTATTCTTGAAAAGAAGAGCTTGTCTGCTTATTTCTAGACATGGAAATAGAATCCTGAAATCTGATTTGTTGTTGTTGTTTAGTCAATTCAGTCTTGTCAGACTCTTCATGACTCCGTGCACCACAGCACACCAGGCCCTTCTATCCCCGAAGTCTGTCCAAGCTCATGTTCATTGCTTCCACAACACTATCCATCTCATCCCCTGTTGTCCCCTTCTCTTTTTTGCCTTCAATGTTTCAAAAAATCAGGGTCTTTCCAAATGACCAGGCCTCTCATGTGGCCAAAGTATTTAAAAGCTTCAGCTTCAGAATTTGTCCTTCCAATGAATAGTCTGAATTAATTTCTGTAAGTATTGACTGATTTGATTTTCTTGCTGTCCAAGGGACTCTCAAAATTCTTCTCCAGCACCACAATTCAAAAGTGATGATTCTGAGGCTCTCAGCTTTCCTTATAGTCCAACTTTCACAGCCATATATTGCTACTGGAAAAACCATAGCTTTGAGTATATGAAAGATGTCCCTATTTTTCAGTGTGCTCTCCAGATTTGCCATAGCTTTCTTTCCAAGAGGCAATCATATTTTAATTTCATGGCTGCAGTTGCCATCTCTAGTGATCTTTGATCCCTAGAATAAAAAAAAATCTGACACTGTTTCCATTTCTTTTCCATTTGCCTGGAAGTGATGGGACCAATTGCCGTGATTTTAGGGTTTTTTTTTTAATGTTAAGCTTCAAGCCAGCTTTTGTTGTCTCTCTTTTCACCCTCATCAAAAGGTTTCATAATTCTTCTTCATTTTCTGCCATCAAGAGTGGTATCATCCACACATCTGAGATTGTTGAAATTTCTCCCAGCAACCTTAATTCAACCAGCCTGGCATTTAACATGCTGTACTCTACAAATAAGTTAAATAAATAAGGTGACAATATATACCAAAGGTAGAAAAGCTTTAGTTGCAAAGCAGATAATCAATCTGATTTTGATATTGACTATCTGGTTATATTCATATGTAGAGTTCCCTTTTGGGTTGTTGAAAAACTTTGCTTGCTGTGACCACTGAGTTGTCTTGACAAAGTTTTATTAGTCTCTGCCCTGTTTCATTTTGTACTCCAAGGCCAAACTTGCCTGTTATCCAATTATCTTTTGATTTTCTACTTTAGCATTATAATCCCCTATGATGAATGTGACATTTTGTTTTGATGTTATTTCTAGATCTTCACAGTCATGTCATGCAGACCTTCACAAAACTGATCAACTTTGACTTCTTTAGCATCTGTTCTTGGAGCACAGATTTGTATTACTGTGATGTTGAATGGTTTACCTTGGATTTTACAGATAACATTCTGTCATTCTTGAGATTATATCCCAGTACTGCTTTTCTCACCCTTTTATTGACTATAAGGGCTATTACATTTCTTCTAAGGGATTCTTGCCCACAGTAGTATATGTAATGATCATCTGAATTCAATTCACCCATTCCAATCCATTTAAGTTCACTGACACCCAAGATGCTGATGTTTAAACTTTTCATCTCTTGTTTGACCACACTCAGCTTACCTTGGTTCATAGATCTTACAGTCCAGGTTCCCATGAAATATTGATTTTTACGGCATCAGACTTTCCTTTTGTCACCAGACACATCCACAGCCTAGCTTCCTTTTGGCTTTGGCCCAGTCACGTTATTCTTTCTGTAGCTACTTGTAACTGTCCTCTGCTCTTCCCCAGTAGTGTATTAGACACATTCCTACCTGAGGGGCTCATCTTCTGACATCATATCTTTAATTATTTTCATATTATTTGTGGGATTTTCTTGGCAAAGATACTGGAGTGGTTTGCCATTTCCTTCTCCAGTGGATCACCTTTTATCTGAACTCTCCCCTATGATGTGTCTATCTTAGGTAACCCTGAGCAGCCTAGCTCATAGTTTCATTAAGTTAGGCAAGCCCTTCTGCCGGTGGGCTTGTGATCCAGGATGGGTGAAATCTGCTATCCCTTCCATATTCATAGAGTCCTCAAGAAGTTCACTGCTGGGTAGAGTGTCTACATTAAATAAGTCACTCAGTAGGGCTTGTTCCTCATAAAGCACAGTCTCTGTTGGATATACAGATCCACTGGAGCCTCTGAGCTTGCTGCTTAGTGGACAGTTATAGTCTCAGTTAGATTACTCTTGTGCTCTTTCATAAAAAGCAGAAACCTTTAGCCTAGGACTAGCACAATCCTTTCCAGTTCTGATCCATCAGAAACTTTATGCTGAGGTTTGCCAGCTACCTAACAAGAGGAAGAGGAGTAGAAGTTTACTTTCAGTGACTCTTCGTGGTTCAGGGCTGAGTTCCTTCTATGAAAGACCCCACCATTTGCTGTTATTACCAAACAGCTCAGTGGTTTTCTGTTCCCTGATTTTTAACTCTAAGATTCTCCCCTTGGTTATCTAAAAAAATTGCTGGGGAAAAAAATTCAGAGGAAATCATTGCCCTGGGGCAAATTCATTGTTTTGATTGGCCTTTTAACATGCAAATGAGGTAATCAAAGTCTCCTATCCTTTATAGAATGATCTACTCACATCTGAAGGGGGATCCTCCTCATTGGGTTGAAAATGCTATCTGAGTAGGACAGACTCTTATATATCACTGTCTCTGCAACTTGCCTCTTAAGACCTGTAAATCTGCTGGAATCTGAAAAGGGCATACCTTTGCATGTATGTATAAAGTGTGACTAGACTAGATTTGAGATTTCGCTGGTATTAGAGAATATCAGAGATAAGAAAATTTTTTTACCAATTCAGAACAACACCTTCTCTACAATTAATAGAATTGCTATGAGTACCAAGACAGAGATTCAGTGGCAATGACCAGGTTCATACAGCCAGAGGGAAAGAGAACTGTCCTATAAATTACAGAGAAGGTAGTGACTTCAATTTCTAGTACATCTAGTACAATTTCTACACCAAAAAAATCACAGGTCCAGTCTCTAGCCCACACAACTTCCTGAAGCCAGGATTTCCTGGCTCTGGGACCAGCTCTCATCCTAGAGGAAGCTGGTGGTACAATGGATAAAGAGCTGAGCCTGGAGTTAAGAAGACCTGAGTTTGAACCAAGAGGTCAAATCTGGCCTCAGATACTTACCAACCATGTGATCATAGTCACGTAACCTATCTTTGCCTCAGTTCTGTCAACTGTAAAATGGGGGTAATAATAGCATCTACCTCCAAGATGCTGTTGGGGATCAAATGAGAATAGTTGTAAAGTACTCTGCTCAAAGATTGGCAGAGTAGGAGCTTAATAAATACTTGTTCCCTTTTCTTGTCCCCCCTTCATCTACTATGCCACAGTTTCAACTAATATATACTTTTCCAAAGTCTTACTATGCTATCTCACCATGGCATGAAGGTGATGTGACTTGTGTTTTAAAAGACTTTATCATTGGGTGTGGGAATGAGTGGCAGGTTCTATCATGTGAAGAAGGCTTTGCATTCAATATTGGTTGATCAGTTAATCAATCAAGCACTTATTAAGCATGATTATAGGTCCCAGAGATATGAAGACAAAAGATAAACCATTTCTACCCTTAAGGAGCTTACATTTTACTGGGGAGACAACATGGACATCAGTCAGTGTATACATAATAAATGAAAAATAATATCGGGGGGGTACTGGAGGAGTCAAGAATTGCTTTATGTAGAAACTGTCCCTTGGAGAAGGGGTTATTGTAATATATTGTGCCTGCATTATTAAGACCACACTGACTAGATATGGATAGGCTCACCATCAGTAGGCTATCTATAAACATTATTGTTATTCCAACAATACTGTTCTTTCCAAAGTTACTAATTATCTCTTAATTATTAAATCCAATAGTCTTTTCTCAATCTTCATTTTTTTTTCTAGGCAATTGGGGTTAAGTGACTTGCCCAGGGTCACACAGCTAGTGTCAAGTGTTTGATCTGAGGCCGGATTTGAACTCAGGTCCTCCTGACTTAAGGGCCAGTGCTCTATCTACTGTGCCACTTAGCTGCCCCTAATTTTTTTTTTAAAACACTGGCACATTTGCCCTTCTCTAACTTTTCTTGTTCTCTGTGATCTTTCAGAAATCAGTGTTGTTGACTCAGCAGTTTTTTCAGAACCCTGAGAGATAGTTTATCTGGGCCTATTATGTCCCAGACCCTAAGAATACAAATGTAAAGTGATAGCTCTTGTTGTCAAGAAGCTCACATTCTATAGCTGGTTCTCAGTAATGCTTCCTACAGAAAACTGTTCTAGTATCCCTAGTCAGCATTCTTTCTAGCCTCAAAATACTTTGCATTTACTCAACTATGTAAATGTCATATACATCTAGTAGAATACAAACTTCTTTTGGGAAGGGATGTCTTTCACTGTTGTATTTCATTCCTAATACCTAACATGATGCATTGCACATAGTTGGGGTTTTAACATATGCTTGTTGAATTATTGAATTAAATCCATATAGCTAATCCTAATAGGTCTCCAGAACTGCCTGCTGGACACGTCCATAATGCCCCATTGACATCTCAAATTCAGTATGACTGAGACAGAACTCCTCCAAACTTTTATATCATCATCCTTTTAATCAACTAGGTCTACAAACTTGGAATTATGCTTGACTCTTTCTTCTTTCTTACCTTTCACACCTAATCAATCAGTTGCCAATTCAGAAGGATACTAAATCTCCAACATCTCTCAGATCAATCCCGTTTTCTTCACTCACATGACTATTAGCCTGGTCCAGGCCCTTATTGCCTATGTTCTGGACTACTGCAAGAGCCTCCTGACTGGACTCTTTGTGTCAAAGAAACAAATTGTTTATAAAATCCAACCTTTTAGTGTCATATTCATTCATTCATTCGTTTGTTTGTTTGTTTATTCTTTCTATCTATCTATTTATCTATCTAACTAACTTAAATCATCTGAAGCAAGAACTTTCAGACTAAAAATCAGGGGTGTACTGGTACATGTTTAACAACTGGATCTCTAGGTGGAAATAATGTATACTGGACATACTTTTAAATTTAATCTGCATGATTACATTTTTATCCATCTTTTCTTAAGTCTAGAGAATCAACAAAACAATAAATCAAGCCCTGATTTGTAGCCAACATGTAAATGCTGACACTGAAATTTTAACAATTGGCTCTTATGAGCCAGTTCAATTTCACTCCAGCATACCCCTGTTTAGAAGTCTTGGGAACTCTGAAACACTGATAACATCAAACACTTACATACTTTAAATTTACTCTCTGGGGTTAAAATATTGAGCTAAGTAACTACATGTGGGAATGTCACAGAACAAAAAGCAGCAAACTGTCCCAAGGATAATGGATATTTACAGAACAAGATACAATACACAATCTCAGTATCCTCCAGCTGTACAATTTTAATTTAACTTTTAGAACAAGTAGCTTTTGTTTCTTGGATGAGTGAGATGCTGCCTTTCCCACTTCTTTCATCTATTTTGAATATATATATATATATACACACATACATACATATATCATACATATGTATGTATACATGTATGTATATATGAATATGTATATATGTATAGACATATGTTTGTCTGTGCATACACACACACACACACACACACATATATCAATAGGCAAAGATTTAGGTTTGACCTTTTCACTTCTATATCTGCATCCAGTCTCTCTCCTAACCAAACGTATTCCATAGAGCTGTAAATCTATGTAAGAGACTTGGCAATTGAAGGTTTAGCCATTCAATCCAATCTGCATGCTGTTATTCATTAACACTGACATACCAAGTTTTGAAATATGTTCTGGAGGGAAGAACTAGAGAAAGAAGAAGCAAGGGAGGAAAAATAGCATGATGTACAATGACTTGTTGAACATTTGGAGGATTTTGAGTTTTGTCTTAAATTCTTGTCAAAGTTGGACATTGGGCTCTTCTAAAGCAGTACTGATGGAGCCCTAGAAAGTTTCACCAATTCTGCTCATGCCTGACTTAGGGGACTCAATATGATCCACAAGCTTCTAGACCAGGGGTGGGGAACCTGTGACCTTGAGGCCACATGTGGCTACAGGTTCTCCACTCCTGAGCCTAGATGGACCTGATAATATGTATAACAAGAGTAAAGTTACTATACTGGCTTACAGATAGATCATGATATAGTGTTCCTATGGTGATGAATAAATCATTGTCAATCAATGTTGTGGTAAGTGCTTCAGCTCATAATTTGGGTTCTAGGTCAGAGGAAGTCTATTTAGAAATACATGACTATGGCAGAACTGACATGCAAGAATCCGCCTTCACTGAACTGTGACTGGTCATTGCATTGATCATACTTCCTTCATAGTTGTTTTCTTTTATAAAGTTGTAGTCATTATATAAATTGTTGTCTGGGTTCTATTCCCTTCACTCTGCATCAGTTCATGCAAGTACTATCAGTTTTATCTGAACCTATCTCTTTCATCATTTCTTATGGTGCAATTATTCTATTACATTCATATGCTGTAATTTTTTCAGCTATTCCCCAATGGGTGAGCACCTACTTTATTTCCCATGGCTACAACAAAAGGGGTTGCTGTAAAGCTTCTTGTACACATAGTTTTTTTCCTTCTTCCTTTGATCTCGTTAGGATATAGGCTGGCTACTAGTAACAATGGGTCAAAAGGTATGCATAGTTTAGGGACTTTTTAGGTTTCATTCCAAGCTACATTCAGAATGACTGGAACAATCCGCAGTTGAAAGCATTAGAGAATTTGTCTTTAATGCCCCCGTACCAAATGTCATTTTCCTTTATTGTCATTGTTTCATTCTGATATGTGTGAAACAGAATTTTAGAATTGTTTTAATGTGTATTTCTCTCATTAGTAGTAGTTTGGTACGGTTTTTTTCCCCTTATGATTGTTACTATTGTGCTTCTTTCTTCTGTGATGGGTCTATTTATAGACTTTTTTCATTTATCTATTGGAGAATGACTCTTATTCTTATGCATTTGTACCAATTACCTTTAAAGGAGAAATTATAGGAAGAGTTTTTTCTCCAGTTAAATGTAAAGCCCAATATATTAAAAACAAATACTAGGTAGGCTGATTGCCAGTGGTTTCACTTAGACCCTGGCATCCTGGAAGTAGTCTATAGGCATACTCAATCCCAGAAGTTCCAGTAGCATAATTTAATGATTGGACTCATTTTCCTCCATCAACCTCTGTCCCCAGGACCTGACAAATATTCCAGTTCTACTCACAGCCTATCACAAGGTCAATGTCTATATACTCAAAAGTGGGGCCCAGGACCTGTGGCATCTCAGCTAGCCTCAATCTCCTCCACTAGAAAAACCACCAGCAAGCTGGATTCAGATCCTAGTTCCTCCTTGGCAATCGTATTTACTTTGCTCTGCTCAGAACCATCCACGCCTCAGGTGTCTCCTATTTCTGCCTCATGTACTGGCTCCTGACTAGAAGCATATAGCCTTGGTATCATGATATCATAGTCTCATCATGGAAAAGCCCCAGAAGAGACAGTTCTGTGTAGATGCCAACTTATCCTCTTTGCCTCATCTGCTCCCTGAATTCACACTTTGGCTTTGTCCTATGTCACCAATGCTCCATTTGGCACACTTGTCCCCTTGATGGCTCAAAACTTGATCACTCCCTCCTTGTCTTTTCCCACATGTCTTCTGTTTGCAGGCCCTGGGCTTGTTCCTGACTCACTAGTCATGGTAAGGGGGTTGGGGGAGGAGGGAAGATTGAGGACATAATCTTTCAATACTGGAAAAGATTAGTCCCAGTAGCTTGTGTCATGGTTCCAAATGAAAAGGTATTGCAGAAGGGCTTCCAACTCAGAAGCTTCTTAGAAACAGATACTGGATAAGAGGAGTCTAGTAATATCTTTATTCCATCATGGTGGGTTTAATGGTTTATGATTTAAAGGTGAATTGATGTAAAGTTTTGTCTAAGTTTAAAAAAAGTTAAAGATTGCCTCTGTAAAGAGATCTCCCATGAACACTTTTAATTATCTTATATTACCCAGAAAAATGTGTGCTCAAAACAGCCAGACTGCTGAAAATCATGTTTTGATTGACAATCTAGTCACACAGCTTAAGAAATGACCTGTGAGTCCATGGTGATAGACCAGAGCAGAAGCTGTCTAAAGCATTTATAAGCCTGGTCTTTATAAGACTATAACATCATTTTGACAGCGTCCTCATGGGACACTTTTAGTTTCTTTATGTATTTGATTATGTCTGTATAAGTAGGAGAGATAGCATAGCCTAGAGGATAGTGGCCTGGACCTTTATGTCAGGAAGACATGGATTCAGATCCTCCCTCTGATTTATACTAGCCATGAGCTGTGAGCAAGTCACTTAGACTTTAAATGTCCTAGGCAATCCTCTAAGACTATAAGTTACCATCACAATATATGATTTCCAGGAAATTATTTTTATTCAAATACACACAAGGATACTTACATATGTTTTGCTGACCAATCAGTTCACAGATTATTTAGATTATTCACAGATCAATCAGATCACAGATTATTTATTGTTTGTTGAAAGCTCTATGTCATCATCAACAGCCATTTATTAATTAAGTACTTACTATGTGCCAAAACTGTGTTAAGGCAAAGAGCCCCTAACCTTCGTTTTTCAGTCTTGTCTGACTCTTCATGACTCCATTTGGAGTTTTCATGGCAAAGATACCAGAGTGGTTTGCCATTTCCTTCTCTAGTTCATTTTACAGATGAGGAAACTGAGGCAAGGCAAACAGGGTTAAGTGACTTGCTCAGGATCACACAACTAGTAAGTATCCAAGGCTGGATTGGAATTGAGATCTTTCTGACTCCAAGTCCAGTACTCTATCCACTGAGCCACCTCCTTTGCCCTGCACCTACTCTTAAGGAGCTCATATTCTTAAGGGAACAGACAAGATGCAAACACCTATGTACATTTGAGATACAGTATAAATGGGTGGTGATATCAGGGACCCATCTAGTAGTATATAGGGGGAGGAGGGAAGACTACCACACTAGGTGGGGGGGGAAGGAGAAGTAGAGGTAATTTATTAGATGTATCAAATTATTTTGGTTGCATAAATAAGAGGCGAAGTAGACCTAGACTTGGAGTCAGGAAGATCTGAGATTAATTCCTGTTTCTGATACTTAGTAGCTGTGTGACTTTGGGCAAGTAACTTAACTTCTCTGAGACCCAGGAAACTAAAACTATAGGGTTGCAAGATGCACTACAATTTGATTTAGTGGAGGGAATTTCCATATCAACAAAATCCAACTTAACAGGACACTCTTATTTGAAGACTGTCTCACTTGCATTAAAAAAAAAAAAAGTAAAGTTCTGTGCATTTATTTTGTTTCCTCTAAGAGTGAGGCATTGAGAACCTGTGTTTGGCAACTATGAACCTTACAGGTAGTTTATCAAATAGCTTTCTTTGGTTATGACATTAACTCTTTAAGAAGAGTAGTTTTTTTAAAGCCATCACATCTGTATGCAGCACATGCAAATTAGTCTCTTGTCTCGATTTTGGGTCTCAGCATCAAACAACTCCTTCATGACTTATTGAACCTTCACTTGTTTCCCACTCTGGGATACTCTGACATTTTCCATTTGACTTCTAAGTTTTGTCATTCAGCATTTTCATCTTTGTGTGTGTGTGTGTATGTGCGTGGTTCATTGCTGTATTATAGCCACAATGGGGACACACCTGCATGGACTGCATGAATGATTTTCCTCTATCTTGGACTGTTTACTAAAGGTGTTTGGTAGCTCCCTCTCCTCCTAAGGCACAATAAAGGGAGGCAGGAGTATAGTAGGCACATTCTTTGAAGGATTTGAAGGATTATATAGGGAGTCTCAAGTTTGTATTTTTGACTTGCTAATCTTTGATAATCACAAGACCAACCAACCTAGAATTCCACTAAACAGTTGAGGTTTCTGGACTGAGAAGGATTTATGCTGCCTCCTCATCTAGAAACTGGATTCATATAAAATGAACCTTTATTTAGGGAGAAGTCTTGGGGAGAAGCTACTTAGCATATTTTTGCCACTTCTGGCCTGAGAAATACCTTTTACTCAGTGAAAATGATGTTTATTAGCCAGATGTGTCAGCCATGATGGATTTTTGTGCCCTTGGCACTAAAGGGTCATTGTTCTCTATCAGACAAGATACTACTTATAAATTCAGTGGATTAAGCCATACAGAGAGGCAGTCACAGAGTGGAGAGAACTGTAGATTTGTAATCAGAGGACCTGGGTTTGAATCTTAGTACTTCCACTTATCAGCTATGTGACCTTGGGCAACTCCTTTAGCCACTCTGTGCCTCAGTTTTCTCACATGTGAAATGAGAAGATAAGACTAAATGACTTCTGAGTTCTATTCCAACTCTAAATCCATGAAATCAGTATTGAGTCGTACTACCATAGCACTGTGTTACGAAGTTAGTACTGTGAGGACCAATAAAAGATAACTAAGATAGCTGCTTATAGTTTAGTTATTAAGTGAAAACACAAATTGGCCAGCTGGTTGCAGTGGATAGAGAGCCAGGCTTCGAGTCAGGAAGACTCACTCATCTTCCTGAGTTCAAATCTGACCTCAGACACTTACTACCTGTGTGATGCTAGGCAAGTCATTTAACCCTGTTTGCCTTAGTTTCCTCATCAAAAATGAGCTGGAGAAGGAAATGGCAAATCACTCCAGTATCTTTGCCAAGAAAATCCCAAATGGAATCATAAAGAGTCAGATACAACTGAAAAATGGCTAAATAATGAAAACACTCATATCAGTGTAACTAATACCTCCAGCCAGTAATGGGTTTCAAAAGGAGAGCTATGGACAATAAGCATCATCAATACCTGAAGGAGATTGTTTTAGGATGCATGCTTTTGAATTTTGTCAGAAAATATTCCAATTTATGAAATCCAGATCAGCAAATGATGTACTGGAAATGAGCTCTCCTTCTGGGAATTTAATGTGTTCTACTAATTGATAATGAGATCACCCTGAACTTTTGGAACTTCATGAAAGATCTCAAAGAATGAACCAGACTTTAATAAATTATGATTTTCTTATATGCAATATCTATAGTTTTGTTTTAAATTCAACTAGTCTTTAATTCTACAATATCAGTTCTGACAACTAATAGGGGGAGTTAAGGGGTAGGGGATAGGAGAGACTGAGTCATAGCATAGACTATCAACATAGGGACCTCTAAGCTATGTGCATTCTGCGCCCAGCCCTGTGATACATTGTGACCAGAGAAATAAAGAGGTCAGACTCTCTAGGAGCCAACAAGGTAACTGGTGAGAACTTGTTGGATAAAATGAATGACAAAGTTTAATTACATGCCTGGGCTAGATAGTAGTATATACTAAGTTATAGTCAATCAATTAATAAACATTTATTAAGCACCTACTAGGTGCCAAGCACTGAGGATATATAAATATATATGTGTGATATATAAATATGTATGTCCTGGATATATACATATATGTATATATCAAGATGTCCTGGATATATATATATATATATATGTATATGTATATATATATAATATATTTGTGTGTGTGTGTATGTATCCAGAATAAATTGGAAATAATCATCAGAGAGATCACACTAGACTTAAGGGGGAACAGAAAAGATTCCTATAGAAAGTGAATGTTAAGCTGGGAACTGGAGGAAGCCAGGGAAGTTAGGAGGTTGAGATGAGGGAAAGCATTTCAAGCATGTAATACAGTCCATACAAATTAACTTCTTAAAGGAGTTATAAAAGAGAAATGACTGCTATTTAGAACAGTCCCAGAAGACTTCCTGTATCTTTAGAAATAATAATTCTTCCTTCCTTATATGGGGGAGGGCTTTTCTGTGATAGATGGGAAACCAGTAGGTGACTCATTGCTTATAGTTCTCTTACACCTCCAATGTTTAGACCTTCTAGAAGCTTATCAGTATTTTAAGAACTTTTGCTTGGCAGAGCACCTTGTGAGTTTAAAAGACCAACAATAGGAAAGAGATGTATGTGTTTATTTCCATTTTAAAAATTAAAAAGAATTAAAAAAACAAAATATTGAGTAAACAATGTTGGGGAGCCATCTACCTGCCTTCTGAAGTAGCAATTAGGAAGGAAGTCACTGCTTTAATCCAGATTGAAATCAGGGTTAGAGATGCCATAGAGGACTGAAGAGATGTCTTCTAGAAATTGCCTAAGGAGCCCTTCTAAGTATCACCTAGTCAGACCTGCAAGGCAGGGGAAAGAGAAATTCTAAAAAGGATGATAAATGACCAAGCATGAGAACCATGGGGTCTCTAAAAGAGTCAATTTTAAAAGAGCCACAACATTAACAATAGTTCCAAGTTATATAGCCTGGAGAGGCTGAAGCTAAAAGATTACTTGAAGTCTCAGACAGAAAAGAAGCTAAACTACAGATTTGGGGCTGACATAACAGAGGTGGAAGAACTGGCTATCTGTGATTGACCATCATGATCACTGGGCTTTAGCACAGTTCTTGGCACATAGTAAGTTCTTAATAAATTCCTGGTGTTGTCTTGACAGCTAAGAGGGGGAGTTAGTCATGACTGTCAGGTGGAGGGGGATCCTCACCCATTGACAACTGAGAAAGAAAGATGTTGCTTAGAAAGCTGCTCCAGCTACAAGTCAAGGAAGCCCTCCTATGTGTCTTTCATTGTGTTGCTTTACATATTTGCAAAGTATTTGTGGATAATCACCTGTCTGGAATTTAGCAGAGGGAATGGACTAGAATAATCTCTAAGATCCCTTACAACTCTGATATCATACAATTCACTTCTGATTTGAGACTCTAAACAATACTAGTTGACCAAGGTCAATCAAATAGGACTATGATTATAATCAAATCTCTAGTCAGGACCAGCACTAAGCAAAATTTCCAAGCAGGCAAAGATTTCAAAGTCGTGGCCATCCCCCTGCCCCTCCTACCTTTTTTCTCCCCCTGTATTCATGATCTTAGCCCTCATTTTGTCTCTATCCCCCTCCCTTTTCTCACCAGTCAAAATCCAGTCTCTGGTCATATGTGACAAATCTATTCCCACCAAACCATAAATGATAAGACATGGTGTTTTATCTCTTGGTATTTGAATAAGGCACAACATTCTAACTATGGCCTGTGGACCAGCTAAAGATAAAAGTATTTGAGGATTTTTTTTGAAACACTGTGCATTAGAAATGCTATGATGTTGACTATGTCAACAGTCATCAAGAACAAGAGTGTGTGGCATTGAAAATGTTAGGCATATATGTCATATATAAGAGAAATCTCTGATTTGTGAAATTCATAGAAGAATAGATTTGGAGTTGGAAGGTCTTAAAGGTAATCACATCCAACTCTCTCATTTTATAGATGAGGAATGCCCAGGGAGGTTAAGTGACTTACCCAGGGTCACATAGCTAAGACACATCTGAGGTTCAAATTCAGGACTCCTTGACTCCAAGTTCAGTGTTGTATTTACTGCTTCCTTTAGTATTACGGAATATGGTGGAATGGAATATCAATCTGTAAACATTCATCAAGCACCTACTACGTGCATTGTACAAATACAATGAATGAAATAATCCTTACCTCTAGGAGTTTACCTTCTAATCATTATGAAGTCAATATATCCAATCTGCAGCGTTTAGGAGGACCCTCGGAATTAGTAGGAGAGCACGACTAAGTCCCTGAGAGATGGCCATATGTGTAAGTGTGGGGAGTGACCAAAACTGGCCCAAGAAAGTATTATGTAAGATCATGCTTGTTGGAATAACAATCAGAACATCCACCAAAATGCCAGGCCCCTGGATTTGCTTTGAACAACATAGGCTGTGAGCCAGCATCAAATGTATAAAGATTGTAGGTACATACAATTTCTTGATCACCCTAGCAACAACAATGTAAGGAATGTCCCTGTGGATGTGTGCTATGGTGGAGTAGGGCATGTGGGTAAACTCTCTGAGAGACTCCATTGAAAGGAAAAATTGAAACCATGGTGAAAATTGCGGCAAAGTAGAGGAAGATAACTGTACTTGAATGTCTTGAAGACTTGAGTTCAAATTCTAGATTCATAATTATTGGCCATGGTATTCTTGGCAGTCTCTCTGGGTCTCAGCGTCTTCGTCAGCAGAATGAGAAGGTTGGACTAGATGAACTAAGTTCACTGCTGGGTCTGGGACTAGCCATCCATAACAAGTGGTAACTCTGAATATAGTATGTATGTATGAATAAGATGGATTCAACTTTGGGGGTGTTAAGTGACATTTATATAGTCCCTCAAAGTTTGCAAAACACATACAAATACCTCATCTGAATCTCTGGACAACCCTGTGAAATAGGTCATTGTTGTTTGTCTGGATTTGTACTTTCATCAATATAGGGAACTTCAGTGTGGAAATTGCCTCATTGATTCAACTTATCTTTAATTTTGGGCAGCTAGGTGTCAGGAAAATTCATCTTCCTAAGTTCAAATCTGGCCTCAGACACTCACTAGCTGTGTGACCCTGGCTGGGTAAGTCACTTAGCCCTGTTTGTTGTAGTTTCCTCTGGAGAAGCATGGATGAAAGAGAGCTACTCTATCACTGCAGGTAGCTAGATGATACAGTGGACAGAGTGCCAGGCCTGGAGTCGGGAAGACTTGAGTTCAAACCCGTCCTCAGACACTTAACCTGTTTGCTTCATCTGTAAAATGAGCTAAACAACAACAAAACCCAAAATATTTAACTTCTAGTCTTAGAGAGCTGCCCGAGATGCTGAAAGGTTGTGACTTGCTCCTGGTCACATAGCTAATATATATGTTCTTCACTCTACATCTTTTTGATTCCATTGTCTACCCAGCAGGCAACCCTGCCTCTCCTGAAAGAGGTATTACGAGTTTAATTATTATTCCCTTCTTATAGTTGGGGATCAGAGAGATAAAGTGATTTGCCCATAGTCACACAGAAAGTATGAGTCAGGGATTTGATGCCAAGTCTTCCTAACTACAAGCCCAGCATTCTATCTCTGATGCCATTGTAGATTCAAAACTGGAAAGATCCTTGGAGATTAGCTAATTCAAATACCCCTCTTTTCCACATATGGAATCTGAGACCCAGAAACTGTCTAAGGTTAAGCAACTATTTCTGTCAGAACTAGACCTAGTATAGGACAGAATGGTGGGCTTAATATCTGGGTGGGCTGCTGTCAAATCTCACCTCAGACATTTATTAATTGTGTGACTGATAAAGTTATCCTTTTTAGGCCTCAGTTTCCTAATCTTTAAGATGGGAGATAATAACAGCATTTACCTGACAGGGTCATTGGGAGGATAAATTGAGATAATATATGTAAAATGCTTTGCCAATGAGTCAATCAAACAACAAACATTTATTAAGCACCTACTAGGTGCCAGGCACTGTGCTAAGTGCTTTACAAACTTTAAAGTGCCATATAAGTATGAGTTATTTTATCATACTGCTCTGAAATTTTGGAAAATCAGAATTTCATATCCACTAGCAATTTGTCTTAATCCTTACCTCCTCTGATACTTCATAATATCATATAATAGATGGCTTTGCTTGCTTAAGGTAAATGCGATTTGACACACAGTGCTCCTTGGAAATCCTTCCAGCCAGGCAGGTGCCTATCCTTACAATGCTACCCACAGGGTAGGTGAGATGCTTATTTGTCCCATATGCTCATTTAATAAGTAGCATTCTTTAATATCCTCCTGGGAAAGAGAGTCAAGTTTTATTTTAGTTCTAGGTATTTTAGTATAAAGACAAATTGCATATGGGTTCTCTCAATTGAAAACTTACTGGTTTCGTTTTTTATTTTGGGCTTATAAGCATGAATGTACATGCTTGAGAGGGACTGAGCCTGGATCTGGCTCTCTTATTTGATAATAAAGAAAGCTTATCCACCTACAACTGAGTCAGAATTGAAGAGGCAGAATTAAAGGGGCCAAAATAGACCTCCCATAAATTCTAATTTTTTTTTAGGTAGGATTGTTAGGAAGAGATAAAGTTCTTTGGAATTTAAAAATTCATAAAAAGGTTACACACTAATCCTTAGGGACCTATTGGTTCTCAGGAGCTTCAAAAAGCAGTGCTGAATGAGTTTTGGGCTCAGTTAAGTTGACCCCAAACACACCTAAAGATTAAAAGAAAGTTTATTGATGAATTTTATTTTCATATCACAATCATTTCTGGAATATCTGCCTCATTTCATACCTTTCCTCTGTCCTCCAGAAATGAACACTCTCTTTTAACAAAGAAAAACAATTAAGTAAAAATACCTAGTAGAGTCATTGTGTCTGGCAATGTGTACAATTTCGTCTATTGTAATGGTCCGCCACCACCACCCTGCTCCACTAGGAAGAGGGAGAGATTTATATTTATGTTCAATTGGACCATTATTGATTTTGTAATTAGACACAGTTTGGCTTCCTTTTAGTGATCTTTTTTCTTTACCTTGCTGCAGTCATTGCATAGGTTTATCTTCTGGTTCTATTTTATTATGCTCTGCATCTATCTATCTATCTATCTGAATATATATATATACATACATATATATACACACACATTTATATATGTTTGTGCATTTTCCCATGTTTTTCTGAATTCTTTGTACTTTTCAATTCCTACTGCATAATAATATTCCATTACATTCTTATACCACAGTTTGCAACATCATTGTTCCAATCAATGAATGCCAACTTTATTTTCAGTTCTTTGCATGCAAAACAAACAAACTTCACCGTCATGTGATATATAGTCGACCATTGTTTCCGTTTTTTACCTCTTTGGGAGAAATATCCAGGGTCAAAGGGTATGAATGACATAATCCCTTCTCTTTTATAATTCCATGCTGATATCAAAAAAACAATTGGATGCACAGTTCCATCAACATTGCATTAATGTACCTATCTTCCCACAGTCCCCCTCCCAACAACATTGTCTCTTTCTAATTTTTGTTATCTTTGCTAATTTGCAGGGTATGAGGGTACAGTTAAGAGTTGTGTTCATTTTTATTATTCTTTTTTTTTTTAGTGAGGCAATGGGGTGAAGTGACTTGCCCAGGGTCACACAGCTAGTTAAGTGTCAAGTGTCTGAGGCCAGATTTGAACTCGGGCTTGAATCCAGGGCTGGGGCTCTATTCATTGAGTCATCTAGCTGCCCCCTATTATTATTATTATTATTATTATTAATGGTGGAATATGAATTTCACATGGTCACTTGTAGTTTGCAATTTTTGCTTTGAAAACTATTCATACCATTTGATTATTTCTCTATTGTTGAATGATTTCAAAAATACTTACAAAGACAGTACTTGCAGTGTTGAGATTTCTAACATACGGCCATCATGCAGATAGGCAGAAACCAGAATAATTCTAGTAACTGATATTTACATTATAGGATCATAGATTCAGAGCTGGAAGGATCTTAGAGGTCATTTAGTTCAATCTTCTCATTTTACCAATGAGGAACTTGAAGCCCAAGAAACTTAAATGACCTGCCCAAAGTCATTGAGATATTAAGCTTCAGAGGTTAGATTTGAATCTAGACCCTTTGATGTTAAAGCCAGTTTTATTTCTAAATACACTTTATAGATTACAAAGCATATTACATAAGCCATTTCTTTTGAATTTCACAGCAACTTTATGAGGTAGTCAGGTCAGGTATCATGATCTGTATTTTACAGATAGAGAAACTGATGCTTAAAGAATTTAAGTGACTTGCTGGGGGTTTCATAGCTAATAATTGGCAGTGCTGTGATAGACTCCAGGGCTTTCAGTTACAAACTGAATGGTCTTTCCATTACACCACAACTTTATTTGAATTCAAAGACCAGGTGTCAAAAAGAACATTGCTTCATTAAAACATGGGTAAATTCCATCAGTAGGTTTCATTATGTTAGTTCAAATTAAATAGTAAATGTATGGACTTTCCCAGAATCATACCACTTGAGCCATAAGTTTATGATAAACAAAAAAGCTAAGCTTTACTTTCTAGTAAAATATAAGCACTTTAAAAGAAAGGTTTTTGCCTTGGTGTTCCTAACATCCAATAGAATGGTTTATACAGAGTAGGCACTTAACTAAATGTTCGAGATGAGTTAATCTAACTGGAATATGTGTTCTATATTCATATCTGTTATTGCTTATTACAACTTGAGTAGGTAAACCATAAAAACTCAAACTGACTAGCCCATGTGTGGTGTTTCCATTCTTGTCCACGGGCTTTAAACTGTCAAGTTCTCAATTTCTTCACTGGTTGAGTAATGGCTTCATTGAAAGCAATCTATCTGTTAGGTGAACTAGCTCTTGTACCTCCTACCTGTTACACAACATTCCCCCCATAATAGATCGATTCCAATATATCTCACACACATAGCTCATAGTTCTTAGAATGTTTTCCTATGCTTCCATTTTTATTTTTCACATACTCTAGATTTCAGTGAAATTACGAGGTTATTTAAGCTAAAATTAGGCTAAGTTGGTCTAGATTCTCTCTGTGCTATATGAGTGTTCTCATTTCTTTCCAACATCTTGTAAAGGCAGCATGAGCAAGTAAATTAAAACAAGTTTCTACAGTGATTCACCATTAATCATGATTATCAATTCATGAATTCATGATCAGCCTATTTGGTTAAGTCTGATCTTTCACCTCCATGTTTAGAAGTTGAATTAAGGATAATTACTTGCATTATGCCACTTGTGACAGTATTTGAGCTGATTAGCTCAGAGAGGACTGATTAGTCTAAGGCTAGTTAGTATAAAAGTGTGCATTATAATAGGCCATGAAGATGAGCCTGTAGTGATCCCCTCTATGACACCTTCTCAAAGAGCAGATTTTTGTTCAAATTAGAGCATCTCTTAATTGTAATCCATAATAGACAGGGAACATGACGGTTGCTGAATGACTATGTAAATTGATCTTCACATTTCACCAGCTCCCCATTGTGATTTTCTTGTTCTTTATGGAAAAAAGACAATATGAATAAACTATTTCTGCAGGTAGGATGAAAATGCAAAACAACAGAATAAAGCCCCAAGCCCTCTGGTGTGAAGCACCCTCACATTGGAGTGAATGGCCAATAAAGGTTGCACAGCAGAGTTCACTTCTACCTCCTGACAACGCCTTAAGAGATTGGTCTTTTATTTTGATGAGGGTCCTGGAGCGACAACCATCAGACAGGCTCACAAAATACAAAGCAATCACTTCTCATCTCCTTGCCCTAGTACCTGTGATTACAAATAGCTTTCCCCTTCTTTTTTTTCTTTAGCTCTGGATGGTTTCACGTGCTTTGGCTTGGCATTAGTCGTTCAGTTTGTTTTATGTCTCTCTTCTTCTCTTGTTTATTGTTGATAATTGAATCATAGTTGTTTCTGGCAGCCTTGCTGCATATTCTGTTTGGATTTTCCATGTTGCAATTACCTGATGTAATCTCTGTCTCTAATTTTCCTAGAAAGCATGGAACTCCAGGAGTGGCTGATCATAAAAACAATAAAGTCAACATGACTGCTGCTTCCCCACCTCTTCTCAAAAACCTTTTATTAAGTGGAATATTTCTAGATGGTCCCATCTTCACCAGACGAGGATATAAAGTGGCCTGTGGCAGTCCAACATGATGAAAACCATAGCCCCTTTAATACTGCCAACATAGCAAACCCAAGACATTAAAAATATATAGCTAGATTGAGAGCCTTGTTGGAGAGTGTGATTTCCTTGGAAAACCATTGTGAAGAGTATGTTCAGAGGCAAACAGCCATAACAGCTCAGATTTCTATGGCGCTTTATAGTGTGCTAAGCTCTCCCTTCATAAAGAGCCTGTGGGGTAGGTAGTGCACATATTGTTATCCTCATTTTACAAGTTAAGCCCTTTGAGCAAATCTTAGAGATGCTAACGAGGTTAGTCCACTTACCCATGGAGCATTTCAGCAGAGGAGAACACAGGGACTCTTTGGGTCCACATACTTTGTTGTTGTTATTGTTGATTCCAAGGGAACCATTTTTTTTCTGACTTCTTTCACAGACCATATTACAGTGAAGGGAGGGGGGTAATTTTAACTATATGTACCTTTAAGAATAAAAAAAGGAAGTTAGGGAAAGCATGACCTAGTTCTTTGAAGGATTGTGTGTGTATGTGTGTGTGTGTGTGTGTGTGTTATTTCATTTGACTTCATTACTTTTTAGAGGAACTACTGCTGGAAGAAAGCAAGGTGGCCTCACTTTACCCACTAAAATAATGTGATAAAAAGAGCCCTAGATTGAAAGTTTGAAGGCCAGGGATGCAAACAGGAATTTGGAGAAGGGAGAAGCACAGAGGACAGAGCACAGGTGAAATTATATAAAGATGAGTTTTCTGGCCCCTACCTCTCCCCACCATGAAAGGAATACTAGGCAAAAGCATTTAAGTTTTACACAAGAGGTGATAGGAAGCCATTGATGACTTATGAATAGAGGAGTAGTGATATGACCAGATTTACATGTAAGACCAATTATTCTAGCAGTGGTGCAAAGGACATTGGTAGTGAGGAAAGGGTGGAGGTGGGAAGATTTGTCCAGAAATCTAAGGTGATAAAGAAGTCATGTGCTTGAGTAGTGGAGAATAGAACAGGAAAGATTTCACTGAGGCAGCATCAACAGGAATTTGATATGGAAGGTCAAGGAGAGGATAAAGTCAACACTAATCCTGAGGTCATGAACATGGAGAGGCAGATATAAACATGAAGCCAAACTCATGATTTTTCAAAGGTTCCATGTGTGTGGCAGAAACAAGTTTTACTTCTCTAGTATACAGCTCTCTTCATGATTCAAGCTAAGAATTTAACCTGCAGAGGAAATTTTTCAATAAATCTAAACCAGCCTTCTCATAGCAGGAAGTATGTGCTAATAATCCTTTCTACAAAACCTCTTTATCCAAGAAGGCATTTCTACTCCTCAGTTTTTTCTATTTTAATAATTTTTCTTTAAACCCAATAGCAACTAAATACATTTTAAATGAGTTCATCCATCTAAGAATTCACTGCCTTTCACTTTGAAATGTTGAAACAAAATGAAAACCAGGAAAAAAATTAGAAAGATGGTATAGGAAAACTTGTGCTTAGTCCTTTAAAATAAGAGCTACTAATTTATCAATGTATATATGTGTGTGTATAACCTGAGGATTTATTATATAGTGAGTGATATGTATTATATTATATGTATATGTGCCTGCGTACTGTATAATCCCACTGATTGACATATGTAGCTTTATCATTATCTCATTCTGTAACACATATACATATATGTATACAACCCATAAATCATATGTAATGTTTAGTGTATCAGTTAGTGATATACATATACACTACACACACACACACACACACACACACACATATATACATATACATTATATCCTTTGATTCTTACAAAAACTCTGTAAGGTAGTCACTATAGGCATTGTTATCTCTATTTTCCAAATGTATCTACTAGGCCTAGATTTGAGGACTACCTTTGATATTTATTAGCTGAGTGATCCAAGGAAAGTCACTTAACTTTCCTTAAATTTTTCATTTTTAAAATGGAGATAACAATACATATAGTGACTACCTCATAGGGTGCATGTGAGTGTGTGTGTGTGTGTGTGTGTGTGTGTGTGAGATGGGGAGAGAGAGAGAGAGAGAATCAAGGCTGTAATGTAAGGCATTTTGCAAACCTTGAAATGCTAAATAAATGCCAACTCTCATCACCATCATTAATATTACTATCCAAGTGTGTATGTATATGCCAAATATGAATTCTCTGTTACTCACCTTGTGATCATAATATCACTTAATGATCACAAATTTCCTTGAAAATCAAGCATGATCCACTCCCCCCACCCTGCCTTATATCTCTACATTTAAAACCATTTGAAATTCAACTTAAATCCTGGCAGTGGATGGAGTTATGGAGCCTCCCTTAAAAGCATTAAGTGTCGAATTTTGCCTATAATTTAGAAGCCTGTATTATTACCTATTTTACTGAAAGGAGGTCTTGGGACCAAATCAGTTGATTCTGTTTGTATTTATTGGGCTTATGGGGCTGTCCCCATTTATAAAGTGAGCAGATTGCACTGAATGAGCTCTAAGGTCCCTTCCAGCTCTGACAGTACATGATTCCTTGCTTCCATGACTGATGTTCTATGAGTTTGTGTGCATTGTGTAACTAACTGTAAGCATGCCAGTAAAAACTGCGATGATTTGAGAGTACTGTGTCTTTGCCTGTGTTTTCACTCTCAGTTACATGTGAGTAGTGTTTTGCTTCCAGTCTTGTCCCCCTGAATCTGCACTGGTCATATGACTAGACATTGTGTTTTTTATAAGAAATTTCTTGGAAACATCCCCAGTATACCATACAGAAGGCACCAAGTGGTTAACACTTGGCTAACTTAAGAAAATGCAAGAATGCCAGTGTGCTAAACAGTGTTTCATTTTGCTTAGGTTCTCTTTTTTACTGAATTCCTGGTCCCTTTGTTCCCTTCCCTCCTCGCACAGAGCTTTCCTTATTGTCTTGAGGCAGGGAAAACACAAGTTAGAAGAAGGAGGAGGCTAATTTTTCAGAGAAGCTCTTCAATGCCAATGACATGACAAATGGATTTTAAGGTTCATACAATCACTTTTTCCTTAATCATGCTGACTGCCACATGGTGCATAGACAAAATTTAAATGGAAATAACCTCTAAGAGGGGGACTTTTTAAGGATAATATTCATTATAAGGTTATATAAAGAGCTAGTGGCTTGTAACAGTGTGGAGAATTTTAGCTGAAAGGAACTGCTCACTCTGGTGATATGGAAGTAGGGGGAGGGGGAGGAATCCTTTATCCTATCCAACCAAATGTCTTAGAAAGATCTTGTCTAAGAGAAAACACATTGTTATCAGAAGTTACCCAAAGTAAGCATGCATCAGTCTTCTTTACCTGGCATTCAGCTCACTGATAGACTCCTATTTTAATGACTAAATCATCTTGTCAATCAAAGCCCATCATCATGCCTAGACTCCATTTCTGCTTCTCCAGGATGAGCCTATGTGTTCATCTGATTCTCACTTTTCCGATTTTTTCCTATTGCCTGTACTAAACAGAAAAAATGAAGAGAGTTCCAAGAAACACTAAAAAGGTATCTATTGAATTATTTTAATAAATAAATCCCTTTATTTATGTGTTCAATGAGACTAAAAAATCTGCAATTTTGTTTCACTATGCAAAGAGAGGAGATGCGGACTACTGTTGTTGGACTCCAGAAAGAGATGGGATTAAAAGCATGAAGTGGGTAAGAAATGTACCCTAAGATTTTTTTTTCTTTTAGCCCTGGTGCTAGGAATATTTGAAAGGCTACCTTGGGAAATAAAACTACATGTTGTCCAGGTATTCACAAATCCTAGAGAAAATGAAATTGAAGAATATTTAATTTCTTATATCACATCACGTTCTCACTTCTGATCCCAAGTGATCAGTGCCACATCCTGTACATTTTATATTGTTCCAAGGCTGAGCTGTACAGCTCTGATATCAATCGTTACAGAAGAAAAACAAGGTAGCATAATGTAATTATTCTCTATTGTGGAGTCAGAGAGTAAATCCTGTACTCCTGATGTAGTAGAGAGATCCTTTCAATGCTCCCCACTGGGATGAACTATCTTTCTTCTTGGCACTTTTTGAATATAAGAAAGGAGGAAAAGTTATCAGTTCACTCTTCCATTTAAAGAAAAGAATTATTTGAAAATCTTTTTAGTTCAGATTTTGATGATCTTTTATAAGCTATACAGTTCTTTCTAATAATTATAGCTGGCATTTAGATAGTTCTTTAACATTTGCAAAGTGTTTTATACAACATCCTGTGAAGTAGGTACTATTGACATTATTTTTCTGACATTATTATTCTCATTTTACAGATGAGGAAACTGAAGGTAAGAGAGGTTGTCACTTCCCCATGGTCATATAGTTAGTATGCATCAGAAAAAAGTATTTGAACCCAAGTTTTCCTGATTCGGAGTCCAATGTTGTGCTGTGTGTTCTAGCAAACAAACTAGACAATAACCAAGTTCTTGTCACATTGGGCTGGGGTTGTAAGAATGAAGGTGAGAATCAATAAGATAAAATCAATGGTTCTAAAAGTATAGTCCGAGGACCCCAGGTGTCCCCTAGACCCTTTCAGAAGTATACAAGGACAAAACAATTTTTATGATATAGTAAGGTATTTTAATTTCTATTATGGTAAATATTGATAGATATTTCCCACTTAAACAAAAGGTCTTTGAGGGATCCTAGATTTTTTTTTGATGAGGCAGTTGGGGTTAAGTGATTTGCCCAGGGTTACACAGCTGGTAAGTGTCATGAGTCTGAGGCTGCATTTGAACTCAGGTCCTCCTGACTTCAGGGCTGGAGCTCTACCTACTGTGCCCCTAGCTGCCCCTAATCCTAAATAATTTAAATGAGTGTATACTCATTTAAAGAGAACTGCCGACAACAGAGGGAAAAACATAGGCTTGGAATTAGGAAATCTGAGCCTGGGTCTGAATTCCAGTCTTGGATTCTGCATCCTCTCTGAATTTCAGTTTTCCCATCTGTTAAACATGGATATTGTACTGAAAGATTTCAAATGTACATTCCAGCTCTGAATTTGGTCCTTTTGCTTTAAGAAGGGGATGGGGCATAGCAATTTAAAATGAAATTCTTGAAACAAGTGATGTAATTATGTAGCAAGGAACACTCTAAGACTGACTGGCCATCTGAATGAGTTAATAGCATCCAATTCCCATTTGAAGGTGCCATGGGAAAGAACCGCTTTTATTGTTTATAAATTTATTGTCATCAGCATAAGATATTGAAGTATAACCTTGTTGTTTTATCTTGTTTTATTTTACTGGGTGCAGGAAACTTGGGAAACAATTTGGCATTAATTGAACCTTTTTTTATCAAATAAGAATAATAATATTTAGGATCATTTCTACATGCATGAGTCCCTTTTACTTGCATATGCAAATTAGGAAACAGAAAATTTAGAAGCATACTGGAATATGAGAATATTTTTGTATCAGAATAAAAAATACTGTCTTGTGAGCTGCAATCCTCTGAGGTATATCTAGTTAGAAGGGCTATGCTCATTTGAGATGCAAATTCACTTCTGTCTTATACTAACTAGCTGTTCTCTCTCTGTTCTTTACTCAAAATTACAATGATGAAAATGTTGAATTGAGAACATATGGTTATAACAAATTTCACATAAGAAATCATTATTCCTGTGGCTTCCCTCATTTTATCTGGTATTCTTGTCACTTAGGGTATGTGGCACCTATTTTAACAGTCTGAATCACACATTTAACTCTTGGCACTTTTTAGACTCTCGATTATCAACTTCATCAACTATGAATTTCCCACAGACCAGAATCTGATGCTAGCATCAACTTTGTCTTGTTGTGTGGTATTTCCTAAGACAAATCATCTCCATAAAAGAACACAGGATTTGAAAACAGAGAGAACCAAGATCAAATTCCTATTATGCAAATTCCTACCTGTGTGACGTGGAGCAAGTCACTTCACAAGCTCATAAGATCTCAAACTGGGACTTAAGAGACCATAAGATCATAGATTTAAAGCTGAGAACATCTTTAGAGATCATGTAGTCCAACCCTTTATTTTACAGATTAAGAAACTAAGACTAGAGCAGTCACTGTTTTTCCTTTGTGTAGAAGGAGCCTCTTTTATGAAGAAGAAGAAAGAACATGGAATCCTAGATCTTGTAGGTTGAATTATATGATTTCTGAGGTCCTTTCCAACTTTTCTATTTCACTGATTTGATATGCTACTTTAATAACCAATTCTGTCTCTCACTCAAATGAATTTGTCATAATTATTTCTTACATTGTTTTCCACATCATTAGTTACCAAGTTGATTTAAGGATGAATCTCATGCTGCTCAATTCATGCATGCAGTAACTACTCAGAGTGCTGAAATTGCTGGTTATGGCTTTAGACTAATTGATCTCCAAGTGTTAAGTCCAATGATCCTTGTAGCAGTACCTCTCAATAGCCTTGACCCCTTCTCTCCTCCATGATCAGGCCAAAAGAATAGCCATTAATACTCATTTCTCATGTTCCTTCTTTTTTTTTTCTATTTTGTAATGCAACTCCAGGAACTCATCTTGTTTTCACAGTGATAAATTGAGGTTGGAAAGGGGTAGGGGCAGGGGGAACTTTGTATTATGAAATCAGATCCATTGTTCCTGGCTTCACCCAACTGTTTGTGGAGAGGGAGCATATAGAGTAAAGTCACGTATGCAACACCTCACATCCCACCTGATGGTCATTTATAGCAGGGGTTCTTAACCTTGGGCCCATGAACTATATCTATCTCTCTATCTACCTCTCTATCTACATATACATATAGGCATATGTTATGTATGTATACACACACATATATATACACATATGTTTCAATAGACTTGTTTTCCTTTACGAATGATGTATTTTATTTTACATATTTAAAAACATTATTCTGGAAAGGGGGCCCATAGGCTTCACCAGGCTGCTAAAGGGGTTCATGACACACAGAAAAGTTTAAGAATCTCTGACTTATAGCTTAGGAAAAAAAGTTTTGCCTGAAATAGAAAATTCTGCCCATAACAGGCTTCACTAGAAGCTTTCACGATGAGCATGCTAAGGTTGCAATTCCCACCCCCACACCCCAAGTTTCTAAACAATGTGAAATCTCATTCTTTCTAAGCCAAACATTGTAACATGGCATTTAACTTTATATTTAGCTTAACAATATTAAATTACAGCATACTTACATAAATAAAAAAGCAAAGGATACTCACATTTCAGAAATGCCTTTAGATATTTTAGTGAAGAATTTTATTATTCTAAATGTCAAAACTATGGCTTCTTGAAAGCATATAAAGTATGTGATTTTAATGTTTCAATCCAACAATTCAATGCTACATTTATTATATTCCTATTCTGTGTAAGGCACTGGGTAAACTAAACAATGATTTGGGACATTCATATAGGAACATTGTTTACAATATAGCCATCTCTTTTTAATAATAAGTTTTTCAGAATACTCCTTGAAATACAGGCACACCATTATGCCAATGGCCATGTTTGATGTTCTTATATAGTTAGAACCCCAATTAAATGGTTTTGAATTATACTGATTTATATACACAAATGATGCATAGGATGGTCATTGTTTCAACATACAAGCTTTCCATTTATGCTGTACAATAGGACAATCCATGGTAGTATGCTCAAAAGCAGCACTAACATGATTATTAGTGCCACACAGGTAATTTCTTCCACCACTTTAGTAAATGGCTAAATGCATGAAGTTTGCCATTGGTGTTCTTCTACTTTCTTTTAAGACCTCTCTCTCAGCTAGGGGTACCTTTCTCCCTTGCCTCCCATAACAATTCTAAGTATGATCTTTCCAAGTATCTCCTTACAATCAAATGCAACCTTTCCGTTACTACAATTAGAAAGGTATTGGTCTATAAAAACCCACAGTGAGGTATTAGTGAAATTATTAATCAAAATAAAACCCTAATTGCCATTATTTGTGTAAAAAATGTGACCTCTCCACCCCAGATCTTTCTTCTTCCTGTCACCACCATTATCACATACTCATTGATCTTATCCTACCACTCCAGGCTCTTCACAGGACAGGAAAAATGAACTAAGTAAGGACCATTCCCTCCTTTCTAAAGGGAATAGGCAATCACTATCTGGTCCTCCAAAAGGAAAGGATCTGGATGATGCAACATTCTAAAGTAGAATCAAAAGAATTAATATATTCAAAATGTTTTCCAAATTTAAAGCACTATATGAATACTAGCTATAATTAGGAGTTTCCCTTTGATGTCTCCCACCTCCCTTTCTGCTCCTCTCTCATACCTTATGAACTCCCTAATTGGCGAGAAAAGATTTTGTTTAATAAGGCCTTTATGACATTTTTTTTTGTTGAAGCATCCTTTAAAAAAAGGAGGAACTTAAAGTCATTTCTACACCAGGATGAGGAAAGAAAGCAGCACTTCAGCGGGTTATGCCAGCAGAACACAAATTCTGAGAGGTTCTAATTTCAAGCTGAAAAGGTTTTGAGTGCAGGAGAGCAGTGAACTCTATGTCTATCATCTGAGGACCAGACTAGCTAAATTCAGAGAAGCTTATTATTAGACTTTTAGCCTTAAGGCATTAGATGCTTTGGTCACAACAACTCATGAAGACTGCCTGCTAAGGGGCCAAAGGGGTATAATCTGCATTAGTGTTGAGGGTACTTAGATTGATGAAATCACAGATCTTTTGAAGTATTGAAGTAATATCTTTCTTTATGAAATAAGTTTGTCAAAGCTTGCTCAGAGGCCCCAATCCCTTATTTTCTCCCTGCCTTCAGTTATTCAGTTTCAAGCACTGCAATTTATCAATAGATGCATCTTATGTGTAACCAGGAGTTCAGCTCTTAAAAGGTGGCAGAATTTGACTCCTTAGTCAATTCTCTCACTCTAGGGATGAGGACACCAAAAGCCAAGAGAGGGAAAGCAACTTCCCCAAGGTCACATGGTAAGTCAGTGACAAAGCAAGGACTACCACCTCTGTCTCCTTACTTTGAGGTTCTTTCTATATACTTTGCTGCTGGTAATGCCAGAGTCTGCAAGAACTGAAGCTGCAAAGGAAGGAGGGAGATAGATGCAACATCATGTCAGCATCCCCTCTGGCATTTATGCCATAGCCATCAATATCCCTCCTATATTCTCAAAAAAAATCCCTCACCCATTCAAGGGTTTGGAATAAACGATGCCTTAATAACAATAGTATTATACATTTATACTGCAACTTTTAGTTTGCAAACCATTTTCACTTCAATTTCATTCTTGCTTTCTAATAACCCTATAAGGTAGAAAGGGCAGGTATTTTCACCTGCTTCTTACAAAGGAGGAAACCAAGACTTCAGACTTCCATAAGATTGTATAGCTAGTTAGAGGAAAACCTGGCAGTAGAACCCAGTCATAAAATAGTACCAGATTCTCGAGTATTTCATTGGGTTTCATCTTTACGTAGGATCTGCCTGAAGGATTTACAGCCACTAAGCTTTCCACGATCAGTTTTTTTTTTCACGGAATTGTTAATATGGCCTCTATCCTCATGTATACTCTATATCCAGCACTACCATCCCCCACAGCCAATCTACAAAGCAACCTCAAAATGGCCACCCTCCAATATAAGAAACAATTAATGCCTGTCAATTTCCTCTATTATGTATATCCTGAGAAAAAAGAGGAAGGCTTTAATACCTACATGTAAAATTCTATTTATTTAAAAAGTTTGTTATGTGAGTTTTTAGCTATTTTTCCTTTCTGGTCAATGACTCCAAGAATTATAGAATTTCAGAGTTGGAAGAAATCTTAAGTGTCATCTAGTTATAAACATTCTCAGATGCATGGGTCACCTCTACAACATGTCTAACTGACAGCCCATTACAGTACTAATGGTTAGAATATTCTTCATATTTGGGAATGTGCTGGAGCCAGTTCAAATAGGTAAGCTAGAGCCAATTGTCAAATATCCATTGTGAGCATTTACATCTCAGAAATAGGCAAATGCAACAAATTGGGGCTTGCTTTATTGTTTTCTTAATTGTCTACAACTGAGAAAGTCAGAGAGAAAATGTTAATGAAGATTAAACTTAAAAGTAGGTCATGCATACATTTTTTTGAAAACTGGTTGTTAAACATTTACCAGCATACCCCTGTTCATACTGAATCAAAATCTGCCTTCCTGTATCTTCCACCCACTGGGCCTGGTCCTGCCCTTTGGGGCTAACTATGGTGAGTCTAGCTCCTTTTCCAAATGATGAACCTTTAAATAAGTTGTTCTTAAAGCTAAATATCTTTTGTTCTTTCAAATGATCCTTATGTACTTCTGAGAACGAACTGTCTTCAATGTGTCAATATACTGCTTTAGATAAGACTTGGTTCTTACACATCAGAAATGGAGGTAATGTTATCAGTAGTACCTACCTCTCAGGGTAATCATGAGGAAAGTACGTTGTAAATCTTAGAGTGCAATATAAGTTTCCATGTCACTTATTATTATCACTTTATGTCCTGACCAGATCATACATGCAGTCTGATACACACATTTTATATATACATATATATGGTATGTGTATGTGTATATGCATACGTATGTATATCTGTGTATGTATACACACATACATACATGATATTACATAAGGACCAAACTGGAGAAGCTTATCATTGGATGTTTTGGTCATAATAACACACACATATCATATATGTGTGTATATATGTATATCATACATAGACACATGCACACACATGTATATATGTGTTGTGTTGTGACCAAAGTATCCAATAATAAGTCTCTCCAACCTTAGCTAGTTTGGTCTTAATCTAATATTATGATATATATATATATATGATACATGCTATGATATATGTATGATACACTATATATGCTGTGTGTACATACACAAGTGTGTATATACATGTATACACACATATATACACATACATACATACACACATGCAGAGAAGGGATTCATCTGCGTGGTAGAGGAAGTTTCTTACTTGGAGCTTCTAATACTAATAAAATTGTAGATTTGGTGAAAACCAAAAAATAACTTAATGATAATACTAAAATAGCAACATTTGTAGGAGACTTTAAAGTTAACAAAGCACTTTCATCCAGTTAGATCTATAATGTTATCAAAGTGGGTATTCCCTCAAAAGATACATTATAATTCACCTACACCTGCCTATCCTGTGTAACTCTAGTACAGATCATCCCATACAGGACAACCAAACATGGATGGGACTTTGTTTATTGTTTTGACGTTATGAGGCTACCAATGGACCATGTAAGTTATCCATCAGCTATCCCCTGCTCTTGCTTCATGGACAATACATTTTCATTTTGGCTCATGCATTTCTTTGATAACACTCCTTTCTCTACTTCTTCAGAATCCCTTGCTCATAATGTGTTACAGCCTGTTCAATTACCATGTGCTTCTCATGTGTTCTTTGGCAGAACCTCAATTTCAGCTCTTTGGAAAGGGTAGTTTTAATGAATTCAGTCATACAACAATACTGGAAGAATATTGATTTTAAAGGAATATGCCTCTGATTCCATAAATCCCTATTCTAATACCTCATTGTGGTATTCAAGCAACCCTGAGTTCTCAAAGGCTGTTGTAGCAGAGCAGGAATCTTGGCAGTTTCTACTATTCGGAAATGTTTTAAGAATGGTCTTGGCAACAGATTGTGTCTGCTTTCTGCGGACTAGCCAATCTAAGTCCAGAGAGCTCATCTTCAGTAGCTATCCATTTGATATTGAATTCTTTAACCATGACAACCATGAAACAACAACAACAAAATACAAAATAGCCCTCGATCCTACACAGTCACCTTCCATTTCTGTTTCTGCAATGATGGTAGCAGAGTGGTAGAGAGGGGCAGAGTGAGCTAAAAATAATCCAGTTCGTAGTATCTATAGACATTAACTTCATTGTTGATAGGCTAAAGGTTGGATCCTAATTCAATGACCAACGAGTGGACATGTTCTTGGAGTAACTGTATCCTATTAATCTCAATATTCTTCCTATAAACAAAAGACATTGAAATCTTAAGCAAACAGAAGGGTAGTTCACAGGTTCTCCTTCTAAGGACAAATAGAAAAGTTAGTGAAGTTGGTTTTAGTATGTGTCCAAAGGCAACCATAAGCATATCATGGGGCATTTGGCTATTTTGTACTGTATCACTCATGTTAAGCAGGTATAAAATGAACATCATGAAAATAATTACAGCTTATCCATTAAAATTCATTGTATTAAAAATATACAAAGAACTCAATAACTTTCTTTGAATTAATGTTCAAATCAGCATATGCTCTGTTACTAGGTAACTTTAATGAAAATGTGGATTAAAACATTGGAAAATATGGCACAGAAATAAAAATATGAGAGAGGCCAAAGACATGTAGAGTACGTAGAAGCCTCTTGTCTATTAATTATCAATACCTTCTTTAAGGAAAGCACTGGACATGGCAAATGCTGAATAATATCACATAAAAGGAAATTAATTATATTTTAGCAGACAGGAAATGACTTGTTATTGATGTGGGAGTTATTCCTGAATCAGCTCTATGTATATTCAGATCACATTGACTTGTTAGAGAAAAGATCAAAATCAATAAAAATCTAAAAGAAAGAATTAAAAAGAAGAAAATTATATGGCATACAATCAAAACTATCTCAACCGAACCTAAACAGATTATCATTGCCAAAAAAATGGGAGATAAATCAAAGCACATCAACACTGTTTACAGTAATTTTACACAGAACTTTAATTATTGCATATCAATTTCCATGACAAAGAACAAAAAAACCTTTAAAATGCCTTATTCAGTAAACATGTCTTTATTTGTCAAGTGTAGAGATATGGCAGCCAAGGGCAATACTGATTTGAATATAAACTTATTTGTAAATCTTATACAGAAGAATGGTAGAAGATTATGAGAAATATTATTTCAGGAAACAGAAGGAGTAGAGGAATAACTAATTTAAAGAAATCTTGGCAAGAAACCCAGATAAACAGTTATCTCCAAAGAATCTAAGAATGAAACCAAATAAGATAAGAAACAGATGAGTGGGAGAAAAGATCTGCAAAGATTTTTATAACAAACTTTTTTCACCATCAAAGTCAGTAGAGCCATTATTTTCCTTGACTGACTAATTTTATGAATATCTCACCTCAACAAAGTTGATTTGCTTTATTGGTTTGTTGTGGGCTCCATGGTTTTTTTGTACTGGGTTTTTGGCATTTCAAACCACCTTGAGTCTGTATTAAGACAGACTCTAAAATTATAATCCAAGGTGTGTTTAAAGAGGAAGTGTAAATAACACTGAAGAAAACAGATGGAAAAAACAGTCAGACTTAACATAAGTATACACCTGGGAGGTGTATACTGGAGATGACAATTCTGAGTGATGAATTCTAAAGGTAACTGAAAGACAAGAAAGCTATCAAAGGTGTGGGAGAAAAGAAATTCTACTTTATTATTTGATATCAGTCACTGCTGACACACATGCTTACTTTCTCATCTATGTAAAAATTTCATGAAAATTATATACATGCATACACACAGGGTGTAACATACTTGATGAGAGTATTAGAAAGCGCAGATAGACTTCAATAAGTTATATTCCAGAGTTGAATATACCTTCATCATCACATACTTGACTGAAAGATGCAGAAGGTACAAGATACCGTCCTGTTTATTATTTGTGGACCATATAAAGATGCTTTTGACTTGGTAGAGCAAAATGCTGCATTAAAATGTCATCTCTAACCAGATGTGCCACATTTGTAAGTCAAAATTATACAAGATCCATATATAACCATAGATATAACTTTATTTAAAGACTCTTTAATCATTTATATCAGGTGAGGCATAAAACAGGGTTGCTGGTTTACCAAAGAAGTTAGTTACTGCCATGGAAGACATCCAGTACAAAATTCAATTTATGGAGGCATTCTCTATAGATGTTAAGGTCTTCATGGATGATATGTGCTTATTGCATTGAACCCCAGAACACTACAGAGTCTTCTAAATGAGATCCATAATCCCTCAAAACAGTTTGCCCTAACTATCCACACAGGAAAAAGCAAATGGAAAAAGAATACCTATTGTCTTCACTATGATAATTAGTTTAATGGACAACCTGAGGAATCTGTCATCCACCGGCACATCAATGTCCTTCTTTAAATGTGGAAATAAACACAGCACTATATATTTGGTCTGACAAGGGCAGAGTATAATGATACTATTACCTCCCATCTTCTGGTTGTTATACTTTACAATACAGCCCAAGATCATGTTAGCTTAAAAAAATCTTCTTGGTTTATGTTATTGACTCACATTGACCTTATAGTCTACTAAAACCATTAGATCTTTTTTTTTAATCTGACAAACTGCTATCTAGCTTTGCTTCTCCATTCTTGTTCTTGAAAAGTTATTTTTGAACCAAAGTGTGTCTTTAATTAATTTCTATTAATTTTCATCTTCTTAGATTTAGTTTATTGTTTTCATATTTTAACATCCCTTTGGATTCTGACTTTGTCATCCAATATAGCCATCCCTCCTAGGTTTGTGTTATGTGCTAGTGCAATGCCATCTATATTTTCATCGAAGGTATTGAACAAATGTGAACACCACCGGGTCACAAACAGATCCCTGAGCCACTTTCTTAGATTCCTTCTTCTGGGCTGACATCAGATTGTAAGTGAATACTCTTCTGGGTCCAGAGCTAATCAACCAATTTCTAATTCACCTAATTTTACTCTTATATAGCCCTTTGCTATATGAGCATTACTCTAGCTTTTCCATAAAAGAACGGAACAGAAGATTGCCAAATTGACGTAAATTAGTAAAATTGATATAATTTCTAATTTATTGCATTCCTCCAATTTACCAGTCTATGGACCCTCTCAAAAAAAAAAAAGATTATGAAACTAGTCTGATGTAACCTATTTTTGATATAATTATGTTGGATCTTTGGGATCACTGTTGCCCTTTCTAGGTCATAGGATCATAGATTTAGAGTTAAAGACAGAATCTTACAAGCTCAATGGCTTGTAGTTTGAAGACTGTCTCTTATCTTTTTGAAAACAGAAGCACTAGCCCCCCCCCTTTTCTAATCTTTTGCTACCTCTCTCATATTCATGATATTCCAAACATCACTGACTGTAACTCAGCAATCACACCTTCCAGTTCTTTCAGTATCTTAGGCTGTAGTTTATCTGGGACTGGTTATTTGAGCTCATCAAAATACAATAGGTACTTTCTTACCATCATCTTGTTTATCTTGGTTATCAATTCCCAATTAGTCATATTTGCCCATTCTTTCCAGTAGTGAACTTGGATTATAGGTTTATAGGAGGAAGGGACAGTAGATGTCATCTAGTTCAATCCCATCATTTTGTAATTGAGAAAACTAAGTCCTAGAGAGATAAAGTAACTCTCCCTAGCTGATTAAGGTAGTACATGGTAGAAGCAAGTGTTGAACTCTGATCCTCTGACTACAAATATAGTGTTCTACCCACTGCATCATAGTGCTATCCCACATCATTCCCTTTGGCTGAGAAAACAAAAGCAAAATAAGTGAGCAGTTATGCCTTCTCCTCATGATCTGTTATCATCCTCTGATCCCTCCCAAAGAAGTGGGCCTCCTCCTCCTTTGATCCTTCTATTAAAGCAATACAGACCCTCTCCACCAACCCCACTTCTTTGCCTTTTTTGTTATCCTTAGCTCTCCTTGACAGCCTCAGCTCATTCTGAGCTGTAGCACTCCTGATCCCATTCTTACAGGATTTTGCCAAGGTTTTATGTTCATCCTCTGTTATCTGCCCTTGATTTCATCTTCTGTACATGTCTTTCCATGTCACCACACTGGCTTTTTAAAAGTAGTTTAACTTTAACAAAGCAATTTTGATGTCTAGTCAAGTTCCTTGAAACTGAATTTCCCCTGCATTTTCAAAACCCTTCTATGCAGGCCAAATTGTTAAGTAGGGAAAGTCTGTCTTCCTTGACTCATCTTAGTTTCTCAGTGATGTCCCTTTATTTTTTGACCTCAGCTGCCCATCTCTCTAGTCATATTTCTACATTCTATTAAAACCACTTTCATGAAAAGAGCTTAAACTTATTCACTCTAACCTATGACCCATACAAGTTTTAGGGGGCTTTTTGTTTTTGTTTTTCTTTTGTTTTGTTTTTCCCTCTCCCAAAGAATTTGAAGTTTAATAGAGATCAAAGTTCTAAACTCTAATGGTGAAATTTCTGGCTCTAGTTATAACCTTGGGGAGGGATTTGTTTGGTTGCAGAACCTTCCTAATGTCCTTGAAATCATATTAGGAAAAGAGTCACTTATTAATAGATATGTTATAGAGTGCTCTCTAAGCCCCTATCTATCCCACAGTCCTTTTAGATCTCAGGTGGTTAATGAAGAAGGAAATTGCTACACTTGAAGTCCAAAAGACCTAAGTTTAAATCTAGCCTCAGAGTCTTTCTAGCTATGTGACTTTGAGCACGTCACTTAACTTCTGTCTGCCTCAGTTTCTTCATCTGTAAAATAAGGATAATAATAGCATCTACCTACTTATCTACCTTAGCTATCAACAGTATTGTTGAAATTATCATTAATTATAATACATACCTCATATTTCTGATGCCAGCTTATAGGGGAATCTTCATCATCAACCATATCCTTTAGCTAGATCTTCTAATGACACATTATAATCAAATGGCTTTCCTTCCTCAACAATATGAATAGAAGAAAATGAACTTTGTAAGGAGTCCTTACTCTTCCAGGGACAAAGATGAAACTACACTGACTAGGGTCTCTGACTTAAGCCTAAGGAGCTGTATATAAGATAGACAGTCTTACTCACAGGGACCTGGTAGGACAAGTATGGAACTAGTTAAAAAGACAAAATAGTCATAACATGTAATCATACTACAGGTAGCCCAAAGTTCATTGTACCAACAGTGAAAAATGGCTCAGCAAACTGGGGCACAGAGATTGGGACAAGTTGATTTGTAGTGGCAAGGATACCTATACCCTCACCTTTTACAATCCTTGATGCATTGTGAGTAGAGAGGGCATTCTCTGGCCTTTGATCAGTCTCTGATCAGCATTGAGCATTTTGTTGGGAAACATGGCCAAGGAAGCCCCTCTGTTCATATTTCATGGGACTCCTTTAGCCAACATTAGAACACTGACAACCTAAAATATTACTGACTCTACTTCTATGCTTTCTTACTATGTTTCATACAGACAGTGTCTTTCCATTGATTATTTTTGGAATTCAGTTTTCTAAGTGACATTTACTAGCAGTTTAACACATGCAGGTCCAAGTCTAATATTCCAAAATCCACTATGATCTGTGTTGCTAATACCAAGTCAATAAGGGAAGTATAATGGTGGGCTCACTTGTGAACTACACATGTCACAGTTTTTTTGCTTCCTAAATGAACATGGCAACAGTGAAGATTATGATCTTCTGAAAAATTCATGGTTGAAATGGATCCAACTTAATTATGGAATCTGCTTTATGAAGTTGTGTGTAAAAGTCATTAAGGAAAGGAAAGAACATAAGGTCAGCGAATTCACATCACTAGCAGTTTATGGATCAGGTTCTAAATACATATATACACAAATATATTTCCACAATCTGGCTTAAAGGAGAAAGAGTCAGGAAACTGAGAGTTAAAGTGGGAAAGTTTTTGTTATTGTGTGCTGACCGGAGAAATATCACGGAATGTTATAGAATGAAAAGTCATTCCCCTTTGGGGAGCAGTCCCTTACTCTGATACCTCATTCTGATGGGGACAATTGAAAGCTAAGAAAAGGCAAACACAAGTTTCCATAGGTCCTACTGATGATGAGGTAAGATTTCAAATTGGAAATGCTTACAGCTTAGCCAAATGGAGAGACTCATTTTTAAGAAAGGCAGCAAGGTATAACAATTAGAGAACTTTGCCAGGGTGAGAAGACCACAGGGATGAAGGCTGAGAGGTGTTCCAGAGAGTCATGGGCAGTTTTAGGTTTGAAAAGCATATGGTTGGCATGGGTGCTTCCTCAAATGGAGGTTCAGGGACAAAGCCATTAATTAGAAGAAAAAGCCACAGGGTTTGAGGGATTACTAGTGCAAGAAGAAAGCTATTGGGCTGGAAGTGGTGAGCCTATGAAGCTGGTACCCTCAGCACCAACAAAATGGGTCCTTTGGGGGCTATCTCACACTATTTTCTTCTCAGTGAGAGGAAGTAACCAGGAGATCGACAATGATGAAGGGGGATGGGATACAAACTTGCCCATGACTGGCATAGATGAAGCCTTTTAGGAAGCAAGACTGGGGAAGAGGAACAATACCTCAGTCACTGCTCAGAGGGCCATGCCTTCCTGGGGATGTCTTTGCCTCTGTCATCATCGAGCCTTTTCTTCCTTCAAAAGTTTTTCCTCTTTGTTTCTACTTCCTTGAAGCAGGAGCCTGGGTTGATAATGTGGTGGGCCCACTGTGAGAAAACTAGCGCCAGTCTGTCTCACAGAGGGAGAAATGCTTAGTCCTCTCCACTGCCTCATTGTATTTTCTACCTTTGAGAACATAGCAACCCACAGCTTTTTTTTTTAAGTATATGTTAAATTTAACAATGTAGCAACAAATTTGTTCTATTCCTATCCCCTCCTGAACTTATTTTGTGTTATTCTTATGGCTATTTGATACCCTTCTCTCTTTTAAAAAATTGTGTATATCTCTATCACATTACCCACTAATTGTACCCACCCACACCAGAGTCAACAAATCAACAAAACAAATCAATACACTATCTAATGGTGAAAACTCTTAGCTCATGTCACATCTCCAATCCATATTTAAAGAATTTTTCTAGTTGTGACAGTCTGTGAACCTCTGAGAGTTGGGTTCCATTGAATTCTGCATCAGTTCAACCTCAATCTTGTAAGAGTGGAAGGATTCTTTCTCTGTGATCTTGGGCAAGTTTCATCCTCTCCTTTCCTCCTCTGTGAAATGAAGAAGTTGGAATAAACAGTCCCTAAAGTACTTCTAGCTTTAACATGATACTTGAGGATTTAGAGTGGGGGAGGGAGTGGGATACAGATAGAGATTGGATTTAAGCCTTCTTTCAGCTCTCCCAGAGGGTTGAGTTACCCCGCCCTTCCACCATTATATTAATCACATTTCTTAGACGTAAAGTATGAAGGAACAATTGACTTTAGTACCCAGTTATCTAGAATTATTAGTTAAAATACGAAGCAACCAGATGGCCCGCTTCCTCTGTGCCTTCCTCTCTAGTAGCATCTTTGTGGTGTCTGGAAGTCTCTGCCCAAAGAAAGTGGTAGTGTTCCAAAGTCTCTGTCTCACTCCCAAAGGGTGATGTCCATTCCATCCCCCATTTGAAAATATCTTCCTGCCACTTGCCCCAGGTATGGTTTGTGGTACATATCCAAGGTGTAAAAATTTCTTGCTACTGTACTAAGGGCTAGAAATATGATCTGTGTCAAAGGAGGACCCACACCAAAGACACCAAGGATCCTTGAAAGAGTAACGTGAAAAGCTCAGCAGTCTGATGAAGTGTCCAACAGCTTGCAATGCCCAAACACCTGCTCAAGCAATTAAGATGCAGTGACTGGGTTGACACAGATCTTTCAGAATTTCAGATTGCAGGTTGTTTATTAATACAGTGCCTTCTTTATTATTGTGCATATATGAAAAGGGAGAGAATAAATGGGAAACTATCATGAAATAGGGAAATGTTTTCCTTTGTTATCTTTAAGGACCAGTGTGAAGTGTGTGTGTGTGTGTGTTTGGACAAGAGCCATTCAGAAGAGTCATGTGGAAATGTAAAGGGGTAAGCGTTGCCAGGATTTAATTTCAGCAGACATCACTGGGTTTGTTTGTTGGTTTGTTTGTTTATTTAAGACTTGGCACATTTCCTTTTGAAGGAACAAAGAGAAGAACCTGAAAAAAAATATACATATTTATGTATACTGGGCTGGCATGAAGAGACAAATGAGGTGCATTTTAAAATAGTTGTAATTAAAACGGCAGTGTCTACAAACTATAGCTCAGTGAAGTTGGCTTCCATTCTTGGCAACATTCTAGAAGGTAATATTAAAGAAATGGCTAGTGCACTTCTATAAAAGGGAGTGGTGATGACAAAGATCCTGTATAGCTTCAGCAAGGATCTAAAAAGAGCTTGACAGAATAGAAATTAGACAATCTAACAAGATGAAATTTAATGGAGATTAATGGAAAGATTAATGAATTCAGAAAGTTGAATTTAAAAGTAGAAGATAGGAGAAGCATGGTTGGAGAACAGCTTTTCATGGGGGGTGGGGGGAATATTCTAGAAGTTTTAGTGGATAGCAAATTCAGGAATATGTGGCCAAAACAAAACAAAGCAAAGACAAACCAATCTCTTGCGACAATGGGGTGAATTAACTGAGGTACAACTTTCAGGCAAAAGGAGGCAAATCCTCCTCATGATCATATCAGGAGTATTATGTTCAGTTCTTCTTACCACAATTTAGTTCAACTACCAAGTGTCGTTGATAGGTAATAAACTAATCCCATTCAGCATGAAGGATCAAACTCTTGGCCAGTCCTATTTTCCTCCTAGTAGTTATGGTGCTCCACCCTGTGGCCACAAGTGCTGAGGAAGTGTCAAATTCTCTATGGCCCTCAGAGAGTAGAGAGGCTTTTATCTTCCAACTCCATCTATATAGAGAGTGTGGATTAGCATGGAATTTCTCTAATTATAATCAGTATTTGAGTCCCTACCTCTGGCAAATCCCATTTCTTCCCAGTATTGGCTATATTTTACTGGGCTCTAGTTGCATGCTGACTAGACTTAGTGCAGTTGACTCCCCACAATAATTAACAGACATGCTTAGATACTGCATACAATGCTTCGCTTTTGATATAGAATCAATAAAAGCAATAATACAATATTTGATAAAACATTTAGTACTTGCCCACACTCCCACTACTTTTCCCTGATCTAGGCAGTTTCTAGTCAGAATATAGGCAACTCTGAACTAAGAAATTCTAGGAAAATCTAGGAATTGCCCAATAGTCATTTTTCCTTCAAGCAGGCAGAGGTGTGTAGAGAGCACAGTGTAGTTTGCAAGTGATATTTGAATAAATTATCTATAGGACCAGTCTCTTTCTTGTACTTAACAGTATTTAATTTTTTCCAATTACACGTAAAGATAATTTTCAACATTCATTTTTATAAGATTTTGAGTTTCAAGTTTTTCCTCCCTTCCTCCCTTTCCTCCTCCCTCCCCAAGATGGCAAGCAATCTGATATAGGTTATACATGTACAATCATGTTAAACATATTTCCATGTTAGTCATGTTGTGAAAAAAGAATGAAAACAAAAGGGAAAAACCATGAAAAAGAAAAAAAAGTGAAAATAGTACGCTCTGATCTACAGTCAGACTCCATAGTTCTTTCTCTGGATGTGGATAGCATTTTCTATCACAAGTCTTTTGGAATTGTCTTGGATCATTGTATTGCTGAGAAGAGCTAAGTCTGTCATAGTCTATCATTGTGCAATGTTGCTATTACTGTGTACAATGTTCTCCTGGTTCTGCTCACTTCACTCAGCATCAGTTCATGTAAGTCCAGGTTTTTCTGAAAGTCACCTGCTCATCATTTCTTATGGAACAATAGTATTCCATTACATTCATATACCACAACTTAGTCAGCCATTCCCAATTGATGGGCATCTCCACAATTCCCAATTCTTTACCACCACAAAAAGAGCTGCTATAAATATTTTTGTATATGTGGGTCCTTTACCCTTTTAAATGATCTCTTTCAGATACAGACCTAGTAGTGGGATTGCTAGGTCAAAGGATATGAAGTTTTATGGCCCTTTGGGCATAGTTTCAAATTGCTCTCCAGAACGGTTGAATCAGTTCACAACTTCAACAATAATGCATTAAATTTTCCCACATTTTCTCCAACATTTATCAATATCCTATTTTGTCATATTAGCCAATCTGATAGGTGTGAAGTGGTACCTCAGAGTTGTTTTAATTTTTTCATATGACTATAGGTAGTTTTAATTGCCTCATTTGAAAACTGCTGTTCATATCCTTTGACCATTTCTCAACTGGGGAATGACTTGTATTCTTATAAATTTAATTCAGTTGTCTATATATTTGAAAAAGGAGGACTTTATCAGAAACACTGGCTATAAAAAAATGTTTCCCAGATTTCTGCCTTCCTTCTAATTTTGGTTGCATTGGCTTTGTACAAAATTTTAAAAAATGTAATGTAATCAGAATTATCCACTTTGCATTTCATAATCTATCTCTTGTTTGGGCATTAATTCTTCCCTTCTTCATAGATCAGACAGGTAAATTATTCCTTGCTCTTCTAATTTGCTTATAGTATCAACCTTAATGTCTAAATCGTTTAGACCTTATCTTGGTATACAGTGTGAGATGTTGATCTATGCTTAGTTTCTGTAATACTCTTTTCCATTTTTTCCAGCAGTTTTTGTCAAATAGTAAATTCTCATCCCAGAAGCTGAAATCTTTGAGTTTATCAAACAGTCGGTTACTATAGTAATTTACTACCACTTCTTGTGTATCTAATCTATTCCACTTATCCACCACTCTATCTCTTAGTACCAAATAGTTTTGATGATTGACGCTTTATAATACAGTTTCAGATCTAGTATCACTAGTCCATCTTCTTTTGCATTTTTTCAGTAATTCCCTTGATAATCTTGATCTTTTGCTCTTTCAGATAAATATTATCATTATTTTTTCTAACTCTATAAAATAATTTTGGTAGTTCAATTGGATTGCATCAAATAAGTAAATTAATTTAAGTAGCATTGTTATTTTTATTATATTAGTTTGGCCTACCCATGAGCAATTGATATTTTTCCAGTTATTTAGAGCTGACTTTATTTGTGTGAAAAGTGTTTTGTAATTGTGTTCATATAGTTCCTGGGTTTGTCTTGGCAGTTAGACTCCCATATATTTTAAATTGCCTATAGCTATTTTAAATAGAATTTATCTTTCTATCTCTTGCTGCTGAGTTTTGTTAGTAATACATAGAAATGCTGATAATTTATGTGGGTTTATTTTATATTTTGCAACTTTGCTAATGTTAATTGTTTCAAGTAGTTTTTTTAGTTGATTCTATAGGATTGTCTGAGTATACTATCATATCATATGCAAATAGTGATAATTTCTAATTCCTTCAATTTTTTTTTCTTCTCTTATTGCTAAAGCTAACATTTCTAGTACAATATGGAATAATAGTGATGATAATGGGCATCCTTGTTTCACCACTGATCTTATTGTTCTTCTGATTCTGGTGATTATGAGTGGTTTATCACTACAACCAAATCTGACCTCTGGTTGTGTTTTTTAGAGAGCTTGAAGCAGATACTGAATGACTGAAGCAAAATGTTTAGAATATTCTGAGTGCTTATAGAATGAATTAATTTGAGTGAGAAGATAAAGAGAATGAGTCTAGATCAGGTGAATGCATTAAGAGTAGGTATAGAATATTTGGGAATAAATGTGGAGGAAAGGTGTCTGAGTACTGGTCCTTAGAGTCAGTTGTGTGATTAGGGTGAAGGAAGGGGTGGGCATTTTCTGGTGTCTCCTTAAAGTGACATGTGTGTTGGATGTGTGGGAGTGGGTTTTATGGTCAAATGAAGGGACAAAAATCCTGTCCAAATCCCCTCCAAGTCTTATGCTTTTTTCACTACATATAGAGAACCTTGCCTGTGATAGGTGATCCACCAACATTGAGTTCAATGATCCCTAGTCAGTGTTGCAAATCTATGTGTTCCCATTAGCAGAAAACTGGAAGCAACCACCCATCTCTATAGTTTGGGCAATTGTCTTAAGCCCATTTGAACACTGAGGTTAATGGGAATCCCCAAATCTTTTGAGTAATCCAATTCAGCTGTCTGGTCTCAGAGCCCCATACCACAGGCAAGGTGAATGGCAACCTTGGGGATGAGTTTTTACCAAGTACCAAATTATTATAAATATATTATAAATATATATTCTTCTTTCCCTATCAGAAGCTTCCAAAGAGCTGCACTTCCTCCCCATAATATATCCCTTCTTGCAATAGATTCCAGTGCCAGTATTTGTTAAATTAAAACTGCTGCTCCCTTCACATACAATTTCTTGCATGCACACACGAGCACAATTCCCAATTCTTTGCCATCACAAAAAGAACTCCTATAAACACACACACACACACACACACACACACATATATATATATATATACATATATACATTTATATATATAATCACCCCTTAAATGGATGATGGAGAAACCATGCAGCGTGAGCATGTGAGCAAACCATGGAGAGATGCTTTAAAAAGGAAGATTGAAGAGCTATGGAGAAACTTGCTAATTTATTGACTATTGTAGAGTTTTCCAGCTGAGTGAAATTCTGGTTTTCATGTGTTCTGACAGTACACAGGAGAAAGAAAACAAAAGTCTGTTTTGAGACTGCATTCACAAATGCACAGATGTTGCTCTCGCTATAGGGCCAAGTATACAAGAGCTTTGTTTTTCTTGTCTTCTAGGTGTTCTCTGAGCATGTATTAAGCAGAATTTCAATGAGCTGGAAAGTTCTATCCAATGTATAAATTAAACTTTAAGCTTCTCAGAGCATATTCTGGTTAAATTGCTCTTCTCTGCTTAACTTGAGGTGGTAACTAAGGAAGTCATAGAAATGATACTTCTTCAGCCAGGCTCTCATAAATCAGGTGTCTACCTACCCCTTGAAATGACAATAGAAAGCCAGTTTGAAAACATAATAGCCAAAGACATCATTCCCAAACTGTCTGCAGACTTTGGAGTGAGTAAAATGTTTGACAGCAAAGATTGTGTGTGAACATTATTCATGGCGCCAGGAGCCATTCAGAGGCACCTTCTAAGCAAAGATTAATGAAAGAAAATTCTCATCAAGCAACAATGCAACATCTCTTCCTCTTCTTACCTTGCTGCCTCCTTCTTTTAGAGTGGAAGTGAGTATAGATCCAGATTTAGCTTGGGACTGAATTTAAGATGCGGAGTGGGTGATGAAAGATACATCAGTTCCAAATTAAAGTCAATGATCCTGTTACAATATAAGAGATTTTGGCCCTGTATATCTAGTTTGACATTTCCAGATCTTCTGATGTCTCTTGATGTCCAGGAGGACTAGTAGGTAGAAATGCTGAAACTAGTTAAGGAGCCAAATGTGCTAAGACTACGCTCCATAGTAATATACAGAAAGTTGGAAGAGTACCATGAATACTCTGTGGGGCAATACTATCAGCTCTCTCAAAGTTCCTGCTGGTCCTTCTTGATCCAGTATTCAGCCTCTCTGTCAATCAGAAATTATCATGTCTGGGTCTCAATTTCTTCACACATAAAAAGAAGGGGTTGGACTAGGTGACCTTGAAGGGACTGTCCAATTTTATAGTCATGGAATCAGAGGACTAGAGCTGGGAGGGACTTCAGAGACCATCTTATCCAGCACCTTCATTTTACAGATGAGAAAGCAAAAGCCCAGGAAATTAATGATTTGCCCAAATTCACACAGGTAAGCATTAGAGGCAGGATCTGAACCCAAGTCCTCTGGCTCTATAATCTTTCCCCTATATTCCACAGCCCCTCACAAAATATAATATATATTGTGTATATATATAATCCTATATATTGGTTCATAATTCAATTCAATGTTATTGCCCAGGAATAAGCCAGTGCCTAACACAGTAACTTGTGTATAGTAGGTGCTTAATAAATGTATATTAGATTGGATTGAAGAAAACTAAGGTGATACACTAGAAAGACTTTTCACTTGGGCCCAAGATTTTCATCAGATATTCGGAACCAAAGATTCTCCCTGAATTTTGCTACTTAGAAAAAGTGCTGTCTGATGATTCAATACTCAACAAACATTTATTAAGTTGCCAGTATGTGTAGGGGCCCACAATATGAATTTTAGGGGAGGGAGATATAAAAATAAATAAAATAGGCTTTCTAGCTTCAGGAAGTTGAGAATCTAATAGGCAAGCCAATGGTAGACCTGGAACGGATGTTAGAAAAAAAAAATCTAGCCCAATTTAATGTTTAAATAGATGAAGAATCTGAGGCCCAAAGGGGCTAAGTGTCTTATCTAAGATCATACAATTGGTTCACAAATAAAACCAAGACTAGAAGCTATGTCTTCTAATTCCTAGTCCAGTGAGTTTTGATCCCAATGTGTTGTAGTGTATTTGGGGACAGAGAGGATTCAACAGAAGAGGGAAATTGGCTAGTGAAGGCTACAATCCCTCCAGGGTTACTCACACAACATGGACAAGCATTAATAGGCCAGTTCCCCAGAGGGCAGCTTACTGCTATTCCCTCGAAGGTTCTAGGAGTAACCTTGAAGGGTTGTGGCTTCTAATATCTACATCTCACAGACCATGACTGGTGTGTTACGATTTCTGGCTCTAGGAGAGAGTGTGATTCCTTTGTGCTGGGTTCTACTTCCTTAGCCTTAAAAAGCTTGTTGAAGTGCTGGGGTCCAAGAAATCTGTTTACAAGACACCTGTTGGTGGGTGGTAATGGTTATTCTCATAAGGCCCATGGGCAGGACCATGGATAGCAAATAAATTAAGTATACTGAAGAAGATAAAATTTACCCTCTCAAAAGAATGGTTCCAGAAGACTAAGTAGCTTTGAGCAGGAAGAAAGCAAAGACTAAAATGGGATTCCCATCCTACTTTGAGACCTAATGACTAAAAGTAAGCACACTTCCACCCACCCCAGAACAACCAACATATATTCACTTTGACTCCACCCGTCCTTCCATATGCACACTCATATACTTAAATCCAATATACCGTCATGAAACCAATACATAGTAAAAGACCAGGCTTGACATATGCTCTATGCACAGAGGGCATGCCTATGTCAGAAAGACCCCACATCAATTCTCCCTAGCCACAATCTTCCCCCTACTCTTAACCCCGAAGGAATCCCAAACATTTCATATTCAATAAAACTCACTTCCTGACATTCTCTGATTCACTGACACACTCCAAGAAACACAGATCTGTATACTCACACATCCATTTAAATACAAATAAAAACTCCACATCAGCGACTATATAGCCACCAAGACACCTCCACATCCAGTTACCCCTATTGATATATGCACACATATATACACATGTATAATAAATACATATGCCCATGAATAATATATTTGTATAGTGTTTTAAGGTTTGCAAGGACTTTGCATGCATTACATCATTTGATAATTAGCAGACATAGACACAAGTACACCGTAAAACAAAATGCATGGGCATAGGTATGTATCCAGAGGTATAGGAACATATTTCAATACTACAAATAATATCAATTTGATATGAAGGAAAGAAAATTTGATCTAGAATCGGAGGAAGTGCTTTTGAATCCCATCTCTGATGCTTCTTACTTGTGTGACCTTAGGAAAGTAACAACCTTCCTGTTTCTCAGTTTCCTCCCCTATAAAATTAGGATTTTCATAGGTAAAACTAGATCATTTACATTGATGGAAACATAGATCTTCCAGCTCTAAATCTATGATTCTATAATCTGTTTTAATTAGAGTGTGTGCACTTTGTACTAACACAGTCCAAGACCATTGTATATAGTGCTTTGTGAAACACTGTGGCCAAGATATTTCATCACTTTGGTTGCCAGCCTTCTGATAATGAGCCTATCCAAACTCATCCTGTGCCAATGTTTAATTGACAGTTTGTCACTGCACCCATATAGAGCCTGTCCTCACTTGCACTCCACTATCACAGTCTGAAAACTGAGGTCACCTCCAATACCATGATGAAGCAGTAGGGCCAAAGGCCCTATTGGCAGGTAGGTAGATACAAATAAACACATCTATAGGTACATTCACTGAGATACCTTCACAGAAGGTTCCGGTAGCACCCTCCCTCCCACCCTCCTCCCCCAATATCCTATATTATCTTTCAAAGCAACCATTCTTGAACTGATTTTGTGTTGTGGACTCCCTTGACAACATAGTGAAGCCTATCAACTCCTTTGCAGAATAATGCTTTTAAACAATTGAAGAATTTTTTTTTTAATTTTGGTAAGAGGTTAGTGAAAATAAAGATGTCATTTTTTTCTCATCCAGATTCACAGACTCCTCCTCAAATCTATCTATTAATTAAACCCCTGGGGGTCTTTGGATACCAGTTTAAGAACCCCTGTTTTAAAGGTATACAAAAACCCTACAGTCAGGCTGGATTTTTGCGACTCCAGGGCGGCCATATGCCAGATGACATTCATTCTGACCTTTGCAGGAAGGGAAAAAAAATCAGACTGTTTGGATGACCCTTCTGGGAAACACAAATGTGACCTTGGAGCCCTTATATTTCATCCCTTTCCCAGGTCCTTCATTTCACCTGCAAGTGAGACCTTCCTCCATCAGCTGTAGTAGCTGCTTCTATATTCAAACCTCAAACTGCATACTCTGCTGCTTTTCTACTTATTCATTTGGCCTTTAGAGAGAAGAGCTCTGAATGCCAATTTCTACAAGTGGATATTTGCTGCAGCTCTTCAGAAAGAGAGAGAGAGAGAGAGAGAGAGAGAGAGAGAAACACCATGAATAGAAGTGTGTGAGTTTCAGCCTAAGGGTGCTTGCTTTAGTCCATCTGTATTCGCTGCAGTTGTTTCCACTGCTGGTGACTTTTTTTAAGGGTGAGCCTGAGAACCCTAAGTCTTCCCTCCCCCCATCTCTTTAGTTGGTGCTTTCCAGTGCCCTTTGGCAGATTTTCCTGGCAGTAGGACTTGAACATTAAATTCTTTAAGAGAAGCAGGGGGAGGGAAATCAATGAAAACCCTCTAATAAGTTACATGCACTCTGAGTAGGGCTGTCAGGCTTAAAGGTCACATATTTCTAAGGTATGAAAAACAGAGTACAATTGGAACCTCATGCATAAGCAAAGCTTCTGATTACATTCAAAAGTAATTTAAATGGCCCAAGAACTTATCTCTATGATATGAGGCGGCACCTTTTTATGTATGTTAAACCTAAGGAAAGCACTTACTGAGTCTCTCTGGCATTTGCTTTACAGAGCTGTTGTGTGGGTAATGGGCCATGGAGTGCTTTGAGTTCCTCCTTAGAAAGGTGTGATCTACGGGACCAATGTATTCTTATTGCCATTAGGAATGAGGAATCTGATGGGAAGATAAAATGCTGAGATAAAAATCACCGAAACCTTTAAGTGAAATGTAAAACCAGGCCCATGAAGTCCTCTACTTCAATTATATTAAGCCAGCCCCATAACCTTACATTCTAATCCTGTGTGCATAAATTAACATAAAAACAAAATGGTCCAGAACTGCCCACATCAGCAGGAAATTGAGGGGCCATTAGTCATTACTCTCTAAGTCCCCTTTTCCTTATTATTATTCAGTGTATACAGTCCCTGACAACCTCAAAGTGCTTAGCCAGGGTTTGTTAGTGACTCTGCATTTTTGTGAAACTTGTGATATCTGAGACATTGGCTGTCAAAGCCTCTCTAGTTCTTGGCCCAGATTCTGGCCTTGAATATTTTGCTTTGACAAAAGGAAGTGAAGTTCCTGACCTGGTCTTCCTGTCTAGCTCACTGGACAGGTTGCAGGTGTTTGTCTTCCACCTTTAGTTGGTTTCAACTATGATCCTACCATGAATTTCAGCTAGTAAATTATGAGCATATGGTTGAAAAAGAGGCAAAATCATAATAAATTCTGAACATGAAGAATTCATGGGAAGTCATATAAGCTGTTATAAAGTGAAGCCATCTAAAAATTGATTTGATCCCCCCCCCCAAAAAAAAACAAAATGAAGCTATGCAAAGCTAGGAGAACAATCTTACGTGATGATACTTGTATGAGACATTAAAAGATATTAGAACTGATCAATGCAGTGACCAATCTCTACTCCAGAGGCCTAACAGTGAAATACCTCTCTTTCCCCCAGCAGAGACAGGGTGGACTAGTTATGAAATGAGGCATAATTTTTCAGATAAGGCTTTATATGTACATATGTTGTTTTTCTTTATAGAATGTAAACTTCCTGAAGGCAAGAATTGTTTTATTTTCGTTTTTGTATCCTCAGCAGCTAGCAGAGTGCCTGGCATATAGTAGGCACCTAATAAATGCTTACTGATTGGTGGATCGATGGCCAATGCGTTGATTTGTTTTGCTTAGCTGGACATCCCTGTTATGTGAGATAGTGGGATAAGGGCATTTATAAGTGACAGTGAGGTAAGATTGAAAAAAGTGTCAAGAAAACTTTTTTTAAAGACAGAGAGCAATACAAGACCAATTAGATTGATTCCTGACCTACCTTACAACTTAACTCCCCTTTTTCTGTCAATGGCATCATTACTGTCCCAGGCATCCAGGGTTGGGGCTTTCATCGTCCTTCCCAGTCCTCTCTCCATCATCTCTGACATCTAATCAATTGACAAGCCCTGTCTCTCTACCTCCACTATCTGCCTCTTCCTCTTCACCCATCCTGCCACCTCTGTTCTACAGAGGTCATTATTTCTCTTTGCCTGGACTATTGCAATGATGGGTCTTCCTGCTTCAAATCTCCCTCCTCTTCCTGAATGATCTTCCTTATGCATTGCTCCCATCATTTCACTTCCCTAATCAAAAAACTTGAGTCTCCATTGCTGACTGAATACAATGCAGATTCCTTTACCTGACATTGAAAGAGCTTTGCAATCTGGATATAACCTCTCTTTCCAGTCTTTTTTTTTTTTTTTTACAATATCCCATTTCCCACATGCCATGCTTTGGCAAAATTGGAGTAATGGTCCTGCCATTCCCTGTCCTGTCTTGGCCCCTCTCAACTTTGTGTTTGTGCGTGTCCTGTACACTAGGCCTGGAACAGACCCCTTTCTGCAATTCAACTAGTTAACATCCTCTTCCTTCAAGGCCAATCTGCTTCAGGCCCATGTCAAATCTGATCTAGCTGAGGAAAGAGATGATGTGGTTAGAGTAGATCACTGCCACCTTAAGTGCTACTTGACTTTACAAGTCAAGAAAAAAACAGAAGAAAAAGTAAAGGGGAGTAGTCCTATCATATTCTATCTACTCTTTGACCCTAGTCTTGAGCAAGGAAGTTAAGGGAGACAATCATTTCACTAGTACCTGCTACTCCCCTTTCTAGTCTAAACTCCCTGATTCTGTACTGACTTTCTTGAACATGAATTTCATTCCTTGGATTTAGTTTCTCAGTGAACTCAGGAGTATCAACTCTGATTATTCTCTCTGTTCAATAATAATCATGAATAACGATAATGATAGTAACATGTGACATTTGTTTAGCACCTTAAGATTTACATAAAGGTTTCCATTCTCCCCTTTGATCCTCACAACAATTCTAAGATAGCAACTAGAGGCATGGTTATCTCCCTATTACAGATGAGAAAACTGAGGTTCATAAAGATGAAATAATTTGCCCAAGTTTTTGCAGCCAGGAATGACAGAAACACAATTCAAACACAGTCTTCCTTGACTCTATACCCAGTGACCTTTCTATTATTCCATGCTGTCAAAAGGAAATGAGATTAATGTGGCATCAACTCAAGTTGATGAAGCCACAGAGGCTCTTAGAGATCACCATTTTCCTTTCTAAATCTAAACACTCACAAAGTATCATTTAATACATTCTAGAATTTCACAGGAATCAGAGTAATGGTGACCATTTTTTAGTGTAACAATTCCACCCTCTTCCCCTCTTTTATTCTCTTGGAGAATCAGGACATTAACCCATCTCCACTCTAGCAGCACTTTTACTATTCCTGATATTTCAAAGATCCCCAAAATCAGATGAGTAATCACATACGCAAATTTTTAAGTACATAGAAATGTATTTCATTCAGGCCATGTGACTTGAACTCTATTACTCTCTCCCTATTTACATTGAGTTTCAATTTCTTATTAACCACTTTTGTACTAACCATCCTAAATTCTAATGTTTCTTGGAAGAGAAAGCAGAGAGGATAAAAGAATTAAAAATTTCTGCCTTCTTTCCCCGATCCATGATCCGGGTTACTATATAGTCTCTCTCTCTCTCTCTTTCTCTCTCTGTCTCTCTGTCTCTCTTTCTGTCTCTCTCTCTCTCTCTCTCTTTCTCTTTGATGAGCACCCAAGGATCCATGTCATCATTGCTTAGAACCCAAGAAAACAGCTTCCTCTTCAGAGGGTCCACCAAGAAAAATCTCCCATGTACTCAGCTGAGATGCTCAATGGTCCTTCCTTTCCTACTCTGTGTCAGGTTCTTCTACTTTCCAAACTCCTAGCATAAAGTAAGTTTCTCTTCTGCCTCTTCATATTCTTCTGAATCAGCTCTTTTTTTTTCTGAGACATCTAAGTGATAGATAGATATTGCACTGGATCTGGAGTCAAGAGTCCTGTTTTCAAATTCTCCTTCAAACAATTACTAGTAGTATGACCAGGGCAAGTTACTTAGTCTAAGTCTCAATTTCCTCATCTGTAAAATATGGATAATACTAGCATCTTCCTTGAAGGATTATTTTGAGGTTAAAAAGAAATAATTTATATAAAGTGTGTTACGAACTTTCAAGTACTATATAAATACTGGTTATCAGTAAAGTTATTTTTTTAAAATCTCTTCAAAGTACTTCCTCCATTCTTTTAAGGAACACTTCATTCTCCCATAAAATATGGAAAGTAGAGAAACATTCCTTTAACTCTTTCATTTTCTCCTCTAATAGGAAGAACAATCTGCTTTTTAATTTTTTCATGTATAGCTATTATTTATCACTGAGAGAAATACAAATACTGTGCACTCTCTGAAGCTGACTGAAAAATACCTCTTGCCCTCCACACTTGCTGGAAGCGAGATCCTCAGGCCTCTGTTGATCTTGGCAGGTCCTCTGGCTAAATTTCATGGCAAGATGCCATGGTAAATTGATTGTTTGCAACATGTGTTCACCATGGTGGGGTGCTCATTTACTGTGGATTCCTTAGGGAGATTTATTTATTTATTGTATGCTTTCTGCCTTTTTTCTTGATGTGTTGCTAACTTTCTCAGCTAGCTCTTACTTTTAATTAGAAGATACCTGTGGAAGTTATAATGAAAACAAGCTGCCATTTGCTGTTGTCTATAAAAGGGTCTCAAGTGAAATTGAGCTACCGCTCATTTTATACTTCTTTTCTATCTCTCCTCTGCTTTTCTTTCTAATCCAGGAGTTCTTAACCTGAGGTTCATGGACCTCCAAAGAGTTTGTTGATAGATTTCAGCAGGGTTGTGGTCTTGGGTAAAAAAAAAAAATACATCTTCACTAGCTTCCAATTAAAATTTAGCATTTCCTTCAATTATGAATTAAAACATTATTGTGAGAAAGGATTCACAGGAGGAGTCCTCACCAGACTGACAAGGGGGGGCCATCTCTCTCTCTCTCTCTCTCTCACATACACACACACACACGTTAATAATTCCTGTTCTAATCTGATTTCAGATACCTCCAACCAGGGGTGTGCTAGTAAATGTTTAACAACAGGCTCTAAACACACCAAATTTGTTTATAATATTCTTTTAAATTTAATCTGTATTATTAATATTTTCTCCATCATTGTAAGTCTATAAAATCAACAAAACAATAACAATAAATCAAGCCTTGATTTGAAGCATTTGCCAATTCCTAAGGTATGACTGTTCACGCTGAAAATTCATAATCTCCTGACAGTCAGTTTGAGCAAGGTTCAGCATTCCTGCCACCAAATTGTCTTGCTGCTTCCTTGGCGAAGTATCCCCTCTCACCTGTGTTACCAACGGTATCTTGTCATAATTTCATATATAAACAAGTTTCTCATTTTTAAACCCATTAGCTATATCATTTACTTTCCCAGCCTCATCATGGAGGTCTTTACATAACATATACTACCAGCATATCTGTGCATATACTTGACAGTATATAGTGACAGTAAATAGATGACTCTGAATTTATGTGTAGCATTCTATAATCTTCTACCTATTCTCTAGCCAGAAAAGTGGCTGAACTGGTAGAAGTAGTAAAGAAAATTTCTCAGTGCTACCTCATAATACTTGTATGCTGATTCCCTAGAGGGTGGATACTACCCTTCTCAGGATTTTTAGAGTAACCCTCAGGGGCTATCCTTCTAAAACACTGACTCCAAAATGTCCATCAGTGTGTTTCCCCACCACCAACTAGCTGGTTGACTCAATTAGTTTTTAGGGAAGTATTTCCTGAAAAGGCATAACAAGAACATTAGCTACAAAATCAAATACAAAATAAAAAAAAAATTCACTCCATAAAACTTGGGGTGCCTTTGTCTATAAATGCACACAGGTTCTTTGGAAGAGTGGGCTAAAATGTAGATTACAATGTTAATGAGGCACCAATACAGAGAATGCATGTGGTAATTCTTGGTACATATCTCTTTATGTAATCTTTATAGAGTTCCCCTTAGGTATGCCTCTTTCTCCATATCCATGGGTCTTTGGTGTGTCTCTCTTCGTCAACTGGAGATATTATCTCCTTCCGGTCCTGTCTTTAGTCAGTGGTGGGGGAAGGGAGAAACTCAACCCTTACCTACTCCAACTCCTAAGAGTGATTCCCTCTCAAGTACTTGGCTCCAACAAGCAAACTAGAACCTTCCCCTGCTCAACTGGCCTCATTTTTGGATAGTATGGCCTTTTTATACCTAGGACCAGGGGTATGTATGATTCCTGTGTTGTTTGTCCTTTGTCCAATTTGGCTGAAGATCTATAATCATTTCTAATTGAGTTTGTGGTAGGATTGAAGGAAAATTCCTTAACTATTCACTTAATACTTTGGGATTTCATTCTATCAAATGTTTGCTTGATTGAATTGTGGTATCTGGGCCTTCAGTGATGACATTAATTGAAATGGGGATAGACACTTCCCTCTTACAGGTATGATCTGAAAAATTTTGAAAACAAAACTATTTTTCTGAGTTAATACTAGTTGAAAAATCATCCAAAGGTAAAAGTTGACAATACTCCAGCAAAAATAAAATCTTAAGAAATATGACCTCTAGTCCTGATGCTTTTATTGAAATCAATGTGAATCAGTAACAACAATATCATAAGGATAATCAACTGTAGCTACTCTGATCAAGACAATGATCCAAGACATTTCTGAAGAACCATGATGAAAAATGCTATCCACCACGAGAGAAAGCTGACAAACTTCCAGTGCAGATTGAAACATACTTTTTTTTTTTAACTTTCATTATTGTGCTTTTTTTTTGGTCTTTTTTTTTTTTTATGTGTGATTTATTTTATGTGGAATTTCTTTTTCTATCTCTTGCTGCTGGGCTTTGTTAGTAATATGTGGAAATGCCAGTGATTTATGTTGGTTTATTTTATATCCTACAACTTTGCTAAAGTTGTTAATTGTGTCAAGTAGTTTTTTAGTTGATTCTCTAGGATTCTCTAAGTATACCATCATATCATCTGCAAAGAATGATAGCTTTGTTTCTTAATTGCCTCTTCTAATTCCTTCAATTTCTTTTTCTTCTCTTACTGATATAGCTAATATTTCTAGTACAATGTTGAATAACAGTTGTGATAATGGACATTCTTGTTTCACCCCGATCTTGTTGTAAAAGTTTCTAGCTTATCCTCATCATATATAATGCTTGATGATGATTTTAGATAGATGCTACTTATAATTTTAAGAAAAACTCTATTTTTTCCTATGCTCTTTAGTGCTTTTAATAGGAATAGGGGTTGTATTTTGTCAAAAACTTTTTCTGCATTTATTGAGATAATCATATGATTTCTGTTAATTTTGTTATTGATTTGGTCAATTAAGTTGATAGTTTTCCTAATATTGAACCAGCCCTGTATTCCTGGTAAGAATCCCACCTGGTCATAGTGTATTATCCTTGTGGTAAGTTGATGTAATCTCTTTGCTAATATTTTATTTAAAATTTTTGCATCAATGAATTTAGGGAAATTGGTCTGTAATTTTCTTTCTCTGTTTTGGCTCTTTCTGGTTTAGGTATCAGCACTGTATTTGTATCATAAAAATAATTTGATAAGACTCCTTCACCTGTTTTTCCAAATAGTTTTTACAATATTGGAATTAATTGTTAAATGTTTGGTTGAATTCATTTGTAAATTCATCTGGCCCTGGAGATTTTTTTTCATCAGGAATGATCGAAAGTCCCTTTTTAATTTGCCCAATTCTACTTTTTAAGGAATTGTTTTCTTCAGTCAATTTTTGTCCTTCCTTTTCCAAGCTATCGACTCTTTCTTGCATACCTCTCACTTTCCCCCCAATTTTTCTTTTACCTCTCTTACTTGACTTTTAAAATCTTTCTTGAGCTCTTCCAAGAAGGCTTTTTGGGCTTGAGACCAATTCATATTCCCCTTTGAGGTTGCAGATATAGGCATATCGACAGTGTTGTCCTCTTCTGAGTTTGTGTTTTTATCTACCTTGTCACCATAGTAATTTTCGGTATTCAATGTTCTTTTTTGCTTTTTGCTCATCTTGCTTGCCTATTTCCTGGCTTTTAAAGTTGAGCTCTCCTACTGGATCACAGAGGGCACTGTCGCAAGCTTCTTGCGTGGTGGCTAGGGGCCTATTCACTGGCTTTGCATGCTGGGGCCTCAGATGCTGTCAGCTGGAGGCTGTAAGGGTCTGACAGCTTACCTGGTGCTGAGCTGGGGTCCTAGTGGTGCTGTCTGGTGTATGCTGAGGCCATGTGAGGTTTTTCTGTGTTTCCCCAGGGCTACACTGAAGCACGTGGAGGTCTAGCTGCTGGAGGATGCCCACCCGCCTAGGGCTGCGCTGAAGCATGTGGTGGTTCTCTGAGCTGTAACAGTCTACTGTTTCCCCTGGCTATGCTAAGGTATTTAGGGGGTCCTGATGTTGGCCTTTGCCTGCTCTACAACACTGGGGCTCAGGATCTCCCATTGGTTTGCTGAGGTAGGGCTTGCTGCTGTCTTGCTGGGACACTTCCTATCTTAGAATGTGTTCCCCTTTTACCTGAGGACCTTTCTTGCCGATCCTCCAAGTTTCCCGAGCTAAAAGACTGCTCCGCCCCATCTTTCTGCTGACTCTGCTGTTCCAGGATTTTTTTAATCTGGCTCTTAAGAGGTCAACATGGGAGAGTGGCTCCTGGAAATCAATAAAATATATGTTTTTAAAAGAAAAGAAATTAATGTGAATTAGCACAGAACAGATCTCTGGGATGCTCTACTAGACAAATCAGTCCAAGTCTTTTATCTATTAATCACTTGTCTTTGGGATTCCTTACCATATCCATTCCATATATATATCTAACTACTTTCTATTCCACATCCAGATGGGAGATATGGTTGAATATGGGGCCAAGAAGGAGTTTTCCTCGCTTGTAATAACAGTGAATGCCTTCTCCCCTTTCAGTGACTGGGTTTGGAACATCCTCCACCTTGCTCTGCTCCTCCAAGGTAGCCCATATAGAGTACGTATATACTCTTCCCTGAGTCACTCTAACAATGCTGCAGATCTTCATTACCACCAAGGACTTGGAGATTAGATTTGGAGGCCAGAACTGTTGCCGCTTCAACCTTTTTTTTTAAAATAAACTTTATGAGAAAAACAAAAACACCTCAGTCCTCCATAACTATCAAAAATCCAGATGCCAGATTTCTTGTCAATGGAACCTTACAAAGGACCAAAATCTCCTTCAAGGACAAAATCTCCTCTATAAGGCCTGTTGATGCAGGATCTTATCTTGAAGTAGGATCTCAGACATCAGTCCTAACCAGGAGCCAAGCACACACTCCATGTTCAGGGTACCTTCCAATTATAGTCAAAATTATTTTGAATAACAAGATGATGGCAAAAATAATGGAAAAAAATAATGTCCTTTCACGCCCCTTCTGTCTTCCAGCAGTCAAGGAAATTTTGTTTCTCCCAGAAGGCATTTCATCTCTAGCCCACTATCATTAGTCCTGAGTGTGCCTTCTTTCACTGCGGACCTAGAGAAGTAATAGGAATACTCTTTATTCTACATTGATGTTTCTCTACTCTTCCTATGCTCTTGATATTCACTCCATCCTTCTGTATCATCTTAACCTAACACTTGTTGCAATCTGCAACATGTCTAGAACAGTTCAACATATCTAAAACAGAACTCATCCTATCCTCCAACCTGTTTTTGAAGTTCCCTATTACTGTAGAATGTACCACCATCTACCAGTGACCCAGAATTGAAATGTTGGCATCCTCCTTAAATCTTCATTCACACTTAGCCCTCATATCCAATCAGTTGCTAAACTTTACTGTTGCTATCTCTATAAAATCTTTTATATACATCCCCTTTTCTCCAATCCCATAGCCACCAGCCTAGCTCAGGTCCCCATCACTTCTCCCCTAGACTATTTACAATAGACTTTCATTCTTTTTACTGAATCTTCTCTTTCCAATCCATCCTCTATAGGGCTAATAAATATTGTCCTAAAGAGCAGAACTTACCATGTCACATCCTGCTCAATAAGTTCCAGTTTCTCCCTCTTACATCTATGATCAAACATAAAATTCTCTGTTTAGTATTTAAAGCCCTTCGCAACCTGAATCTGTCTATGCTTCCAATCTTCTTACACATTTCTCATCTCCTCACACTCTACTATCCATTCATACTGTCAGTCACTGCTGTTCCTCGCATACTATGCTCTATATCCTGTCTCTGCACCTTTCCATTGACATTTTACTATTCTTGGAATGCTCTGTCTCTTTACCAACACCTCTTAAAAATTCAAGACTCAGCTCAAATGCCATTTCCTGCAGGAGATATATAAAGTTCTTTATATATTCTTCCCCCCCCCTTCATTAAAATGTAAGCTCCTTGAAAGCAGGGATAGCATGCTTATCTGTTTTTTTTTTGTTTTGTTTGTATTTTCAGCACTGATCCCAGAGTCTAGATCTTGTTAAGTACAGAGTAAATATTTGCTGATTGACTGACCATGCACTAGACTTCACTCCCTTCTATCTCCAATTTGACATAAAAATGTAAATCAATAAGACAATGGCTTGAAGAAATCTCACAAAATATTTCTAAAAATATAGGTATCAAATGACGTAAATATGGAAATGCTTGTCAAGTACAGAGACTTATCAAGGACAAAAATAGGTGCTTCTTCCTAAAGCCCAGTGTTTACACTTCCCTAGGTGGTGAAGTGGATAGAGTGCCAGGTCTGAAGTCGGGAAGACTCATCTTCCTGAGTTCAAATCTGGCCTCAGACACTTATAGTTGTGTTAACCTTGGCAAGTCACTTAACCCTGTTTGCCTCAGTTTCCTAATCTGTAAAATGAGCTAAAGAAGAAAATGGCAAGCCAACCAGTATCTTTGTCAAGAAAATCCCAAATGAGGTCATGAAGTGTCAGGCACAACTTAAGAAAATTAGCAATCAAACCCCAATGCTAAGATCCATTCAGTCAATATGAGGACCATAAGAAGCCTACCTTGGTAGCCCACATTTAAGTGGGGGTGGGAAGTAGGGGGAAAATTCTCTAAAGCGTGTCATAGAATCACTGATTTCAAGCTGGAAGGGACTTTAGAGGCTGTCAAGTTCAAGTCTCTCATTTTATAGAATGAGGAAACTGAAACCTAGAGAGTTGAAGTGATTCAGCCAAGATCTCACAGGGAGTAAGTGATAAAGATGGGATAAGAACCCAGAACCTCTGATTCCAAAGCCACTTCCACTACTCCTTACTGAGTCATTGTGTACCATAAATAATTCCTTCTCATTATGAAGATAAATATTACATTTGGAGACATGTATTTATTAATCAAAAGATACCATGGAGAACTATGTCTCCATGTTACTTGTTCCCTAAGGAAAAAAAAAAAAGATCTGACCCCCTAATGTTATTTCCCAACTGCTCCAGACAAACATATATAATTTTAGGTAATTTCGTCTAGTCAAATCAGTTGTATTTCATTCTATTTTTCCCAGACAAAGCTGATACCATTACCATATGACTATAGCCAGAAACACATTCTTGCAGTTCTCTCATATTCTTGTGGAATTTTTTTCTCATGTGTTTTCCCAAAATGTCAATGTCACTCAAATATATTCCCATACAAAAAGTGCTCAGAAGAACATTTTGGTAAGTACATGCATATACACATGGATTATTCCTGGACCAAAAAGACAAGGGCAAGAGAGTTTTGTTTTTTTTCTGCCAAGAACCTAAAATGCCTTAATTTTCAGATGCCAACAGCAGCAAAACACTTGAGCTGCAGAAGGCAGCTAGGTGCTTTTATCATAGAATCAATGATGCTGTGCTATTAATTCTTGCTTTGTTGTGCTTCTCAAGAAAAATCCCATTTCCCAGCTAAACTGAAGTCTCCAACCAGAGCACAGTGGGAGGAACTGTTCCCTCCTTCCCACCACTTCTCATATTCTCAACTCCTATTAAAGTTAATGCAAGTTAATGCAATAGTAACAATCTTCCTAAATTCAAAAGATAGCCATCACCAGTCATTTTAGAGCTTTCTCATTTCAAAACATCAATTATGCACAAAGCATGGGCATAGGTTATGATTTTTTTCCTATTTTGTTTTTTTAAAGTCATATCTTTATATAACTGTCTGTATAAATATACTGAAATATAATTGTGTTATGATTAAAAAAATTCAAGCACATCTAGACGCCCTACTCTGTTGCCTCATGATGGTGAGGAAGCGATTTCAGGTTCTTATAGGTTATGCCAATGGGACACAGGCCTTAGATGCTACTTTACTTGAAAAGCTTTTAATTTGAGTCTGGTGACCCAGGCTATACCTCAGTTATCTGAGGACCAGCCTAGTTAAATTTAGAGGAGTTCATCAGGAGAATGTTGGAAGAACCATTTATCAGAATGTAGAATATGGATCATAGATGATAGTTTTGGAGTTGGAAGAAACTTTAGAAATCATCAAGTTCAATCCACTCATTTTACAGATGAGGAAACCATGGTGCAAAGTATAAGAGACTTAACCAGGGTCACTCAGCTAGTCAGTAGCAAAAAGAGGTTGTAATTTGTCAGTGAAAGGACCATCCGCGCTGATGAATTCATTTACATTTTAAAGTATCAAAATAAAATTCTAAGAACAGATTCACTTACAGATGATTCCCCTTCTCAAGGCCATATTCATGAAGTGAGCTCGCCCCAAATTCCCACACTATATCAATTAAGATAGCAACTGAAAAAACACAAAACTATGCATTATTAATCATTCATTGCACATGTATTTTCTCTTTCTCTTACTAATTCAAATGAATTTCTTCTAACTAAGTTTCAGCTGAACAGCTTTTCATCACTATGTAAAATTGGCTCCAATTGACAAATGTAGAGTCCAAGGACCACCTCCATTGACCCTCTCCTTCTCCAAACCCAAAATCATAGCCAACGGTGATAGTTAAATTTTCATGACAAAGCTACACCTTTACTTAAAAAGCATCAAAAAGAACCAAGGTTTAGATTATGTAGAATAGTTGAAAGCAAAACTTAATACACTATTTTGAATTATACTCCAAATCAATTTAAAGTTAGCATTGCATTCTGAGCTAATTAAAAGCAAGATCTTATCTAGGATGGGTCACTGTCTTTCCCTTCCTATGATGATATAGTCATCTGAACTTTCTCTAGCAATAGAAGCATGCATTATAGCAAACTTATTCATCATCTAAAATACAATACAAAAACCAGATTCACAACTAGACATTTTTGCACTTGGGGCACCACAAATCATGCCTATGGCAAATGTTTTCAAATACATCTTCAAATCAACTTTTTAATTGAGAGTAGCAACCCTCATGGGAGGGAGGGCAACATGCCATGAAGTTGCTTCTGGCAAGATGATTGCCATGGGGGAGAAAGGAGGGAGAGAGCAAGGCCTGGCCAGGGGGAAATTCACCTCAGATGTGAACATAATAAGTAGGGGAAAAGAAATAGTCATCTGGTGGCTTGTCTGATCATGTCACCCTCTTATTCAATAAACTCCAGTAGCTCCCTATTGCCTCCAGGAGCAAATACAAAACTGTTTAGTATTCAAAGCCCTTCATCCTAGCCCTCTCCTAGCTTTCTTGTACTTTCATCCCCAGCAGGTACTTTTCCATCCAGTGACTTTGGACTCCTGGCTGTTCCATGAACAAGAATCTCTATCTCTCAGCTTGGGCATTCTCTCTGGCTGTCCCCCATGCCTAAAAAACTCTCCTTTCTCTGCTCTGACTACTGACTGCCCCAGCTTTTTTTTAAGTCCCAAATAAAATCCCATCTTCTACAGAAAGCCTTTCCCAACCCCTTTCAATTCTAGTTCCTTTCCTCTGTTAATTCATATTTATTTTGTACATCGCTTGATGTGTATATATTTGTTTACATGTTGTCCCCCTCATTAGACTGTAAGCTCCTTGAGGACAGGGACTATCTTTTGCTTCTTTTTTATCCCTTAGTATTAAGCACAGTACCTGGCACATAGTATATACTTTATAAATGTTTATTGATTGAGTGATAGCTACCTATTTTAACTAATTTTCTTGATAAGTAGGTGTTTATATACAGCAGGATTGAAGTACTTTCAATGTCCTCTAAATTTGTTGCCCTGTAGCAAAGATCTGTGGCCTCACCCTAGATGAGGCTTTGAAAAGAAGCTATTACACAGGGTATAGAGTCCAATCCTTTCATTTTACATATGAGGAGGTTGAGCCCTAAAGAGGTGACGTGATCTCCTAGATCACAACTGAGCTTCTGTTTGAGTGTAAAAAGCAACACTGGGGAAAGAAGACGGTGTACTCTCAGAATCTGTAATTGGTCTGACAAGTTTGAAGCTTATTTCAATGAATAATTCTTGCAAAATGATTGGGCAGGAATCCTGGCCTGACCTGCTTTACGGCATTATTTAGTACTTCTGTTCTTTGAGCATTGATGTGAGTATTCCCATCACTAGTAGAGATTGCAATTCCTATGCCCCTTTTCATCTGATTTGATTTTGGTCCCTGTCAAGATTGTAAACCGGGTCTCATATCATTTGATTCAGTCAGTGTTCCCTTCATCATGTAACACTGTCTTCTTTGGAGAGGTTCCCGTTGCCATGGAACTGACTGTGTCTTGTTCAAATCTAATCCATAGATAGATCAAGAACAAATGCTTTATATAGATACAGAGTAGAAGAAGCTAGGATCCATAAGATATACACCATCTAAAACGGTTCAGAGAACTGTACTTCACAAACGCTATAATGAATCAAATTCTGCTTTCTGATCTTCCCTCCTCTCCTCTCCCTCCACCCTTGCCCCTGCCCCCAGCACAGCTTCTTACAATTTTAAAGCTTATGAAGCTGAGAAAACCTTTCATTGGCTTTGTATCTATGGTAATGAAGGGACATGAGCATAAACTTTAAGTGATGCAAGATAATTGCAAATGTTTACATCTCATATAGGTCACAGTCTTTGCCCTGAGAAAAAGCTGGAATCTGTCTGCTGCCTGAATTAGTTGTAGATGACAATGGACTCCATGGTGCAGATGTCCAGCAGGAAGTAAACAAACCCAAGTGCAGTAAGAGAAAGAAAGATATGTCTGCAATGTAATCATAGACAACAGAGTTGCTATCATTGCTGAGAGACTGAGAGGGTGTAACTGTACATTCCGGTGATAGCAGTCATGTAGGCAAAAGAATTGAGGCCATGTTATCATCAATTTCATCATTTTCATTAAAAATAACCTGTTACTGCTCATTCATGTCTAACTCTTCATGACCCCATTTGGGGTTTTCTTGGCAAAGATACTGGAGTAGTTTGCCATTTCCTTCTCCTGCTCATTTTATAGATGAGGAAACTGAGGCAAACAGGGTTAAGTGACTTGCCCAGGGTTACACAGCTAATAAGTATCTGAAGTCAGATTTGAACTCACAAAGATGAATCTTCTTGACTCCAAGCCTGACACTGTATCCACTGTGCCACCTAGCTTCCCTCAAATAACCTGGGCCACTTCTATCAGCATCATGAGTACCTTGGATGTTGGTGGTTTGCTTGGCTGCCTTTCTCAGGCTTACTAAGAGGTTATTGCAGAACAGAGATTCTGTGATTCCAGTCATAAAATTCATAACTCAAGGGAATTCATCTTTTGATATGCTTGGGGTCTTGACCTCTAGGGCTTGTGGTGTGAGTTTGTATGTCTCCTTTTGGGTCAGCCCAGGTGGGACTGGCATAAGGTAGCTCTCTCTTGTCTATATGTTCTTGGAAGAGTTGTATGTGGGAGTGCTTTGGGTAACAACACTTTTGCCTTCTGTGAGTAGTGGAAAGGAACTAGCTTTAACTAGCCAAGGTTACTGGTGGGAACTAGTCCCAGACCTGCCTAATTAGGCTCTTGTTTGAGAGTGTCAACAATAATACTGGGGAAAGAAGACAGTAGTACATTGTCTGTGTGCTGTAATTGGTCTGACAAATTTGAAGATTGTTTCAATAAATAACTCTTGAAAAATAATAAGGATCAGACTGGAGTCCTGGCCTGATCTGTTTCATAACATTATTTAACAGTTCTAGACTTTGAGCATTAATGCATGTACTCCCTTTACTAGTATAACTTGCAACCCGCATATCTCTTTTCATCTGGTGTGATTTCTGTCCCTGTGTTTTCTATGAGGACCTACCAAACATGATGAAGGCTTCCTCTGATTCTTATAGTAGCTTGTGCATACTATTGAAGCACTCCCAGGGGTGGACAACCTACAGCCTTGAGGCTATATGTGGCCCTCTAGGTCCTCCAGTGCGGCCCTTTGACTAAATCCAGACTTCACAGAATTTGTTCTTTTTTGGAATTTGTTGTTTGGATTCAGTCAAAGGGCCGCACTGGAGGACCTAGAGGCCCACATGTAGCCTCGAGCCTGCAGGTTCTCCACCCCTGACTCAAGCTATTAATTCCCATCACTTATTTTTGCTTTGTTAACTGGCCAAATTCATGCCTGAGAAAACTACTTCTAATTGCTAACACCTGAGCAAATGATCAAAGTCTGGAAGAGTGAGTGAGAAGTGCTCAAAGCAAGCATTCCCAGGAGCCTTTGCATCAATCAATAAGCATGTATTAAGGCCTATAATGTGCCAGGTGCTGTAGTAGGCTCTGGGGCTACAAAGATAAATGTGAGACAGGCACTATCCTCAAGAAGCTTGCATTCTATTGAGTGGGGAGGGAGAGGGAAGCAGCATGCTCACAGCTGAGGAAATACAGGGTGCCCCAAAAATGTTAGTGCCATTTAAGGTTAAAGTTTAAACTGCACCAAGATTTTTGAGACACCTATATAGGATTTAAAGAAAAGGAATGTAGAGTGACTGGGGAGCACTAACTGGAGGAATCAGAAAAGGTTTCTTGAGAAAGATGGCATGGTAAAGAGACCCAATGGTCAGGTAACTTGCCATAGAAGTTTTCAGGGAGAGTTTCTAGAATGGCCCATTAAGGATCTGAGGTATACCTGAAATCCAGGAGCTATGGAAACAAAGGGAAATTATTCTAGTGACCTACAGTGTTTATTTTCCTGCTTCAGGCACTCCCCAATTAAATATGCTATCTCCCAGCTTGAGGAGGTAAAAGGATTTGAGGAATTTCTATAAATTCTGATTATTAAAGATGATGATTAGTTCCTGGATAGAGTGAAAACATTAGTCCATGGATTGGACCAGGAAATCAAGAATTCTGAGAAGACCAAGAGGATTTGAAACTAGCCTCAAGAAGTTGACCATTAGAAAAAGAAGACACAGAAGAAAAAAGGAAAGACAAAGGCCACAAACCACAGGAACAACAAAACAAGGATTCTCTTTCCCAGAGAAGGGGAATCAAGAAATCCAGACCCGATGTCAAAGAAGTAGCATTCCATGTTCCATGGAAAAATCAAGAAGATTCACAGATGTTAGAAGGTTTCAGGAAGCCTGTTGCAACTCCAGTAGGAAGGGACTACCTGTTGAGGGCTACAGAGATAATTATGTCAACCTGATTTAGCTACTGGGGAGGTGTGATATTTTCCAGGAGTATGTATTGGAAACATGACAGAAGGAATACCAAGAAATAAAATACACCAAATGCTACCTCCTTCTGCTGATTCAAGTGGGAACAAATACTAACACTAGAAGAAATCTGAAATGTATCTCTAATAACTTTGACGACCTGAGTAGGAAGCAACTGAAGAACCTGGAGGCACAGGTTGTGTTTTTTATTTCTAATTTTAGTTGAAGGCACCTGAATGAGAAAAAAAAAATGGGAAGTAAATAGTTAGCCCCATACAGTAGATGGTGTTGGTTTTCTGGTCTGTATCCTAAGATACAGAATCTATCACCCAAAAGAGTGGAAAGAATGCACTTGTCAGATTTGCCCACCTGAATAGGAGGGCTTTAACTTGAAATTGAAGGGGATAGAGAAAATAATCTCAAATAAAAATAAAACTAATCCTAAAAGAACAACAGAAAGAAAAAAAAAATAACAGTGAAAGAGATATGAAATAATTCACAGGAGAAAAATAATAAGCAAGAAGGTTATGAACAATGTTTTGACCTCAGATAGTTCTGCAGTAATGTAGAGAGTGTGGGTAATAAAGAAAACTTGAAATTTTAGCACAAGGAGGAAAATATGATCTAATAGACATCTCTGGGACATGGTGAGATAGGTATTGAAACAAAAAATATTAGATAGAAGAGTTGGAGGAATAGTAATGTAGGTAGGCACCTGTAAAGAGGTAGGCATCATCATGTAAATTCACTAAACTGAGGATAAAAGCACAGTGGTGAGGAAGAAGAAAGGAAGGAAGGAAGAAAAATCTGTTCTAGTTTGCATCCATGGTACTTTCACCTTGGAATGGGGAGCAGGCAGATGGAAGGACTCATTTCTAGCAGCTGAATACTATTCCACCTCAAATTGTCTCTCTTTGTGAAACAATTTTACATCAACAGCAGCTCTGCCTGTGTTGTTTCCTCTTCCTGATCTGGTTTTAGTATCCTGAGTCTCAAATCATTGCTTTTGAACCCTGACAGGTGATTCCTGCTTAGATGGTAGATGTAAGGACACTCTCTTTTTGGTCATTCAAGTGCCTGCTATTGATTACATCTTCAATGAGGTAGAGAAAATGACAAAAGAAACTGCTCTCATGGATTTAATTCTGACCACTGAGGAAGATATAACCAGTTGGTAAGGTGAAAAGAATGGCAACATTGAAAGAAAATACCATTCATCATTGTGAAGGAAGTAATGTGGAGCACAGTCAAAAACATATAGGAGGTCTGAGGAAACAAGATTTCAGAAAGTTCAGAGGAATAATGGTTAAGTAAAATCCCATGGCCAGAGACTCTAAAAGAGAAGCTGGCCCAAGAGAGATTGGAAGTTTTCAAAAACTGTCAGTGTCCCTACAATGTCTATCATCTATGATCCAATGATCCAGACACAAATATACCTTCAGACTTGGGGGAATGGCTCAGCTACAGCATTATTAGGGATAGAGGGAAAATCACTAATAGTTCTTATTATCGCAGCCCCTCCTCCAGATGCAAATATAGGGCCTTCTGGGTAGCAAATAGCACCTCGCATACATAGAAATGATTGTATAATACCTCAGGGATACGGTCACTACAATTTCCCTAATACCTTTTCAAAGAGAGGGCAACTGAAAAAATTCTTAAGCATCATGCATAAAAGGACATACCCAAGAGCCTCAATGTGCCTTTAATGTCCAGGCATGCCTTCAAACTTTCCTTGTCTCCCTTAGCACCATTCTTGAATTCAACTTTACAACCCATAAAAATTATGACTGCTTCTCCAAAAACACACTTGTAGATTTTCCACTGTCCACTCTCATTAGTGTACTGACTGCAGCAGTCTCAAGTGGAAGTCCCCAAGCAATCAGCCAACCTCACAACTTAGTTTTGTTGTTCAGTTGTTTCAGTCCTATCTCACTCTTTGGGGCCCCATTTGGGGTTTTCTTGGCAAAGATACTGGAGTGGTTTGCCACTTTCTTCTCCAGATCATTTTACAAATGAGGAAACTGAAGCAAACAGGGTTAGGTGACTTGCCCAGGGTCACACAGCTAGTAAGTGTCTGAAGCTGGAGTTGAACTCAGGTCTTCCTGACTCTAGGCCTATCTAGTGCTCCATCCACTTCACCACCTAGCTGCCCTCACAGTTTAGTAGCTGAGTCAAAGAGGAAGCCTCTAAGGGCAGTCTCTCCAGCATTGCATAGACTAGTTCTCTTCTGTCTTTCATCCCTACACCCTGCCCACGCTTCTCTCTCCTCACTTTTACAACAAAAACAAACGTCTGACAATAGAATACCACCTAATCCTAATGCAGAAAAAGAAGGTGAGGGAAGAGATCAGTATGGATGTAAAGGAAGCACTCTCAGGAGCTCAGATTTTTAAAAGGGCATGTGCAAAAGATGCCATAGGGTCACATAATGGAGAACAAATCCAAAAGAAAGGCATGAAACTACTTGTAAGAACAGTGTCAGGAAGGATAAAAGCGCAAATGAACTGAGACTTACAAAAAGCTAAGGCCAATAAAAAGGATTTTTTTAAAGATATGTCAGGCACCAGAAGAATAAGGAAGAGACAGAATTAGTGCTTGGGGCAGAGAGCTTGATATTAACAGACGACTGAGGGAAAACTCACCTGTCGTTTTGCTTCTATTTTCTCTATCGAGGGGTAGGATCTCCAGGCTTTGAAGGGTAAAACAAACATGGTTGAGAGGAAATTGAAACCCAGGATGGGTGAGGTGATTTCAAGAGAGCACCTAGCTGCATAAATGAGTTCAAATCTCTAATTCAGATGAATTACATTTCAAGGTGATGAAAGAAGCTCTGTCAGAAGTCTTGGAGGAATCATGGAGAACAACTAGAGTAGCCAGACTTCAGAGATGTCTCAGCTTGCCGGGACAAGATTTTGTAGCAGTGCAGAGCAAAGTGACGAGGTCAAATAGGACGAGGTGACACAAGTATTTCTCTACCTGTCTTGTTTCAAGACTCTGCTCCTTTCTGACCTGCAGTGTAAGTTTTGTGCATTAATTTAGCAAGCATTTATTAAATGTGCTATGTATTAGATGCCATGCTAGACCCTGAGAATACAGACAAAAATGAAACTAGCTTGCGTTCTATGGGGAGGTGGGAGTAAGAAGTCATAGGTTCACAGAAAGTAAATATAAAATGGATACAACAATTTCCATGGGAAGATATTAGCAAATGAGAGGAGGGGAATTAGAATATGCCTCATGGAGGTCATGACACTAATGTTTGCGGCATCACTCAATATCTCCCTTTCTGGGATTGGACTAGGAAGCCAGAACATACCTTGCTTTTCCAAGTAGAATGTACAGTCCCTGGGGAAATGCTCTTCTGGTCCATGCTTTCCTGTGGCTACTGAAACACACTTCCTTTGGGCTGGTCAGACTGAGGGAAGGGAAAAGGAAGGGAAATTCAAAGCTGATCACAACTGGCTCTGTAACTGGAAAACTTTATCAGAGAGTACTTCACTCTCTTCCCCTGTCTATTCTTCAGTAATGACCCTTGGGAAGAAAACAACCTCCTCACTGTGGGGATAAACCTGAAGTCCTTAATTTAACTTTAACTCAGGTGTTTTGTTTTTGTTTTTGTTTTTTGCTAGGCAATGGGGTTAAGTGACTTGCCCAGGGTCACACAGCTAGTAAGCATCAAGTGTCTGAGACAGGATTTGAACTCAGGTCCTCTCAACTCCAAGGCCAGAGCTCTATCCACTGCGCCACCTAGCTGCCACTGATCTACCCCCTAGGTGTTGTTTTTTGTTTTTTTTAAACAACTCTAGAAATTTAAAAATTAAGATATAGGAATGTAAGAAATAATCATTTTGGTATTTTAAAATATAATAAATGTGACACTGATCTTTCATGGACATTTTTTCCTGGATTATGTTTTTCATTCAAGAGCTAAATCCTATTTTCTTTGGAATCTGATTTTAGTTGTTTCTCAGATACGTTCAGTTTCAAGTCTAGGACTGATTTTTAGAGGATAAATTAAAAGCTATTATGCACAGATTTAAAAGTGTTGAAAGATTGTTAAGTATTTTAAAGTGATTTTTATGTCCAGGTTGGGGGAAAGATGGCTTAGAAAGTCCAAGGGGGTTTAGCTAACTGAAAACTCAATATGAGTCAGTAGTGTGACCTGGTTGTCAAAGAATGAATGTGATCCCAAGCTTTATTGGTAGGATGACCTACAAACCAAGGGAGATAATAGTGCTAGTGTGCTCTGTACTGGTCAGACCACATCTGGAGTGTTGTGTTCATGTGAGAGTGTTACCCTTTAAGAAAAACCATGAGAATTGGAATACATCCAGGGAATGGGGAACCAGGATGTTAAGGTAACTTGAAACCATGTCATACAAGAAGGAGTTGAAAGAACTCGGGATGTTTATTTTGGAGAAGAGAGGGGTATATGGCTAACTGTCTTCACGTATTCAAAGATCTGTCATGGAAAAGAGAAATTAGATATATTATGTGTGGCACCAGGTGGTAGAAATGAGACCAATGGGTAAAAGTGACAAAGAGGCAATTTTCAACCTAATATCCTGGAAAGCAGTTGAAACAATTACACCTACATGAAAATGTAATGTGCTCCTCAAAGAGACAATGAGTTGTCTGTCATTAGAAGTTTTCAAGGAAAGATTAGAAGGCTGCCTTTCAGGTACATTATAGTGTAGTCCATTCTGCACTTTGATGGAGGTTAGATTGGATGACTCTTGAGATTCCTTCCAAGTCTACAATTCTGTGAATCTAAGTTAAAGTGTCATAAACGCTTTTGGCAGCTTGGTGAAGGCTATGGGTCCCTTCTCAGAAAAATCTGTGTTGCCTAGATCCATAATTTAAAAAAAAATAATGTAAGTAGGTTAGTAAAAATAAAGATGTAATTTTTTCCCCATCCAAATTCAAGAACTCCCTGAAATTTACCTTAGACCCTTTGGGTGTGAGTAGGCCTCAGGTTAAGAACCTGGCTTAAGTATTTTATATCTTTTAACATTTTGTGCACCAAATAGTCTCTTTTTATTATCTTATTATTATTTCATATGCCACTGTACTTCACCTAATATTTCTCTGCTCCATATTGCTAGGATTAAATAAACACTTAGAAGGCCTGTCAGTTAGACCATGAGTGCTTAATTTCAACCGATACAAAATTATCTAACTTGCATTGCTATCCTAATTTTATTTTGCCATTTTAAACTAAACAGTTTTATCTTTGAATAATGAATTTAGCACAATCATTTGTTAGATGAAATTTTTGGTCTGTGACATTCAATATTGTTGGGATGTGCATTTGGATTCAAATACACAAATCCTTGTCCATCATCTACATGTTTTAGGCATTCTTCTCTGTGTGACACCTTGTAGCTTGCTCCTTGGCTCTTCTTGGCTTATTTGCTTCCAGTGGGTAGCCAAATATTGCTGTTAGGCAAAGCCAAAAGTCTCTGCAAAGACAAATCTCTCTCTGTCATGACATGCAGACTTTAACACTATAGAGAAGAAGGCTAGGAGTGTTTCCTCGCTGGTCAGAGGCATAGCTTTCCCTGAATTAAAATTTTGGTGAGTCAGTGCCAGACTTGGTGCTTTTTCTTATGAAGGTTAATTCCCTTTGCCCTCCTATACCAACATTTAGCCTCACCAAAGCTTCTCCAAGACAACAGGATCTTTTTGTTCTCTTAACTTCTAAAGACTACTCATCCCCATCATTGCCGTTGTCATCATTATCATCATTAACAACCTCATTACAATTACTACTCTTAGGATGATAGGAGGGTCAATCAATCAACAAAAGTATCAAATACTTAGCTTGTTCTGGGCACAATAATAGGCCCTGAGGTTATAAAGAGAAAAGTGAAATATTGCTGCCCTCAATAAACTTACTATCGGGCAAGACAATACATACATATGTAAGAATATACAACATACAGAGTAATTTTAAGTGCGTATGTATGCATTTGTGTGTGGGAGGGAGCAGCTGGGGAAAGAGAGGTATATCAGGAAAGGATGCTCATAGAAGATGGTGCTTGAGCTGACCTGTGAAGAAAATTAGGAATTCTAAGATGTGGAGGTAAAGATATACATTCTAGGCTTTGTGTAAAAACATACAGATGGGAGAAATAAAGACTTGTGTGAGGGCACAGCAAGAAGGCCAGTCTGGTAAGACTGAAAAGTGATTGGAGAATAATATAGAAGACTAACTCATAAAGACTTTAAATGCCAGGCAGTGTTTTCTATTTGATCCTAAAAGTAATAGGGAGCCGCTCGAGTTTATTGAGTAGGAGAATGACACGATTAGACCTATATTTTAGGAAAGTAACTTTGGCAATTGCATAAGGATGGATTGGGATAGTTGAGATACTTGAGGAAGGGAAAACAATTGGTGTGTTACTGCAATCCTCCAGATGACAGATCCTGAGGATCTGAGTCAAGGTGGTAGCTATGGGAATATAAAAAAAAAGGATGGGCATGAGTGATGATTGATGTTGCAAAGGTAAACTCTAAAAGTTTTGGCAACTGATTGGTTATGTGGGTGAGGGAGGGTAAAGGGTTGAGGATAACTCTGAGGTTGTAAAACTGGTGACTGAAAAGACAATGGTGCACTGAACAGAAATAGGTAAGTTCAGATGAGGAATATTTTTCAGGGAAAGATAATAGATTCTGTGTTAGACATGTTGAGTTTGTGATGCCAAAGGAATATCTGGGTCAAAATATCCAATAATCAATGGCATGAGAAAGGAGCTTAGGAAAAACCCTAGAGCTGAATAAATAGATTTGGGAGGCAGTCAAATAAAATCCAAGGAAGCATATATTATAGGAAACTCTCTAATAGATTTTTGTATTTACATGGAAAATTGCTGGAGGCCCTGAGCCAGTTATCTTAGGTTTCCCTCTCTGGAACCCTTAGCTTTCCTTCTGAATGATGATTATAAATTCTGATGTCATATGATTTAAGATGACCCATGCATCACCCCACTAGCACTGTTCTATTATTTGTGCTGGGAAGGAGGCTAGGTGTCTTTCTACGGATGACTATACCCCAGATCTTCAGGGGCTGTCAGTTTACCTCCCTTGGTCCTCAGTTCACTCCCATGAAACACTGGGGTCATATCATATACATTAAGAACATATAAATAAAAATTCAATAATGACCAATTATACAGCTTCAAAAAAAGAGAAATATATTGATTTAATAAACACCAATACCTATATTTTTAGAAATATTTTGTGAGATTTCTTCAAGCAAATATCACCAACACCTTTGTTGAGATACTTTAGATTCTTCTATGCCATTCTAAAAAACACAGGATTCAGTATAGAATTAATAACACAGTAGTACATATTTGGTACCAGTATCAAGAGATTCATGACACTAGGCAACAACACAAAGTATTTACTATTGTTCCAATATCAGGAAAAATATCCTCAGTGCTTCAAGATCTAATTTCAACAAATCCCAGTTTTCACTATCTGAGAGTTAAAGAAAATATCTGTATTGATTCAGAAACAAATGACTGGATCAAAAACTGCTGCTGCATTTCTCAGGATTTTTTCCCCACTATTATACCCTTCTCAACTTCAGCTTGCTTTTTAATTAGTTTGTTCTAAAATGGCCTTGCTGGGTGGCTAAGTGACTTCCTCTCTTTTTCAAACCATCAAATGGACTACGATTTTACTGAAACTGGCTTGTAGTCAGGTGTTCTGTAGGTGCTCCTTGTATGAGGAATGGCATCTGCGAGATGTATTCATGTGTTCTTGGCTTCCAGTAGAGGGCTATGTGGCCAGAGTGCTGATTTGGTCTGGAATTAGACAGTTTCAATTACCGTTTGGCAGAAGGTTGTCATCTGCAGTGGTACAGCTGGTATTCTAACTGAATGCTAGAAAACCTGTGGGAACTGGGAGAAGGTATTTTTGCATTTCATGGGGATCCAGTGTTTAGGGAAATCAGATTTGGACAAATTGGTTTCTAATTATCCTTTACCTTAAAAGATTTATTTAGCATGTATTTGGGTGTCTAATGAGCAAGGGGCCTGTGGGAGAGCCAATCAGTGCCAAAAGGCCAGTATTGGGTATACAATTTGCTTAGGAGATAAGCTTATTCAGATAAAGGATCATTTGTTTGCAGAAAGAAAATTCCACATACACCAAAATATTCATAGCAGCACTTTTCAGGGTAGATAAGAACTAGAAACAAAGTAGAGGTCCACTTATTGAGGACTGCTTAAATAAATTGTGGTTCATGAAGATAATGCAAAGGGTTTCTGTACTGTAAGAAATTATGAATATGAAGAATTCAGAGAAATATGGAAAGACCTAATGGAATGGAGGCAAAGTAAACAAGCTGTCCCAATGAAAACAAGATACACGATAATACAACAATGTAAATGGAAAGAACAACAATAAAAACCCTTGGAATTGAACACTGTGTAGCTATAATGACCAAATTTGACCCCAAGAAGAAATGAGAAAATGAACCTTCCTCCTTTCTTTGGAGAGGTGAAGGGACCTATGGGTGTGGAACATAGCATGTACCTTCAGACTTTAATTGATATTTGTTAGGTTTCTTAACTAGGTTTTTTTTTCTTCCTCTTAATGGTTTATTCTTTGTTATGAGGCATGGTTCTCTGTGCAGAGAAGGGGATAGGGGTATATTTAGAAATGAAAGAGATGCAAAAACAAAGGATATCAATATTTTTAAAAGGATTGTGTCTTTGTTATGTTCCATATGTGTTATATGGCTAGGTGTCAGTAGGGGTTATTCCACCAACATTTTATTTGGGAGGACAGTCAGATCTTGACTTTGTAGTAAAAGACGAGATCAAGTCCAGTTTCACTATATACTTAATATTTGACCTTGGCCAAGTCATTCACTAATTAAACATTTAATAACCTCCTTGAGGACAGAAACTGTTTTATTTATCTTAGCATGTTCTCTAGGGCCCAATACATACTCATTTTTCAAAGAGCTTGTCTGCTTGATGAGGCATTTATACAGATAAGTTTATAAAACAAATTAGAATATAATTACCAAAAATAATGGAGTAAAGGCAGGGATTTGCCTGAGCTCTCCAAAATTCCCCTTCAAACAACTTTAAAATAGTACCTCAAAATGAATTTTGGAATGGTAGAACCAACAAAAAGATGGGGTGAAACAATTTTCTAGCCCAAGACAACTTACAATGTCAGTAGTAAAGGTCTGTTTTACTAGGGTAAGAGTGGAGTACCGTCCAGCAAAGGCTACCACACCCCTTTCATCCACCACCCACATTCCTATGGCTTCAGTAGCTCTTAGTCCACATTTAGTAAGGGGATCGGACTACAGGTCAGAAGAAAATTACAGGGATCCTTTTGCTGGCAATGGGTTCAGGACTGCTGCATTGTGCAAATGTGGTTTTGGGTCACAGTTCCGGGGCAAGGAGGAACACTAGGATACTAGAGTGTGGGGCTGCAGGGGAGTGGGGACTGTGGTCAGTTTTAGAATAGAAAAGAGTGCTTGTGGTCACTCGTAGATCAGAGCATAGGCCAGGAGAGCAGTGACTACATCTCTCCTTAGATCATGCCACTTTGGAAGAAGTGAAAACTTACAGATGCCCAGAACTATCACTGAAAACAGTAGCGCAAAAAACCTGAAGCTTGGAACAATCCCCCTTCACCCTGGGAGCAGACCCTAACTTTAATATAAATTTAAAAGTCAAGAAATAGGCCAGAAAATGAGGAAACAAACAAAAAATATGCTGGCCACAGAAAGTTACCATGGTGACAGGAAAGATCAAGACCTAAACTCAGAAGAAGACAACAGTCAAAACAGCTACATCTAAAGCCTCAAAGAAAAATGTGACTTCGTCTCCACACCCTCCAAAAAAAAATTGCTGGAAGAGCTCAAGAAGGATTTTAGAAATCAAATAAGAGAAGCAGAGAAAAAATGGAGAAGAAATGACAATGATGCAAAAAAATCATTTTTAAAAAAAAGTGTACCACTTGCTAAAGGAAGCACACAGGCACACACACACACACACACACACACACACACAAATACTGAACAAACAAAATCAAATGAATGAAAAATAGAAGAAAATGTGAAATATCTAATTAGAAAAACAACTGACCTGGAAAATAAATCAAGGATAGATAATTTAAGAATTATTGGACTACCTGAAAGTCATGATTAAAAATAACAGGCTGGACATAATTTTTCAAGAAATTACCAAGGAAAATTGCCCCAATATCCTAGAACCAGAGGATAAAATAAAAATTAAAAGAATCCTCCAATCACCTCCTGAAAGAGATCCCAAAATGAAAACTCCCAGGTATATTATAGCAAAATTCCAGAACTCTGAGATCAAGGAGGAAATACTGCAAGCAGCCAGAAAGAAATAATTCAGATACCACGAAGCCATAGTCAGGATAACACAAGACTTAACAACTTCTTCGTTTAAGGATCAGAGGGCTTGTAATATGATATTCCAGAGGCAAAAGAGCAAAATTTAGTATAATCCTTCAGAGGAAAACATGGATATTTAATGAAATTGAGGACTTTCAAGAATTCCTGATGAAGAGACCAGAGCTAAAAAGAAAATTTAACTTAAAAACATAAGACTCAGAAGAAACATAAAAAGGTAAACATGAAAGAGAAATCATAAGACATTCAATAAGGTTAAATGGGAAGATAATTCTTATAACTCTTAAGAACTTTATCATTATTAGGGCAGTTAGAAGGAGTATACATAGACAGGGGGCTATGAGTTGACTATGGCAGTATGACTTGAAAAATAAAAATAAAATTAAGGAATGAGAAAGAGGGATGTATTAGGAGAAGGAGAGAGAAGTAGAATGAGGTAAATAATCTCACATGAATGATATCATATTGCTTGCCTTCTCAATAGGTGGGAAAGGGCCTGGAGGGAGAGAGAGAATTTGGAACTAAGAAAAAAAAAAGAATGTTATAAACAAATAAATTGTGTGTGTGTGTGTGTGTGTGTGTGCGTGTGTGTGTGTGCGTGTGTTATGTTGCTGTCACTTTCCAATGACTCCTCTTCCATCCTTCCCTACCTTCTAATAAAGAAGTGCAGTTTTAGCAAATCCAGTCAGGGCTTTGGCCAACATGTCTGACCATGAAGCTTCTGAATGAGAATTTCCCTGAGAGACCTTCCTAATTCTAACAGCCTTAACCCTGTAGGCAGTCTAGCATGCTTACTTTGTATCACATGCATTGTGACAAAAAACCTTACCTAACAATATTTCAAGGAAGTTTTTTGGTCAATTGTGTGTAGAGGTGCAGGGGATTCCCTTAATCTGGAGACAAGGGTGAAGAGTGCTCCCATTTTTATATTATGCCCCAAAGAATTTTAAGCCTTACAATGATAGCATCATAAGTCTAGAATTGGAAGGGGTCTCATAGACCATCTAGTTGAAACCTTTCATCGTATAGATGAGAAAATTGAGGGCCAATGAGGTTAAGCAATTGCCAAGATCACATAGGAGAGGCAGTGCAAAGCAATGGAAAGAGTCCTGATTCTAAAATCAGGTGCTGTGTTCAAATCCCACCTCTGATGCTTGTAACCTGAATGAGTTTGAGTGAATGGTAAGAGTTGAACTAAATAAATGGTCTCTGAACCAGTTCTAGAACTGTGCTCTTAAGACCCAGAAACTAGATGAAGATACCTAGAGGTCTTTTGCCTCTCTGTCCAGAACACTTTCCATTTCATCACCATTGTCTTTCATGTTCCTTGTGGGAGTCTCCTATTTGATCCAGATCATGGGAACAGCAGCTATCAATGTAGGCTTACACTTGTTTATATTAAAGACTGGATAATGATAATGTTGACCCATTGAGTAACCTGTATTTTATATACTTTTTTTTCAGGGAATAGGGTGAAACATTTGTAGCCTTTCTTCTCTAAAGAAAGTGTTAACATTTGGTCTGTCATAATGAGAACATGCCCAATCCCACCCTGGTGCATGCTTTCCTTTGGGATGTTATAGATGTAGCCTTTATGTTATGAAACTATCCCAGGATGAACAGCACCACTTTTTTGGGAGGCAGGGCTCTGGAAGCTTTGCATATATGTATGTGACAGTTCTTGGGTCACAGACATTATGGGGGGAGGGGAGAGAAAGAGGAGGGGGGATCCTGTAGAGTCTGAATGTCAAATAGACTTTCATCTGAACAGGAGGCTGAGTCAATTCAGTACCTCACAATTCTTTAGCATTTCTTCCCAGGGCCTATATTCAGAGGGATTATGAGAACCAATGACCACAGAGACTGCTATTGGAAGTGTGGTTCTTGTATCATGAAACATATCTACTTGAAAGAGACAAAACCTAAAAAATGTTATTCATCATCACCCCCCCACCCCAGCTTCCACACTAAAGAGAAAATCTCAATGACCTATCCCTCTTCAGTATATAGGCAGGAAATTCTTCCTGCCTCCTGTAGTTAGAAAAATCTCTATCATTGCTTTAATTAGCTCCTCTCACCAATGAGTATTCTCTTTGCTCCCCATTTGTATTCTGATTTATCTGTCTTGATGCATACAATTATTTGAACATGCAATCCTTAGTTGTGTGATCATTTAGGGAATACTGGAAGTAGAAGAAGTCAGAACTCACTCCGTTTGGGAGATAGCCCATAAAAGTGGAAGGACAATGAGCAATCTCAGAAAACTGCCTGAGCTTTTCTAGGGTCTACCCATTTTAATCAGGTCTAAGGAAGAAGAGGAAGAAAGATAAATAAGAGCTAGAGAGAGAATATTTATAATTAAACCGGAATTCTTCCTCTCCTTTCCAGTCTACAAACTCAATATTATAAGCTGAGCTTTGAGAATAAAAAGAGAAGTACAGAAGAGAGATTATACTGCATGGGCTTTCCCCTGGGTTCCTCTACCCCAGCACTTGACCTTATTCACTAAGTGGAATGCTAAAATCCTCATTACACATGGAGCACTTAAGATTCATTACTTATAAATCACCAGAAAAAATGCAAACTTTTGTTGTTCTATGTGACACAACCAATAGTGTCCACATTGTCCTCTTGGACATTAAGACAGTGATTGTTGATTTCTTTGGTGGAGAATTTCAGAAATGCCCTGGGTAGATAGACTCCATATCTTGATCTGCCCTGCTATCCACATTTCTATTCCCATTGCAATAGTACCTGCCCCATACCTTCTAGCTTATCACCTACTGGGCCAGGTAAATGAGGTCAGTCCCAATTACTTGAAAGAGAATTTTAACTCACACACATTTCAGAAAAAAAGTATTGTTTCAATCCATGTTAGTTATCTAGAAAGGAAAACTTTCAGTGCTATTTTTCCCCATGGCATAGCACTGTTCCCAACAACTCACATATCACAGAACTCCTAGGGGAAGGAACCTAAGAAGCTGTCTAGTCCAACCCATACCTGAAAAACAATTTCTCCTTCACACCCAACAAGGGATCAATCAGGTTTTGCTCAACAACCTTGAGTGAGAGCTAAACAGTACCCATGGAGAATATTGATAGATAAGATAAAGGCAAGAGAGCATAGAAATAACAGAAAAGAAAGGGATTTGAAAAAGAAGAAGGTTGTGAAGAGAGAAGATTTTCATTTAGGAATACTGCCTTAATTTGCCCTGGAAGTTTATTTTTTATCGATGTCTTTGATAAAGGTATACAAGGGACACTTAAATTTGCAAAGCTGAAAAAGATAAAATAACATATGTAACAAAACTTTTTCTGATGTGTGTGTATGAGTCAAAATTCTCTTGCAAGTAATTGGCACTGACCTCATTTACGTGGTCCAGTGGGTGATAAGCTAGTGTGGGGCAGACACTATTGCAATGGGAATAGAATTGTGATGGTGGGGCAGATCAAGACATGGGAGAATCTACCTACCCAGGTCACAACCTTTCTACTTCACATGTGTTTGTAGGCCATATTTCCATAGACTGTTAGATCTAGAAGGGACCTAGAGCTCATCTAATATAAGAGGATATAACCTTTTCTGGGTCATGGACCCCTCTGACAGTCTGGTGAAGCCTATAGATCCCTTCTCAGAATCATGTTATTAAATGCATAAAATAAAATATGTAGTATTACAAAGGAAACCAAATCTACTAAAATAAATAAGTAATTTTTTTCTAGTTCAAGTTCACAGACCCCTTGAAATCTAACCATGGGCCCCTTCTGTGGAGCACAAGTTAAGAACCCTTGATATAGTCAAAACAAATCTCCTCATTTTACAGATGGAAGAAACCTGAGTTCCTGAGAGAGGTCAAGTGATTTGACTTAAGGGTCAGTCAGTGCTACATCTGGCATTACAACCTGACTCACTGAATGAGAAAGTGCTCATTCCTCTTTGCCACTCATTCTCTTCCATCTTCTGAACAACACTGGGGCCAATAGCATTTCATTATAGTTTCAATTTGTACCAGTTCTGTGATCGTGCATCTTGGTTTCGCCCTTCACTATGAGGTCAACTGACGCAAAGAAGCTTCAGTCCGGGCAGTGAAAGTAAATTCAGGAGCTAAGATGGGTTTCACTGACATAGTCCTGGGCAGAGCATTAACCTTTATGTTCTATAGTTCTGAAGCAGTTTGGAAGTCAGAAACCCTCATGAGAGGAGGGCACCAGTTCACATAAACCCAGGGTGGAGGAGTTTAGACCAGGAGTTGGTAATTTCTTTTGCTCTCAAACTGTTCCAGTGGGTCTAAACAATACCCCTGGAGACCACCAACAGACTTAAGAGAAAAGCAAGATGGAATAGAAATAAGAGAGAAGAAAAAGGTTTAGAAAAGAAGAATGAATGGGGAAAGAAAAGAGGGATCAATGTAGGAAGGATTGTTCAATGTATTTTCTTCTTTCCAGGAGCTTGAAACTTAACTTTGTATGTAATTTGCTCTTCCTAGAGGCAGTAGGGGAAACAGCCCCAAGCATTTTGAATAATCCTACTCAGTTGCCTCTAGAAGGACTTGTAAGATTTAAGAGATAATTTTGGAGAAAATGAAATATTTTGCTAAGGTTTTTGGTTTATGGGAAATGCTGATGCTGTCAAAGAAAACAGCATCTGGGATCTGGGGAAAAGAAGACCTCAGATTCTGAAATCAACTCTGCCCCAACTTTGTGTTGAAAGTGGGGAACAGCTCATAAGTGATGGGATGGGGTCTGTTCCAGATCCCTGAGTTAATTCATGTGGGAAGCCAAAGATCTGTGGGAACTGGAGCAAAAAGGAGAGGTTTCAGATGAACATGTCTATGTGAAGAGAGAACCTGTATCTCCCTCCACTATAGGGAAACTCTGAAATATTCCCCTCTGTATATGCAAATGGGGTCACAGAAGCAGAGAAGCTTTTCTTCTGGAAAGAGGCTATTGATGCCACCTGCTGTGAGCTATGTAGGAGTAACATGAAGGAGGCCAGAGAACTCCAGTGGTGCCCTCTGTCTGCTGGGAACTGTGGAGAGCTGTAGGTAGAGCCAGACAAGAAAGCCTACAAGAGGGAGTGACATCGATTTTTGGGAGATATGAGGGTGGCAGTGCTGATGATCGTGGATGCCACCTGCTGGTAATTTCAGGGAGCTGCATTAGGGTACCACACTGTACCACCTGGAAGTCATACCTCACGTGGACCTCTAAGTCAGTGCTGTCAAACTGAATCGAAATGGGGGCCACCAAACCATAAAAAAAGATCCCTTCATGGCACATATTGACTTAGAAATATGTTAATATCAGTTGTGTTTTATTGAATTTTTATTTATGTTGTTAAATAATTCCCAATTACATTTTAATCTGGTTCAGGCCTTGCTCAGTAGCGTTGTGTGCTGTATGTGTGTTTGACATGTTTGTCTGCTCCAAGTGACTAATGCTATCTAATCTGGAGTAGGGTTGCTATTTGTTGGACATGAACAGCTTCCAAGAGTTTTGTTATGAATTCTATTTGTTTTCTTTGACCTATAAGTAAACCTTTTTATTCCTTGATATTGTAAACTGATTACTTCAACAGAGAAGAGACAAATCAATGTGTGTTATCATTACATGATCCCATATTTTCCAGGTAGGAACAATGAACAAGGAAGGTTGAAAGTCTCTCAAAACATATCATCTATCATGTCAGAACCACAGATACAAGTGTTAAAATTTTTACTTAATTTTTTAAAATGTATGGGGAGACTATAGGACCTCCTCAATGAAACTCAAGACCATTGAAAATAAATTGGCCTTACAATATACACAGGAAAAATAAAACTGATCAAGAATGCCTTTTTTCATAGACTTTTGCATGCTTCTAGATTGGAAGCACGATGGGTTAATGCATTAGTACATACATCTGGGATAGGCACTGTAGATAGGCAATGAGCTAGACCCCAAACTGAGTAGAAGGAAGAAAGCATACTGAGTTGCATTAAGAAAATACAAAGCACTTTCAATGATACAAACTACTCCTAAAAATGCACAAAAGCATCTTTTTGGACTTTAAAAAGTTAAAGAGACATAATTCTGGGTAATTAATCATTATATTAATAATGCTAGCATATTACCACTAAAAAGGATCAGTGACATTCTTAAATGACAAAGACCAATCATGGCAGTGGGCTCACAGTTTATATGCTCTTGGAAGAGTAGGTATTACTGAGAGAGGCAATCAACTCTGATTGGCTAACAATTAATGAGAGGATGAATATTACAATGAGAGGTGGATCTATTCCAATGAGGGGCTAGAGGATATAACTTTGATTCCATCATTTACTCCCAAATCACCCCCAGGATCTATCTCCTCACCTAAGCCTTGAGCAGAACACAATAGGCTGGGAAGTTTTACTTTAATTCTTTGTAAAGTTGGGTGGGGTAGCAATACCTATATTGAGGAGATAATTAATCCTATCTGTTATCATCAGTCATGTACTTCAGAGGCTGAGCCTTGAAATGAGGACTTCAGAAAAAGGGAGAGAACTCTGGCTCTTCCTAAATCATTGGTTATTAATAATCATTTCTCTCATTTTTAACTCCAACATTCTTCTAGTGATTATCCCAAGAAAGAAAAATAGTAAGAAAAATGTATGGAATATAGTTGAAACAACTCAATTCAGAACTTTAAAAATAAGTAAATAATAATGAAAAGTAGGTAATGGACAACGTGAATGACATTGACACAACAGAATTATAAGAATTTCCTAGGGCAGCTAGGTGGCACAGTGGATAGAGAGACTAACCCTGACATCAGGAGGACCTGAGTTCAAATCTGACCTCAGACATTTACTAGCTGTGTGATGCTGGGCAAATCTCTTAATTGCCTTGAAAAAGGGGGAAAAAAGAATTTCATATAGGTTTCACTTCTATAAACCAATTGCCATAACAAGGAAACCAGAAAAGTCTAAAAAAATTGCCTTTTTGTCAGAAAACATTTAACTTACCAAGCAGAGATAGATAGTGGCAAGGGATAACACTGGTTTAGTATATAAACTCATTTAAAAATCTTACAAAGAGAAATGATGAATGATTATGAGTGATGTTGCCACTTAAGGCAGAGAAAATCAGTGGAGGATTAAACCAGTTTAAAGAAAAAGGACTCAACTAAGCAAAATCATCCCAAGAATTTTAAGGATGGAAATGAAAGGTGGACAACAAACAGAAGAAAAGTGGAAAAGATCTGAAAAGATTTTTTTGTGACAAACTTTCACTTTCAAAGACTGTAAAGGTGCCATGCTTGAACTCCCACCTCCTAGTCTCAGGTGTACTTATGGAGGAGGTAGAACAAAGACTAGGAAAGGCAGGTGAATGAGTCCACATAGAGATTAGCCTAGAGGTGACACAATTGTGAGTGAGCGTTTGGATGGAGTGATTCCCAGACGTCTGAAGGAGAGGAATAGGCAGCATTTACATAGCTCTTTAGGTCTGTAAAGATCTCATTTGATCTTCACAGAAACCCTATGAATTAAGTGCTATTATTATCCCCAGTTTACTGATGAGGAAACTGAGGCTGAAAGAGGCTAAATGACTTGCTAGAGTCATAAAGCTAAAGAAATGTCTGAAGCAGTATTTGAACTCCGATATTCTTGATGCCAGGTCTAGCATTCCATTCACAGTATCCTCTAGAAACCTAGAAGAGAAAGATACCAATGACATTGAAAAAACTCAGACCTTGTTAATACAAAGAAAGATGACTGAGAGAACCTTTTTGCCTAAATCACTCCTTTCCCATCAAAACAAAATCTTTATGAAATCCATTTATGCATTCATCAATGACATCCTCAGTGAAGGGATTGGTAGGGAGTAGGCAGGTTTTCACAAACAATATTCTACAATAGACCACACTTTTTCCATTTTAGCACATAACACAATGCTTGGCACACAATAAATTCTTTTTTTTTTTGGTTAGGCAATGGGGTTAAGTGACTTGCCCAGGGTCACACAGCTAGTAAGTGTTATGTGTTTGAGGCTGGATTTGAACTCAAGTCCTCCTGACTCCAGGAATGATGCTCTATCCACTGTGCCACCTAGCTGCCCCCACACAATAAATTCTTAACAATTTTTTTAAAACTGTTTCACAATTGTCTGAAAGATGTGGAAAATATAAGAAAGACAGAGAGAGAGAGAGAGAGAGAGAGAGAGAAAGGGGGAGAGAGAGAGAGAGAGACTTAAGTTCTTACTATTTATCAGGAATACAAATGTAATCATCCAAGGTAGTCTCTGCCCTCGGGAGCTTGTGTTCTAATGAGGGAAGACAATGCAGTAGAACTGAAAAGGGGGAGGAATGCAAACTGTGGCATAATATGGAGATGGAAATAAAATAAAATAATGTAGATTCTTAGTTCCAGGCAAAACAAGGCATCATTTCACCTATCAGAGCCCACCATCCTAAAGGCAGAGTGCAAGATTCCAGTGGGGAGGGGAGGGAAAGTGATGGCTGGAGGACAAGAAAAAAGTAGATAAAAGATACTTTCAAAGAAATGTATAATCAGGTCAACCAGTTCAATTGCCAGAGCAAGAAATAACAGATGGACAGGTTGATGGCTGCACTGGTATACACAAACAACTAAAAAGCCTAGAGGAATCTTCCCATATGTTAGCTAAATATTCTGTGCAAGATTAGTGCATGTATATAGACATAATTAACACCAGATTAAAAAGTCTGGATTGATGGTCCATCAATCTGTCAATTATATAGTCATATAATACTTTCAAAGGCCTTTTGCTACTGTATATATCTAAAGTTCTTGACCTTTGAATCTTTGATGGACCCTGCTAGGGTACCAGAGCCCAAGTCTCAGCTTGAACAGTGTCATGGGGATATAAAAAATTCAGTGCTTTGGGATCTATTCGATTCCCAACCAGCTAAAAAGTATCACTGTTGCCACTGTGATCAGAGGCTTCTTAATACGGATCTGTAAACTTATATATGTGTGTGTGTGTATGTGTGTGTATAATGTATGTGTATATGTATATATACATATATGTAACTACGGTACAATATTATTGTTTTCCTTCATAGTCTTATGTGTTTTATTTCATGCATTTAAAAACAACATACTGATAAAAGGTCCATAGGCTTCATCAGACTACTGAAAGGGCTTATGGCACAAAATGGTTAAGAACCCTTATGAGACACATAATTTTAAAGGCAACATGGACAAATAATAATTTTAAGGCACAAGTTTTGGGGACAGATACAACCTGTTTGCAGAATTTGGTATGCTACTACAGAAAGTTACATAAACCAAGAAATAAAGTCTTTTGGTAAAAACCTGATTTATCTGCTAGTTAGTACCAGTGTGACCCTGTGCGAATTGCTTTACCTTTATCTCACCCTCACTTTCCTCACCCATAAAAAATAATCAGGTTGGATTAGGTGATCTTTAAAATTCTTTTCCCTAAACTCTCTGACCTACATGTGATTCCAGTACTCAAACTAATGTTTCCATGGGCATCTGTAAAACATGGCTAACTTCTACACATATACTTAGAGACTTAAGAGATCAGTAGGTTCCCTGTGTCTATTATTAAGACTGGGCAAACTGGTGCTGAGTTGAATTAGGCAGAGATCCTCAGTTTTTTTTTTTCAAGGATTCTATCAGTAATACATATTTTTCATGGTTCATACTGAGTTATTACCTTACTACCATCTTTCCCATCCCATTGGAAAGCCCTGCTTTCACTTTTATTGCCTGCTTGTATTTCTTTACTTTCCTCCTCCTTTTTGCAATTCTGCCCTTGGAATTTGGTCCTACTGGGAGGATTAAGGAAAGAAAAACATATCCCTGTGCTGAGCTCATGGTACCATATGTTGCTTTAGAGTTAGGAGCCAGAGGGTTTTTGTATAGTCCAATCTGAACTCCATTGTTCTACAAAAGATACTAGAAACCAGCCAGAGGACAGAGACTCCACAGCAAATTCTCAGCCTTAATCACATTTTACTCTGCAGAGTTACCTGTTTATTTCATTTCCCTCTAAGACTAATCTCAAGGGACAAAATTCTCCCCAGTGCTGGAGAGAAGGGTATTGTTTCTCAAGGACTTTAGACACACAAAGTAGCAAAAGGCCTTTGAAAGTATTATATGACTATTCATAAAGCATTGCTCCATTTTGGAGGCAGTGAAAGGGATCTGAAAAAGATTTCTCTCAAGTAATGAGGCCTGAGGGAAGGAGGTGAGTAACCCTAGTCAGCCTCAGTGTCTCACTCTTTTCTGTGGTCATAAAAGGAATAGTATAGAATGTATTTTTTGGGTTTTTTCTGGATGTCAGTTAAAAGAAAATCATCGTTTTGCTGTGTGTTGCAAAGTGCTCATGGGAAACCCCAGGGAGGAAAGACAGCTTTGAGGAATTGTTCTGCATTAGCTAAATGTGGAATGGAAAATGAGAAGGAAGGAAAGAATACTGTACTTTGGAACACACGGCAGACTTGCAAGGTAATGGAATACCACTGTTTCCACAGGGAACCAAGAAAAATTTAGTACTGTAGTCTGAAACAGGACACTCTCTTATAGACTAACTCTTCTTTCCAACCATTGCTTTAAGAAGTCTAACAGTAGTAAATACTCATAGAGAGAATGTAAATCATGGTCCCTACCCTTAAGGTGCTCATGGTGGGGGGAAGGGCAGGGAAAGACTAGGGAATAGAGAGTAGAAAGGGATTTTCACATATCTAATGTCAAAAGATATCCAAATATAATCATTCCATGCTTTTGATGTGTTCATGGATATGTTTGTGGGAGCAGGGAAGAGTCAAATTCTCTAAGAGTTGAGAAGATAGTGTGGTATAGTTAAAAAAAAAAAGCTTACCACCATTATAGTATAATAAGCTTTACAAAAACATTTTATTCACAGCAACCCCGTGAAGAAGATAATGTAAGTATCCTTAAGTGCTCCAATGCAATGGGAATCTCATGTTTCTTCCAGCAATGCAAATTGTGAGACCCATCCATGTCTTTCTCCCATAAGTTTGCCTCATGGGGTAAATAAAATCAACATGCTTTGGGACTTCCTTACTTTCTCTCTACATCTCAAGAGTATCATTAGGGCACATGCATCATCCAATAGCAATCCCTTTTTCTTTTTTTTTATTACGTGACCAACCCATCTTCCTTTTCAAGCATATACTTTTAAATGAGGGGTGTGGACTCTGGCCTCTAAGGTCACTTCTAGCTCTAAATCTGTGAATCTTTGATTCCCTCTAATGCCTTAGGAAGGCATAGAGGTAACCTTGGGTCTTCAACTGCTATGCCAACAGAATGCAAGTTCTCATAGGTCCTACCAAACTGGAAAGAGTAGTATTGTCTGAAGACTAGCCTAGCTTGATCTGAAGAGACCCATCACCAGGTCAACTGCAGGGTGATGACTCTTTTGGCCACAAATTTCAAAGATTTCTGCCAAGCCTTAGTGTGATCTGTGCTGCTAGAGAATCTAGGCTCTTCTACAAAATTAGAGATCCTTTGATCCACAGCTGTTTTACAAGTTCATGTATTGATTAGTAAGGAGTTTTCTTGGAGTGAAAAATACATCTCCAGGAATGTTAAAAAAATACCTTTCACCGGATAACTTTATTAAGGTGTCTTGCAATAATAACCACTGCTAGGACCAGGGGCAAGGAACTGGGACCATTTCCTGCTTCTTCTCCACTCAGGACCCCTCTTTTGGACCCATACATGTAGTTAGGACTGGGTTCAGTCTTAGGGAAGATTGACCTCTAATGAAAGAAGTTAGATTCTTTTTTCTCAGTCTTTGGTTTGTTAAATCCACACCACAGTGACCCTAGGGATAATTACTTAAGCTTAGGTTTGGATCATCTACAAAATAGGAGGAATAGAAAAATACAAAATGCATAATAAGAATCAAATATGGTACATATACTTATTTCCTATACACAAAAGACAAACAAAACATAAAATGCCACAAGTACACATTTGATAGAAACAACTAAACAGGTGGAAGGAGTTATTAGTATAAGATTTTTCCAGAAGGTTGATGTTTAAAACCAGCTAATGTTGGAGCAATTTGTAGGACTGTTGATTAAGCATTTTACATTCCACTTGACTCTTTCATTGTCTCCCTTAAGTCAATGTCTTCTGGCAAGTCAGCCCAGGGATTGATACCACCCTGTCAGGGATATCCTCTCCACTATAAGAACTTCTCTACCGCCAATCATCTCCATCTGATGGACTTAGGATTTATGAACCTCTCGAAGAGAACAAAGTGACTTTCAAACCTAGATGTATCTATCTCAGAACTGATGCTTATTCACATAAGGTCATGAATGAACAAAAAGGGCAACCACAAACCCAAGATCAGGCTTGCTTAGGCAGGACATGGATTTTAGTTGCCATATGCTCACAACCACATGGTAACTGGGATATGGGATAGCGTGAAACGCCCTTCCCTCTATCCCAAGAGGCAGTGGTTGAAAAGAATTCTAACAGAATCAAGAGCCAGGAATAGAAGAGAGCCTTTGGGTGGAGTCATTCTCTTTTTAAAAAATCCAATGAGTCACCAGTTATCCCTGCTCAGTGGCCAATAAGGGAATTGCTTCATCATCTCAAAGAACCAAACTCCCAAGGTCATGGTTGTCCATAAACAGGTCCCTGGAACTTCAGCGTTTCCCAAGTGCCCAGCCCTTTCATCAATGAGTCACACATATGTGACAGCCAGAAGCTGGCAAGATCACTTTGCACATGTCCCACTCAACCCTACTCCCCTCACCCTCATTAGAGGTATACAACAAAAACTTGCTCTACATTTTTATTTAAATACCTGATATTTATTAGCAATTGAAGCAATAGAAGAAGTGTACATTTGGGATTGGCATCCTATGATTGATAGAAACCAGCAAAGCTATATTGATTTTCACTTGTCTGTTTCTTCTTTACTCTACATCAGACAATTCAAAGGGGTGAGATGTGAGCATTTGCTCTTTCAAACTAAAAAGTAGCCCTTTGAAACTGAGAAGGATCTCTCTCTCTCTCTCACTCTCTCACTCTCTCACTTTACCCCTTCTTTCCACTGATATGAAACACAGAAGGGTTGAAACCTTTTGTAACAATAGACATTTTTGTTTCAGCAGTGTATTCACAGAAAGAAGACAGATTATTCCAAGGGTTTCATATATGACAGGGAATAGGGATTCCACTGTGAGATATCAGTATCAACTTGAAATTTGTGGTTTGGAGTTTGGAGCAATCTCACATTTTTGGACTTTGAATTCCATATTACTTGGGGGGAAGTAGGACTTCCTTACCCCTTTTTCTAGTGGGGGTCACTCCCTTGTACAATCAATACAATTAATAATTTTTGAATAGTGAGACTGGTAGAAGAGGTATTTCTCAGATTTATTTCATGTACAAATATTTCCTTGTTTTCTGTAATTACCTCTGACTTTACCTAATTTTACTAGTGCTTCAAAAAGGCTCTGTCCTGCATTTGTGTTTATAGGATATTATTTAAGTATACGTTGTATAGTTACTGGGCAGCTAGGTGGTGCTAGAGGGCCTGCAATCAGGAAGACCCGAGTTCAAATTTGGCCTCAGATGCTTAGTAGCTGTGTAACCCTGGACAAGTTACTTAACTCTGTTTGCCTCAGTTTCCTCATCTGCAAAATGAGCTGGAAAAGGAAATGGCAAACCACTCTAGTATCTTTGCCCAGAAAACCCCAAATGGGTCATGAAGAGTCAGAACAACTGAAATGACTGAACAATGAAAGTATAGTTGCCATGATGCCACTCCCAAATGCTACCTTTAAGAATCTACAACCTGTTACAGTTGTTGTTCACAATACTCATTTTGTCCTTTGAATCTCAACCAATCAATTATCCACATGACATGATGTAATTCAAAAGATAGTATTTAAAATAGAATGCAAGAGAAATAAGGAGGGGCAGCTAGGTGGTACAGTGGATAGAGCACCAGCCCTGAATTCAGGAGGACCTGAGTTCAAATCTGACCTCAGACACATAATATTTACTAACTGTGTGACCCTGGGCAAGTCACTTAACCCCATTGCCTAGTCAGAGAGAGAGAGAGAGAGAGAGAGAGAGAGAGAAATAAGGAATTCAAATAATTAGCAGGCATTCTTGGCATTCATATAATTGGGTTGACCATTTAAATATCTTCCAGGAACTGAAAGTTTTAAAAATGAATGTTAAAAATTATTTTTACATGGAACTGTGGAAAAATGAAATACTAAATAAAAACAAAACTAAAATAAAATAAAAGTAAATATCTCCCAGGAGCACTAGTCTACTCCCTATTGAATTGCCTATTGAATCTTCAACCTATTTCTAGCAGGAGAGAGATACTGTCAACTCATAGCACAGATATCACAGATCATATTTGGCAGCAGCATTCTCTTAACTGGGGCATTTCCTGTTCCATCTCATGTGGCTATCTGGGGTATGCCTTCAGCAGGTGCTAGCATCTCTACTCTCAGATGTCTAAAGTACATATTCTAACAGATGCCAACATTCTCCAGAAGGCTGTCTGGGGTACACAGTCTACCTAGCACAAGCATTTCTGTTCTGTGGTTAACTATCTAATGCCCCTTTCCATTCCTCCTCCAATACATCTGGCAGTCTTCCTCTTCACCACCATACCCTGCATTTTCTCTGGTAGCACATGCATCTTCAGCCTTATCTAAACACTGCCTCCATTTCTGCTATCTCTCTACTCAACTCTGACTTCCTCCCTGTACTATCTTCAGAGCTTCCTAGACTTAGCTCTATGCTCCCACTAGCCACTTTCATGCAGCCCCGTGGTATAGTGGAGTAAGCATTGACTTTAGAGTCAGATAACCTGGGGTCAAACTTTACCTTTGACAATTAATATCTGTGTGACCTTGCTCAAGTGAATATCCTTTCTGGGTCTCAGTTTCCTTATCTGTAAAATGAGAAGTTGGATTAGATACCCTCAAGTTCACTTCCAGTTCCAGATCTAGGATCTCATGACTTGCAGTTCAGTATAATAAGTAAGTTGCTCTAGCCCTAATGCATTGTGGGAACATAGTAATCCTTCAAAAAAAAAAAACTCTTGCATAAAACAACTTCAGACATAGAATAAAATATATATTATTTTTAAAAACTAAGAGGTAATAGAATTGCTGTCCACTGATCCTGATGCATAGTAGGTGCTTAATAAATGCTATTTAACTGACTAGTTGTTAACTTCCTCAGTCCAATTAAGATGTTTTCTAAATTATTTAACTAACGAACCCTAAACCAATTTAGTTCACCCACCATGTGTCTTTATGTTCCCACTGGAGGCCTCCTAAGTGTTGGATAGATCCTAAATGGAAGCTTTATAGGGGACATGGACGAGACTCACATAGGATGTAAAGGCGCAGATGGGCCATAATCTGCAACAGTGGGAGGAGTACTCCCACTGATAAGAGCCTTGATCCATCAAAGTATAAAAGAAACAAAATTTACAAGGGTTACTTTCCCTCACACTAATGTCAATTGTTTCTATTTCTGTTATCATAGATTGTTAGTATTGGAATCAGTTCAACCCTCTCACACTACATGAGAGAACTGAAGTCCAGAGATTAAACAACATACTCAGTCATAGATCTGATCAGTTCCTAGGTTCATAGATTTGGATATGAAAAAGACATTAGATGTCAGTTAGTCCAATATATTCATTTTACAAATGAGAAATATGAAGTGACTTAGCCAGAGTCACACAGGCAAAACATCTGAGGTATAATTTGAACGCTCAAGTCTACCTGACTCCAAGTCCAGCATTCTCTCTACTATACTACCTAGTTGTTCCTAGAATCTGGATCACCCAGTGCTCTTTCCAACTCTCATCATTCTCATGGAAATCATATGGGCTGCCTGAGGAGCTGTCCATGATAGCACCAGAAAATATGCACAGGTACAGGTTAAAGTCAACTGAGGGGTTGTCAACTTCTTCCCAAGCAAGTAAATCCTACATTAATTGACTATTGATTACTATCAGATTGCCCCCTTTATCATACTTCTTCTTTCACTAATCTTCAGTCTCTCTTTGTCTACTGGCTGCTGCCCTACTGCCTACAAACATGTGTATCTCTTTCATCCTCAAAATATCCTCATTTGATCCATCTATCCCTGTTAGCTCTTTTCCCATATCTCTTCCTTTTGTGGGTAATTTCCTTGAGAAGGCCTTCTAAAATACATTTTATTTCTTTCCTTCCACTCTCATCTTAGGTTTATAGTCTAGTGCAGGGGTGGGGAACATGTGGGCTTGGGGCCACATGTGGTCCTCTAGGTCCTCAAGTGCAGTCCTTTGACTAAATCCAAACTTCACAGAATAAATCCCATTTGTTGGGACCTAGAGGACCATATGTGGCCTGGAGGCCGAAGGTTTCCCATCCCTGGTCTAGTTCCTGACTTCATCATTTATTGGAAATTGTTCTCTCCAAAGTTACTAACAGTCTCTTAAGTTCTCAAATCCAATGGCCTTTTCCCAGGACTTTTCTTTCTTGACCTCTCTGTAGCTTTTGACACTCACAATCATCCTCTTCTCTTTGGTATTATCTTTAGGTTTCCATGACACTAATCTCTCTTGGTTCTCTTCCTAACTACCTGACTTTTCAGTATCTTTTGCTGGAGAACTTCATCTAGGTCACAACCCCTAACTGTAGGTATCTAACCGGCCTCTGTTCTGGACCCTATTCTCTTCTTATTCTCTTATATTTCATTTGGTGATATTATCAGCTTCCATAGATTTAATTATTATTTCTATGCTGATGATTCTCAAATCTATTTATCCAGCCCTAACCTCTCTGTTGATATGTAGTCTTGCATCTTCAACTGCATACTGAATGTCTCAAACCAGACATCCTATAGACATCTTAATCTTAGCATTTCTAAAACTTGACTCATTATCTTTCCTCCAAACCCTGCCTTCTTCCTAACTTCTCTATTACTGTTGAAAGGATCGCCATCCTCCCAATCCCCCAGGCTCACAACCTAGGTGTCATCCTGGAATCCTCACTTTCTTTTGCCCCTCTCCCCATAACCAATCTGTTGCCAAGGCCCATTGATTTTACTTTCATAACATCCCTTGCATATGTCTCCTTCTCTTTTCTGATGCTGCCACCATCCTTCTCTCAGCAACTAGCACCTGAACTTTTGCAATAGCTTTCTGGTTGGTCTGCCTATGACAAGTCCTTTCCCATGCCAGTCTGTCTTCCCCATAACTGTCAAAAGGATCATCCTAAAGTCCAAGTCTGACCACATCACTCCCCTATTCAATAAACTCCAGTGGCTCCCTATCACCTCCTAGATCAAATAGCCTTTATTTGGCATTCAAAGCCATTTATAATCTAAATTCCTTTACCTTCCTGGTCTTCTTACACCTTAATATTCCCAAATACTCTGTGATCTAGTGATATTTGACTTCCTTGTACACAATGCTCTCTCTTCCAACTCTTAGCATTTTCACTATCCCCTATTCCTTAAACACTCTTCCTCCTAGCTTCCCTGGCCTACTTCAAGTCTCAGCTAAAAACTATCTTCTATAAGAAATCTTTCTTGATCTCCCTTAATTCTGATAACCTTCCTCTATTGATTATTCCCAATTTATCCTGTATATAGTTTATATAGAGTTGTTCACATGTTATATCCTATCATCCGACTGTGAACTCTTTGAGAAGAGGGATTGTCTTTTCCTTTCTTTATATACCTAGTGCTTATCATAGTGCATGGCATATAGTAAGTGCTTAATAAATGTTTATTGACTTATTGACTATAAGTTCCATTGAATCATGCCTTGATCTCTTAGATTCTCTCCATTAAGAGACCTTAGTGGAGTCAATAACAAAACCCCCAAAGTCTTTGTCACTAATTTTAGTCTTCCTTTACTTTTTTTCTTCATGCTTAAAACCTCAGACAATTTCTTGTTCACTTCCAATATCAATAACAACAATATATATTTATATAGTACTGTAAAATACTTTCCTCTGAGCTAGGTAGCACAACTATTGGCATCACCATTTTACAGATGAGAAAACCAAGGCTCTGAAAAGTTGAGTGTCTTTCCCATGATTTGGAGTTGCCTAAAAGACTGACCCAGGAAGTTGGAGGAAGGATAGCAGTACATGAAATAGGACTGGCATCAGAACACAATGAATTCATTTCAGCTAGCACAATACTACTATTTGTCAATGAAGTATTGTCAACTTTCTGTTGGGAAATATCTGCTAGATTTTAAGTTCTTTGAGGTCAGAGACCATGTATTTTTTGTCCTCAGATCCTACATTTCACCAAGCACAATGGCTAGAATGTAGTCGCTGCTTAGTAAATGTTTTTGTGAATGAGTAAATATCTGGAAGAAAAGGTAGGGTTCAATTCAAATTGATTCAAGAAAATCTGCTAGAGAAATGAGGCTTTTCATTAATGGTACCATTAGGAAGGCAATACACAAAAGGAAGTTGAAAGGGGCATGGGGTTTGGGTAGAGAATACCAATGGAGGATTGGGGGTGGTGAATGATGATGGTGGAGTCCAAACCAAGCAGTGTAGCAGGTGGGAAATGAAGAGTTAGTTAGGTTTCTTAGTTCTCTTTAAAAGAAAGCTTTGGAAGGAGTTTTTTGTTCTGCCCTCCAGACTTACAATTAGAGGGACAGAAACTGAGGATACTGATGAGGTGTGAGTACTGAAGCTAAAACATTTTTCATGAGCATGAGTTCCCTGATGATGGGAGATGGGGATGGTGTGGGGATGATGGTGGAAGAGTCAAAACCAAGTAGTTCAAAGCAGGTGGGAAATGAATTCTACATGGTTTCTACATGACAGTCCATTCTACTGGATTCCCAAGTCAAGAAATAGATCAATCAGCAAGCATTTATTAAGTACCTATTATGTGCTGGCCCAGTGTAAACAAAATAGTCCTTTCCCTCAAGGAGTTCCCATCATTCAATTTGGAGACATTTTGTGTGTGTGTGTGTGTGTGTGTGTGTGTGTGTGTACACAAAATCTCCAAATTTTCTAAGTTTTCTAAGTCAATATAGTTCCACAGAGATCCTTGTGTATGGTTTAGTTGTTTCTATTTGAGTTTGATAGCACTGCCTTATGCACCTCTCTAAGGCTATAAGTCTTAGAAAAGTTGCTCAACAGAATGAGTTTCCACACTGGGAATTCATTTGGTGGATGAAAACACAGGTCCAAACTTACCCATCATCCTCTTCCCACCCCCACTATCTGCAACAAATGACAATAACTGTAGATTACATTCAAAACGCCAAAGTTGGCAAGGATAGAGAGAGAAACTCTGGGAAGAATTTAGCTAAATCAACACATTTCTGAGACATGAAATGGGGTGAAAGATGGAAAAGGAAGGAACAGTGACCTGTATCTGGGCCCAGAATGAGAGAGAAATTTCAAATAGGTGACAACTGAAAAGAACCAAATAGAAAAGAAGAGGTTGGCAGAAGAACTAAGCACAGCCTCCCTGGAGGCCCAGGATCAGGGATGTACTGATAAATGCTTACCAACTGTCCCTCTTTTTAAAGAAACAACACACTTTTAAGTTGACCTGCATTATTAACATTCTCTACATATCTTTTTTAAGTCTAGACAATCAACAAAACAATAAATCAAACTGTGATTTGTAGTAAAATGCTCACACTGAAGATTTAATAATAATAAAAATAAGAATTTAATAATAATTAAATAATACCTAGCAAAGATGAATAATAGCTGACATTGGGGGGTATGTGGGGGGGGGGGTCTGGATTGCTATTAAGTACATTGCCTGACCATAGTTGGACAAAGCCCTAAGTATTTCCTTTCCCAAGTTAGCCTTGAATCAGCTACTCCTCTTTCCAGGTAGGAGTTGATTAGACAAATTATCTCAGCCAAGACTTCCTGGATATAGCTTTTCTTTGTAGAAGATACAACTCTCACTCTCAGAACACACAATGGAGTAAAAAAGTGACCCTGGTTGGCCCCAACAGCAGGGGCATAAGACAAAGAGGGCTGTTTGTTAGTAATCTGTTAGTTATGTTGTGTCTAAGATGACCATAGTACATCTGGCACATTTCATCTGGCTCGAGGCCCCAACCAGAAACCCTGGGAAAAAATTATAAGAAAGCCCAACAAGTTGGCACCAACTCTCCATTTGCAAACACATGAACAATAGTGTGTCAGAAGGAAACCCATTAAGAGAAAAGGAAATATACATACATATGCACACAAGTAAATTACAGCAAGCCAAATTTCAATGAATAGTTCCCAGTACCACTTATAATCCAAGAATGAAGAAATTCAGTTGCACTCTGCTGATTCATCGACTCATAAACAAAGCTGGAAAATCTGTTAGAGATTATAGTCTTTTCTTAGCTGGACATTAGTAGGTTTAAGTATATTTCCAGTGATGACCTACACGTAATAAGTGGTTTAAGGGTACAATCAGAAAAGAAGATGTAAATATAACTAGAAAAGGAGGTAGGTAGGTCATAGTGAGGTAGAAAGAAAACAGCTCAAGTGTTGTACTAGTTGTTACCCATGGAATGTAAAAATACCTAGAGAAGGCCTCTAGCTTATTCGGTAGATCAATGGCAGAGAGTAGATAACAGTCACAAAGCATGAGATGTGGATGAATTGCAATCTATGCCCATAGAAGAAACAGCACAAGCCAATTAAAAGAAGGCTGGATTTAGAATTCACATACTGGTCTGAATTCCAGATCTAAAACTTCCTGCCTAGGACAAATCATTTTCCTTTTCTGGGTCTCAGTTTCTTCAGTTGAAAAATACAGGTATTGGAATAGATGACTTCTTTGTTCCATAAAGCTAGTTCTAAAGTTGTGATCCTATGAATTCTCATATTCCAAATCTTTTGTGGGACTGAAGTATTGTTATCTATTGCCCACAACTCTCCCTAGGTCCCACTCTCCTGATCTCCCCAGTGCTTGGCACTCTTCACTGAAGAGTTCACAGATTTAGAAATGAGGGGCTAAACCATGGCTTTTTATTTTGAGAGATTATCCCCTCAGTTTACATCTGAATGTATCTATATCTAGCTAGCTAGCTAGCTATCCATATACCATATATAAATTTATCTACATAGACTCTCTTGGAAGTAAAGGCCATTGAGTTCCTTCACAAGGTGACATTCTCAGCATTGGAGACTATTTTTTCCCCCTCAGACTACAAGAAAGCCAATAGCCCTGACTTTAGTTATAAATGAGTAACTAAAATCTTACTTTAATTACATTATCTTTCTACTTCTTGACATTAGAGCTGGTCATCATCAGAATAAGTACCCCCTACTTGCCCAAAGACCACAATTTCATTCTCACACACATCTCCTCCTCACACACTCTCATCCCCATTTTGTGAATTTTGGCATTTAGATGGACTCAGTCAAATCACCAAAACTTTTCAGTGCCAAGTACTAACCCCAACCCACATTCCAGGTGAAACTAGGTTCTAGTCAGCTATGGAAGCAGGCATGCCTTTGAGGCTTGACTGTCATTCTCCTAAATCAGTATCTAGAAGGAGAAGATAAGAGCTCACAATGCTCTTTCATACTAAGCAGTTAGGTCACATATGTCATGTGACCAACTGAGGCAAATAAAATCCCTTGTAAATTACTTAACTGGAGAAACCCAAGCCCAATTGGGTTCATCTACTCCTCTAATAAATACCCTGCTGAAAATCCTAAAAGTTCCCAAAGTGGCATATTCTTCAAGCCCTATATCACTGGGAAAATGACTGTAGCCAAGAATTTCAGGAGGAAGGAAGGGGTGGGGAAACTTGCAAGAACTCTAGGGGATGCTATAAAGTATTGTGTTCCTGAAGGTGCTTTTAACATTGAAATAATCAAGATAATGTAGGGGTTTCCTGCTGTCACTTTTCCATTAGATGATTCTGCTAATTATTCCAATAGAAGATTCCCTACTTGACTTTTTGAGTTATCTGATTTAGAGTGGGGCTGGGTTGGGATGCTTTCTTCTTAGAATTCTGTATCACCAGTGTATCATGGAGGAAGGAAAAACCTGACATGACCCAGAAACATTACAATGAGAGACATTATTCACCTTTGGGGCATTGAAAAATTGGTACAGATAAAACTCTGTTTTGATGAGCATAATTATGATGTTTGCTTCAGTATGGCAAGACAGTCCCCAGTTCCTGACCAGTGAGAAATTAAGAACACCATCTGAGTAAGCCATTATTATTTTAGTAATAATAATAATGTTATTAATATTATTGTTATTGCAAAGAGTGTTTAGATGATAAGGTTACCATGGGTTCTATTAAGGGTAAAAAATCCCATCCAACAGATGTGTTCACCAGTCCCTATGGGGTGTTTGGCATACTGAGCTTTAAAACATAAACTGAAAATTAGGATTCTCAACTGCCTACTCTCTGCTCCTCTCCCAGGAAAGGTTCTGATCAACTGTGAAGGGGACTCCAGTCATGGCTGGTCTGGAGAGATGGAGCTTTGTGTATGTTATCTTGTGACCTTCCCTCTAAGAAGGCAAATGTCTAATGTAAGAGCCAACATCTGCCATTTCAAAGCACCCTTTTGATGTCACTGCAAGACTGAAATCCTTCACCCCACTTGCCTGACCTTAGGTCCTCTTCAGCATCTTATGTGTTTCTTCACTGTGTACAGATTCCCCTGAAGACCAGTGGGAATTTAGCCTGAAGGAGGAAAAAAAGACATGCAGTTCTACAGGGGGTAAAAAACCTTGGCCTGAAAAAACACAGCTTCTTACAAAAGTGTTTTGTTTTGTTTTGCTCTGTTAAGATGTATGATTCTAGGGGTGAATGTTACTAAGCAACCTAATTTAAGTTGTTTTGAGAACTGGAAGGAAATGCTTCACTTTTATGTGTGTGTGTGTGTACACACACATGTGTGTTTAAGATTTTCCATCAAATTCTTTCAACAGGAATATTTTTGCTTGAATCAAAGGTTCTTAGATATATAATTTTACCTTAACTAGACAGAACCCAGTGCTAGGAATCAAGAGATCTGGGGCTGAATACCATCTGACATGTTCAACAACTATGTGATCATGGGCAAGTCAGACACCTAGAGCCTCAGTTTCCTTATTTGTAAAATGGGGATAAAAATTCTTTCACTACTCCCCTCTCAAGGAAATTAGAAGGAAAATAATTGATAAACCTAAAATGAGAGATTATTATTATTATTACTAATATATTCTTGTATCTAGTACCACATAGCTCAGAAATGACAATGTGGCCAAATTATTTTCTATCACTTTTACCTAGTTCAAGTGCTACCTCTTTCACAAGCTTTCCCAGAAGCCTTTTGGTCAATTATCTCTTCCTCTTCTGAGTCAATCAATCATTCAAAAGTGGCATACTGGATAGAGTGTCAGGCCTGGAGTCAGGAAGACCTGAGTTCAAATTAGGCCTCAGGCACTTATTAGCTGTGTCACCCTGGGGCAAATCACTTAACCTTGCTTTTCTCAGTTTCTTCATCTATAAAATGAGCCAGAGAAGAAAATGGCAAGCCACTCCAGTATCTTTGAATACCAAATGTCATAAGCACCAAATATCATGAAGAGTCAGACATGACTGAAATGACCGAACAACAGCAATGACATTTATTAACTACCTACTATGTGCCAGGCACTGTGCTAAATACTGAGAATTTAAAAAAAGGCAAAAGACAGTCCCTGAACTCAAGAAGCTCACATTCTAATGGATAGTAGCATACATTATTGGAACGTTATTTGATGAGTAATTAAATACTGCCTTGTAACAACTTTGTATTTGTTTTTGTTCTGTGATATTGCTATTTAACTTTTCATGTACTTAACATTTAAGGTTTGAGGATGTAGGTTTGCTACTTACTATCAATTTGTCCCCGGTCATGTTACTTTCTCTGAGCCTCAGTCTCTTGTAAAAGGAAAGAGATGAAAGTGATCATTTCTAAGATCATGGGACTGTGGGATCATTGATTTAGGCCATCAAATCCAATTCTCTCATTTTACAGATGAGGAAACTGAGAAGGTAAGTAACTTGCCCAGGGTTATTCAGCTATTAATTGTCTGAGGCAGGATTTGAACCCAAGTCATTCTGTCTCCAAGTTCAGTACTCTATACATTACACTATACTGGGCTATTCTAACTATTAGTCTATGTTTTTTCAGCCAATAAACAAACATTTGTCCTCTGATCCAAAGTTCCTTCTGGTGACAAGTCCTATTAAGTATTATATGGTGTGTTGGATGACAGACTATTTTAAATTTATTTGCATGGCTCAACACTGAATATAGTGCTAGAAGATACTCATTAAATTCTTCTTGAGTAATTGGTTTTCATAATACCAATAGAAGCTGTGATAAAGGGATAGCTTTAAAAGATTGATTTTTCTTGTGCAAAATTCTAATCATGTAGCTCCTTCCCAAAACCTGTTGTTTTTGTCATTATTGTTGTTGTTCGGTTATATCTGACTCTTTGCAACCCCATTTGAGGTTTTCTTGGGAGAGATACTAGAGTGGTTTGCCATTTCCTTCTCAAGCTCATTTTATAGATGAGAGAACTGAGGCAAAAGGGATGACTTGTCCAGGGTCACACAGCTGGTAAGTATCTGAGGCTGGATTGATCTCACAAAGATGAGTCTTCTTGAATCCAAGCCCAGTGTCTATCCACTGTACCACCTAGCTTCCTTTCACATTCAATAGCCTCCACAGCCTGGTTCCTTTCAAGTCTTGCCTCATTTCTCTTCTCTTCCATGTTTGCTGATGTAGTGGAAAGTTCTGAATCCAAAGTCATCCAAAGGATAATGAGTTCAAGTTCCAGCTTTGCCATTTACTTACTACCTGTGTGACCTTGGACAAGTTATTTCACCTTTCTGGGCCTCAGTTTCCTTACCTGTAAAATGGGAGAGTTGCACTAGATTGCCTCTGCAATCCTTTCCAACTCAAAGTCTACAATCCCATGGACCTACACTCCAATCAAACTGGACTATTCACTGTCTTGTATATAAGTCCTGCATTTACCTGCCTCTTTTGCTCATACTCTTCCTTCCCTTTGGAATTCCTTCTCTCCCTCTTTCCCCAATCTCTACCCAGAGAAATAAAATAAAATAAATAATTAAATGAAATGAAATACCATTTCTTCCATGAAGTCTTCCCAGTTCATCCTATACAGTAACAATTCTTTATCCCTCAGACCTCAAATAGTAACAGGTTTATATAGAAAGTGCATTGAGTTGTATATAGTCAGAAGAAAAAAATAGGTTTAAAGTAGTTATGGAACCTTTAACAAGTCATATCCTTCCTGAGTAGTTTTTTCTTTCTTTCTGTACAGTAGACATAATACCATCTGTATTACCAACTCTGTACCTATCTATATTATCTACACAGGGTAGTTGAGAGGATGGAATGAGATAATGTATGGAGAGCGCTTGGCAAATTCTTAAAAGTCTGCACAAATATCAGCTATCATAATTATTTTATCCATTTTAAGCTTTTTTGTTGCTATTATTGTTGGTCAGTCATTGGTCCTGCCTATGCCTTATGTTAAACACTCTTTGTATCGGCACAGTACTGGAGAAGTTATCTATAGAATAATTCATTTCATCATACTATACATCCATACTCTTTTATTATCTCTCAGTTAAGCCTATGAGGACAATAATAGATTATGAAAATGTGTGTTATTACTTTGAAACACACACCTTTTCAATCCAAAAGACAATAAACAATATAAAGATAAAAGTAAAACCTTAAACTTGAGACAGTGTATCAATTATTGCTTTGAAAGAATAAGATGCCACTTTAGGAAATGTGTCTGAAATGATTGCAGTTGAAAGAATGTTATTACCTCCTTTTGTGAGGGAAACAAAGAAAATTACAATTCTACTTGAAGTAGCTATAATTTGTGTGCATCTGGAAATTAATGATATTACAATATATAATTGCAGAATGTCTTAATTTCATCACATAATTATCTTCCTTGAGCAATATAGTATATTAGTACAGTGAAAATTTAATATCTGTAGTTGTAAAAGACAAAAGATTTATTAGACTTTCTTCCTTGAAAAAAAAATGTGAATAATTATAGGGAAACAAATGCATGAGAAAGGTCCCCTGTTGTTCTAGACATGTAGACCCCTTTTTTATTAAAAACCCTTTTCATTAAAAAAAGGTTATTTAATAATAGTTAACATTTATATGCTGCATATTATGTGGTGCTTACTATGTGCCACTCTCTGTGTTAAGCACTTTACAATTATTATTTCATTTGACCCTCACAACAATCCTGGGAGATAGGTTCTATTATTATCCCCATTTTACAGATGAGGAAACTGAGGCAAAGAGAAGTTTAGTCATTTGATCAGGGTCACCCAGCTACTAAATGTCTCAGTGTCTAGTAAGTGAACCTAATTTGAATTCAGGTCTTTCTGATTCCAGGTCCAATGTTCTATCTATTGCACCAACAAACTGCACTGTTTTGTCTCAATACAAGCTTCTCCTACTCACTATCTTTTTTTAAAATTTATTGTTACTTATTGAGCAGCTAGGTGATATGGTGGATAGAATGTTTGGCTTGGAGTCAGGAAAACCTGAGTTCAAATCCAGCCCCAGATACTTAATAGCTGTGTGACCCTGGGCAAGTCACTTAACCTCTGTTTGCCCCAATTTTCTCATCTGTAAGAATGGGGATAACAAAAACACCTACCTCCTAGGGTTGTTGTGAGAATCAAATGAGATAATAATTGTGAAGTGTTTGTCATAGTGCCTGGCACATGGTAAATGCTATATCAATGTTAACTACTGTTGTTGTAGTAGACTCTCTCAGCCTTAGTTTTTTTTTTTCAATCTGGAAAATGGAGATAAGAGCAGCTACTTCACAGGTTCTTGTAAAGATCAACTGAGATAATATATTTAAAGCGTTTTGCAAACCTTAAAGCACTATACAAAATGATAGGTGTTTACTAAAAATCATAGGATCTAAGTGGTAGACCTAGCACACCTTATGCCCGAACAGGGTTCCTCTCAACAACATCCCTGGCTGCTGGTTATCCAATCTTTGCTTAAACACGGATAATAATAAGGAATTTGTTACCTGCCAAGGCAATTATCCCATCTTTGGATGGCTCCAGTTGTTAGAAGTTTTGCCTTGTATCGATCCAAAATCTGCCCATATGTAAATTCCATCCACGGATCCTTGTACTGTCCTGTGTGTCTAAAAAAAAAAGACCAAACCCTCTTTTATATAATATCACCTTAAATATATGAAGATTCAAATTATTCCCTTTATTGATGGGAGAGGGATGGGAAGGAAAGAGGAGCTGTGCCAAAGAGGATTGGTCACTAAGCAGGAAGAGCTGCCCATTTTTGTTGTTGTTCAGTTATTTTTCAGTCATGTCCAGCTCTTCATGACCCCATTTGGGGTTTTCTCGGTAAAGATACTGGAGTGGTTTGCCATTTCCTTCTCCAGATTCCCACTAAGAAGACTTTAAAAAATAATGCTACCCTTGGGCACTCTTGTCTCTTCCTTTCAACCAATCAAGTATTTATTATGTACCTACTAGGTATTGGGCTAGACACTGGCCATACAAACATAAAGAATAAAGTGATCCAAACTTATAAGGATCTTATTTTATAATGAGAGAGAAAACAAGGAATTCTTTTTAATAGCATAAAGAGATTTTTAATAAATACAAATGTGTACATACAAAGTTGAACATAAAGTAGTTTGAGAGAGAGGGCACTGGCAGTTGGAGGATTCAGGAAAGGCTTCATACAGAACACTGTGCTTGAGCTGTATCTTAAAGGAAGAAAACTCTACGAGGTCAAGGTAAGAAAGGGATGCATTCCAAGAGTGTGGGACAGCTGAAGCAAAGACAAGAAGACAAGGGATGAGGTATTGTGTCTGAGGTATTGTGTGTGAGGAACACAGAGCAGGCCAGTTTGGCTGTTTTAAGAGTGTGAGAAGTGAAGTAATACACAATGAAATTGGAAATATCTCTGACTTCCTGTGGAGGAAGAGTGAAGAGTTCCTTTCCTCCCAGAAACTCCCAGCCATGACAGCTTCTCACATATAGCATACTCTACCTATGCTCTCCAAGCAAATCTGAGTTTAGACCTTGGAACTCTAGCTGCTTCCTCTGCTCATGCATTCCCTGCCCCCCAGCCTTCGAACAGGCAACTCATCAGAAAGACTTTTCAGGAGTGGTTACCTTTGGTATCCGGAGGTTCTTGGGGTCTTCAGAGCCCAAAAGCTGATTGGAATCAGAAGAGGTTTTCTGTAACTACATCCTTCTCAGAGAAGATGACCCCAACAGGAGGATGAATCGAAGTCATGACCTCGCCTGCCAGATTTTATGGACCTTAAGGAAATTATTAGAAAGAGCAGAACTAAGGTAAGTGGGAAATTATTGTTAAATAGCCCAACAATATGTTGTATATTTTAATGTTCTAAACATTAGCATCCCTGGGACATATGAAAGGAGTCATGTTATTGTCCCATATTTCAAGTCTTTCTCAATACATGTTTATTATTCTTTTATGTTTTAAGAATTTCTTTTGCGTGAAGGAAATAAATAGCTCTCCTATACGTGACTTACCTTGTATATTGAGTACCTTTCTAGAAGGGACCCTACTGATTCCTTTCGAGGAGACCTTAGATGAGATAAACCTAAGCTTTAACTGACTTTCCCCGGGATGGGGATTAATGAGCCAGAGGTAATCTTGACTCCACTTTTTAGAAACCAGACTCCCCCTGAACTGAACTTGGTCCACTTAAGTCCAGATCTTGGTTCCTTTAGTAGGAAAGGGTGCCCTGTGCCCCCCCCCCAGTCCAATGTTTCTGTTGTTACACTGATTGTATTAGTTTTAATGTCTGCCCTCATTACACTGTCACCTCAGTGAGTGGGCTCCACATATGCCAGATGGGAATCCTTAAACAATTGCTTAGATTTTTCCTTGGCCATTTTGTAAGTAACTGGGTATGGCACTTGGGCATCCCCAAATAGGCCAGTAACTCCAAGTACTTTCATGTGGTTATGGCCCTTTTCCCAAGTCAGAACTGTGGATTCTAATATAGTCTGGGGTGCCATTATATTATACTACATTATATTATAATGACTTATATTACGTTATATTACTGAGGGTCATAAAGGAGATAGGTATGGTGGAAACGATCATTTTGTGACTAGTAGGTCTTTCCACACTTTACTCACTGTACTTATATTGCCAGAGCTTAGCATAGTGACTGGAATATAGTAGACACTTAAAAAATGCTTGTTGACTGATGCAAAAACAGCTCTATGATTGGCCGTGAAGATTACCATCATTACTGTTTATGGCTTTGTTCCATGGTCGCACAGATTGCCCAATATCTTACCTTGAATAAACCACCCTTTTTATTTCTTTATCAACTATTAGCTGCTGCTTTCCCCCAGAAGCTCATAGCTATGCCATGTCATACAAAGTTATTGTGTTCAGTATGACCTTAGAATATTTTCTCTACTTACCTTGTTTGTGGCATTAGATAAGATTGCAAACTCCTTGAAGATAAGGCATGTTATAGCTTTATATCTTTTACCTTTAGCAGAGTACCTTACACATAGTAGATATTTTATGTTTATTTGAGCTTACCAAAAAATGATTATATCACTTGTGCACACCTTGATAGTGTGCAATAAAGTGAAACAATAGAAATTGTTTCATGAAAACCTGGGAAGAATTATATGAACTATTGCAAAGTGAAGTGAGCAGAACCAGGAGAATATTGCACATGGTAACAACAACATTGTAAAGATGATCAACTGAAAAAGACTTAGCTACTTTAATCAAGACAATAATTCAAGAGAATTCCAAAGGACATATGATCAAAAATGCTATCCACCTCCGGAAAGAGAACTGATGAATTCTGAGTGCAGATTGAAGCATACTTTTTTTAACTTTATTTTTGGTGTCCTTTTGTATGTATTCTTTTGCAACATGACTGATATGGAAATATGTTTTGCATATTTTCACATGCCTAATTGATATATTGCTTCTCAAGAGGTATGTCAGGGGAGGGAGAGAGGGAGAGAATTTGGAACTCAAAACTAAAAAAAAAAGAATGTTAGAAGTTTTTACATGTAATTGGGAAATAGTAACATAAATAAAAATATATTTCAAAAAGAAATTGTTTCATGGAAACATTATGGGTGGACTGATTACACCATAGTATCATTGATTAAAAGCTGAAAGGGACATCATAGCTCTTCCAAACTATCCTCTTCCTTTTACATGAAATGGGACTGCCCAGGATAAGGAGCATCACACATAACAATCTTGCCCTCAAATTGTTAAGCAGAGGTGATGATGAAAGGAATCAGATAACATTCAGAGTTGGTATTCATGGAAGTGATGTGGGCTATAGGTCAGCATGGAGGCTCTTCAAAGGAAGGCAGAAATTGATGACGGCAATTGGCAGAGACTCAGACAACATTTTCCCTGGAATAGGACTTTTATGGCAAGGACATGTACTTTTGAGGCATGAGCCATGACCATGGTGAAAGTGGTGAAGACAGGTGAAGGCAAATGAGAATAGGAGAAACTAGTCATATGAGCAGGAGGGGTTGGGGGAGAGTTGGAAAAGAGAAGATAAAAAGTGCAGAAGCCCAGTGAGATCTATGCAGGACCTCTAGTACCTGGTAGGGCTATGAAGTTCTGAAAGTAGCTAACTAACATTTTTCACTTAATACAGACAAAGGGGTGGTTTGATTCTAAGATCTTGAACTGAGTTTCTTTGATCTTCAGGGTTTGGGCTTGCCTGCAAACAAAAAGATTTTATCTGTCTGTTCTGGGAAGGGTTCATGGGCTCTCAAACAATGTTTTGATGTCTTTGTTTTTATTTATTTAATAATATTAGGATTTTAAAAAAACTGTATACAGTTTATACCTTTGCACACGACTTCAGTTGAAATGTAGAAGTGGGGTGAAGCATTTTTTTTTCCAGTAGTGGGAATAGCAATTGAGCCAAGAGTCTGATTGGATAAATCTTCACTAAACCAGGGTTTCTTTGCCTTTTTGTGTCATAGATCCCTTTGGCAGTCTTCTGAAGCCCATGAACCCCTTCTCAGAATGATATTTTTAAACATATAAAATAAGATACATAGGATTACAAAGGAAACCAATTATATTGAAATGCAATTATTAAAATTTTTTTTAATTCATACATTCAGGTTGTCTAAAAAGACTACAGATAGTAGCACCCACAAAAGAGTAGGAGCTAAGATATAGAGGCAGCTAGCTCTCTGACAGCCAGAAAGAGTTTGGCATTACTCTAACATATGATCCTTATTATTGAATAGGGTTAGGCAATGATCAGCAGTGCTTACTTGGTCGCTCCATACAGATGAGGAAACTGAAGCCAGGGCAGGTTATGTGATTTGCCCAAAGTCACACAGATACTAAGTGTTAAAGGAGGAATTCAAACCCAGCACTGACTCCCAAATTCAACATTCTTTCCACTGTACATTTTTCAAGTATTTACCTTATGTAAGGTACTTTGCTAGGCACAAATTAAGATAGGAAACTGAATATGACACATTTTCTGTCTTCACTGAGCTTACAACTCCTTGGAGAGGATATATATTTCCATGTGTTTCCATGTATTTCCAATGGAAGCAAATCCATTCAAGCCAGAAAGAATCTGTCCATAACTCTCCCCAACTCTCTCTCCTAGATTCCCTCTTTTCTATGTATCTCAGCAACACATAGGATCATGAGAGATGCTTTCTTTTTTTTTTTGGAGAGGCATTCAGAGTTAAATGACTTGCCCAGGGTCACACAGCTGACCCTGGCTATACACACAGCTGGTAAGTATCAGTGTTTGAGGCTGGATTTGAACTTAGGTCCTCCTGACTCCATTGCTAGTGCTCTATCCATTGTGCCATCTAGCTACCCCGACCTTCAGGGATTCTTAAACTCCTCCTCTTCTTAACTTCTCTGTTACTGTCAAAGGTACCACCATCATCCTAGTCACCTACACTCAAAACTCAAGTGTAGCCCTGTATTCCTCTCTCTCTCTCTCTCTCACCCCCTTTGTATGTAATCTCTTGTCAAGTCCTGTCAATTCTACCTTCCCAGCATCTCTCCTTTTTGCTTCCCTTTCCTCTGATATTGTCACAATCCTGGTACTGGCAATTATTTCCTCATTCCTAGATTGTTGCAATATCATTTTGGTTGGACTCTGTACCTCAAGTCTTTCCCCTCTCCAGTCCATCCTCCACTAAGACATCAAAGTAATATTCCTAAAGAGCAGATCTGATCACTTCCTTTATGATATAATTCTCTAATAAACTGTAGTGGCTGCCTATTACCTCCAGGAGAAACTATAAAATCCTCTGTTTGGCTTTTAAAACCCTTCATAACATAAGCCCTCCTACCTTCCCAATCTTCTTACATTTTACTCCTCTGCACATATTCTTCAAAACAGCAACACCAGTCTTTTTTTTTCTTTTTGCTGTTCTTCACATGGGACACTCCATACCCTGACTCTGATCCCTTTCACCAGCTGTTTCCATGCTTGGAATATTCTCCCTCCTCATCTCTACCTTCCAGCTTTCTTGGCTTCCTTTGAATCTCAACTAAAATCTCACTTTCTGCAAGAAGCCTTTCCCTGTTCACTTTAATGCTATTGCCTTCTCTCTGAGACTACCTTCAATTTATCCTATGTATATGTTTGTTCATACATGGTTGTGTAACACTGGTTATCCTGGCCCCCCACTGCCTGAAGGCCAGGTAGGTTATGTTTTCACCCTTTCACTCTCAGGGTTCTCTTAAGGGAATGGAGGGTGTGTGTGTCCAGGTTCTCTACAAATGACTCTGGCCCCCACTGATTATGTTCCTTCAATTGCAATCCAGTTCCATTAGCCACTAACAGTTAAATTAACTTTTACACAGAAATATTTATTTCAGAAGGTATAATCACAAATATATAAACTCACTCCCCCAACATGTAAGAGGCAAAATCCTCTTCTCTTATACCACCTCAGTCTCTGGGGAGAGGAAAAAGGTTAGTTTCATAGCTTAGTTCACTTCCTATAAAGCACAGGCTGGGTGGCTGCACCATCTTGCCTGTAATCCTGGCTCCAAGGCTATGATGCCTTGAATTCCTGGGTCTCATTAAGATCATCTCTTCACCTTTGGCACCTGAAACTGAGGAGGACAAACAATATAGAGCAAAAACAAAGACAACCAGGACCATTCCTCAAAGCCTGGGTAAAAGAGAGTGACCAGGGGAAGCATAGCCCTTTCCCTCTCACAGGCTCAGTTCATGACGTCCATGTAGGAGGCAGTAGATAAGAGTTGTCAGAAAAGAGCACAGCAGAAAGAGGTCAATGGACTCAGTCTTACCAGTTTTAAAGACACAGGCAGCCAATCAAAGGAGGCACCCCCCACCCATGGGGTAGGGAATGAAGAGGCTTCCATCATAGGCAACATAGGCATGCTCAAAAACACCCCTCAAGAGGTTTCCACCTTGCCTGAACTGGGCATGCTCAGATCAATCTAGGTTACGGTTGTTTGCATATTGTATCCTCTATTAGACTCTAAGCTCTTTGAGAACATGGTCTGTGTTTGCCTTTCTTTGTATTACCAATACTCAACTCAGTGCCTGCCATATTGTAGATACTTAATAAATGCTTTTGTAGTTAATTTGAACTTGTATTTCTGATACTTCCCTGTCACTATGGCACACTGATTCCTATTCTACCCTGACCAAAGTGTGGAAAAAATCTCTTTAACTTTATATCAACTAAGAATGGAACTTTTCAAAAAGAATGTTTACTCGCAAACTAAGGGGGGAAAAAACATGAGCACAGCTACAAAAGTATAGAAACAAATGAGTTTACAGACTGCTGAGTTCTGAAATTGACTTTAATGTAAAGACAAAGACAGACTAGGCTAGCATACCATACAAGGTTTTAGTCCTGAGTCCCTTTTGGACTCCTGAATCCTGTCTGTCAGAGGAAGTAGGTGCTAGTCCAGGTTACTTGGATTTCTAGGTAAAGAAAGATGTGTTGGCACTGTTTCTAGATGTAGGAAAGGTGGGGGAGGGGAGGATAGGTCTAGATTCTTAGTCTTTCCCAAGTATAGAGAGAAAAGAATGACTTCCATAATGGTAATTTTTATACGATTAATAAAGTTTAATAAATTCTTGTTGAAGTCACCCTCTTGAGTCTCAGAAGAGGCTGCACATTTTTCTTCCTCCTATCCTGGCCCTGTGGGCATTGCCCAGTAGGGAACAATGGTGTGCCTGAGGCTTCAGGAGCACACAGCTGCTTGCAGCTGCCAGTACTGCTGCAGGTTTATTTAACGAGCACTAGGAAGTACCTTCAATTCTGCTTTAAAAGTGTGGTGAGAGAAACTAGCCCCTGGGTGTGTGGAAGGAAATTTCGTATGTGGACTGATGAGTGAGAGGAAAGAGAAGACAGTGGAGGAGTGAGTCTGTGTATGGGAGAGAAAAAAGATGGAGTGAAAGGGTCTGCATTTATGAGGATGTATTAGGAGTTGGTGTCCTGATGGTTTGTGCAGGAATGGGGATTAGCCTAAATGAATCTGTTAACTAAAGAGAGAGACAGAGACAGAGAAAACAGGAGCAAAGAGACAATGGAGAAGGGAGAGGCTATTGAGATGCTATTAGTGTATATTAAGACTGTAATATGCAGACCTAGCAGATGTTTAGCCAGTCAGCCAAAGTGTGAGTACATAGAATGAGCTATGTCTGTGCCACCCCTCCCCATCCTCCATGCCAGTTAGCTCACTGGTTGTATATGGCTTGATTAGATAATCTGGAAGCCAAGGACCACATTTGATGAGAAGGAAGTGATATCCAGGAGCCAAGAGTTTAAAAGTGATAGTAAGTACAGATAGGAGGCTATCCTGTAACTGGAACCTGGAATTGTAGTGATTCAATTTAGAATCAAGCAGGAAGGAAATGGAATAAAAAATTGTCATGAAGCAAAGAAAAAGGAAGGAAGGAAGGAAGAAGGAAGGAAGGAAGGAAAAAGCATTTATTAAACATTTACTATGTGCTACAAGACTTTGATGGTAGATCTCATCTTTCCTTAGAATCTGTCTTCCTTCTGTCAGCTCTGTCTGATAGTACAAAGCTCATTTTTATGGATTGCACAGTGGAAAGCATGTTGGCCTTGGAACCAGTAAGATCTGAGTTCAAATTCCACCTGACAAACACTGGTTGTGTGATGCTGAGCTGGTTATTTACCTTTTTCTTAGTGCTTTAGGCAATGAGGCAGCTAGGTGGCTCTGGACCTGGAGTAGGATAGACCTGATTTTGAATCCAGCCTCAGATACTCTAGCTGTATGACTCTGGGCAAGTCATTATCCTCCACTTGTCTTCTTTTTCAAGAAAACCCCATATGGGGTCATGAAGAGTCAGACAAGACTGAACAACAAGCTCTATGTAACAATCTAAGGCTATAAGTTGAAGAGAAGGTAATGACCTGCATTGGTATTGGGAATTTTGTCACCTAGGAGTACCCTGTCCCAAAGAAATTATCAGCCTAGTCTCTTTTCTTATATCTCCTTATTTTAAAGACCATGTCTGTTGCTGGTCTGCCCACTAAATTTCTGTTGTCTGCTAGAGGGTTGCCTCCAGCTCTGAGCTTATTTGCAGAACAGAGATAACTGAAAGGTCCCTTGTTGTTTGAGTGGTCAGGTTGAGGATGCCAACTCTGCCCAAGCCTCCCTATTCTAGTTGATGACTCATCATTTAGATGCTTCTAAGGGAGCAATCTTCTAGAATCTCATGACACTGTTTTATAAAACCAATATACACACATACCAAAAATAACAGATATGATTTCCATTTTAAAAAAAGAGGCCATTCTCTTTGAATATGATAAGGAAAAAAATTACCAGATAGATGAATGTTATAGACAATAAATACCAAAGGAATTAATAGTGAGGCGACATCATTTCCAGCTGTGGTTGTCAGGGCCATCTCTTTGGTGGAGGGGGCAGAGCTTTCAGATGTGTAAGCTTCTGATTGGTGGAGAGCATCTTAGGCAGGTAGGATATAATGAAAACAAAGGATTAGAGATGTTATACTTTTCTGACACTAGTCCTTCCAAGAATGACTGTTTAGGAGTTATTACTGAGGGTGTAACTGTTGCTGATTTACTATCTATTACTGATCTCTTGTCTATTATTGACCTTGTGATGTTGTTGCTGTCTTCTAGGCCTTTGGTGTCCTCTGTGCCCAAGAAGTGGAACATTTTTAGCAGAGCACGCCAGATTTCCCTAGGGATGAATATAGCACAAGACAACACAAAATACTCATATGAGGAAAGCCACTGAGCAATATCAGATCTGTGAAGCCACACTAATTTGTCACAATGAGTTGTCTTCTGTATCTTACTCTGGCTCATTCTAACACACAATTTTGGAACTACCCTACAATGGGCCATCCTAAAAAAAATAACAGGACACAATAAAAAGAGCATTTGGATCTATTTGATTCTATATACTGCCTATAGTCAGCTTCAGAGTGGAAGCAAGGCTTATGATCTCTTTAGAAACTGATACCTTTGTACCCCAACCCCAACCCCCAAATCAACTGATTTGTCTCCCTGATTGTGGGCAGCAGTGTTGCTCTTCCAAGGTTTATCCTCCCTCCTCCTCCAGAAGATAGGGGAAGGAGTGATTCTAACTCTTCAAATTCCTTTGGTGGAGAGAGGAAAGAGGAGAACTGACTTTTTTACCTATAAAGGCAAAATTCTCCTTGTTTACCATACTGGTCTACTTCTCAGAGCTGCAGCTAGGAATTTTATACCTGGTACAAATACTATAAACTATTTCCAGAGAAAGTGGCATGGCTTATACCCTCATTTGAAAGGGCAGAGATGGTGGCCAATAGGATACTACATCTTATATTTCCATCGCATCTTAACATTACAAAGTGTTTTCTTCATAAGCAAGCCTGAGAGGTATATTCTACAAGTTATTGACCCTATTGTATTGAATAAGGAAATTGAGACTCTAGTCCTTGGGTGAAAGGAGGAATCCTGGGGCACTAGTTCAAGACCACTAGTAGGGAGGATGGCGAGGGAGGGAAGGACCATAACTCAGTCTAGCCTACCATCTGGTAGCTTCCCATTTTAACTAATTATTTTTTCCTAATTGGTGTCAAGCTCTATTTTTTTTTTAGCTACTGAAGGATTACAAGTACTATAGATATCCTCACAATATGCCGCTCTCTAAACTGAGCACCCTAGAGCAAATCCCTGGTCAACCCAACATAGTTATGGCTTTGCAACTTCTTTTTCCTGAGCTAGTGGTTTCCAATTTGCAGAAATCTTTGGACCTGCATTAGTACATTCTCGTCCATCACTCTGCTTTTTCTATAAGCTTGTCTTCTTTGCCTGCCTTCCTCCTAAAGGGCTGATCAGGCAAGAATGAGGGCTATTCTAGTTACCCCCCACCCCCCACCCCTTTCTATAGTGCAGGATCTGCCAGAAAGAATGAACTGCTGACTGTGGCACTTTCCTCTGTTGCTATGGCCTTTCTACCCATTGCAGGAGAGGATCTGAATTTAAAAGTTCTCATTCTCTCTTTTTTGCTGTCAGCCCTCCCCTTATCCCTCACCCCAGAACTCCTCCTCATTGCTGTACTCCAGGTCACTTGTCCACCTGATTAGAGGCAGTGAATGCTCTATCTCATGGCAGGACTTTCTTGGCACACTGGCTCCTCATCTGTTTGCTTTTGTTTACTATCTTGCTTCTATGGTGAAGTCTGGGGTAGAGAGAGGAAAAGAGGCAAACTCTCCCTCCTTAAGTCTGATGTGGGGAGGTGAATTGCCCTGGTCCTCAGGAGGGTCTTGTGACCTGAACTATGAGAGCAGGTGCCCCTGGCTGCTACAGCAAAAATATGGGCCTTAGTGAGGGCAGCAGTGCTGAGTCCACTGAGCTGAGGTTGCCATCTTATCCTGCATCAATCTAGTTAAAGGGTTCCTGACTCCCTTTGGTAATTTGGTGAAGTTTATGAACCCCTTCTCAGAATAATGCTTTCAAATAAATAAAATCAAATAATAGGATTACAAAGGGAAGGGAAGGGAACAAACATTTATTAAATGTCTACTCTATGGTAGGGCCCCTGCTAAGCACGTTGTAAATATTATCTCATTTGATCTTGACAACCACCCTGGGAGGCAGATTCTATGATGATCCCCATTTTACAATAGAAGAAACTGAGAAAAACAGGGTTAAATGACTCTCCAAGACTCACAGAGCTAGTAAATATCAAGGTCTTCCTTGCTCCAGGTATTCCACAAACGAAATCTATTATATTGTTATATAGTTACACCCCAGAAAATTAATTTCACAAACCTCATGTTAAGAATCTCTAATCCTTGAGTTCAAATCTGGCCTCAGATACTTGCTAGTTATATGACCCTGGGCAAGTCACTTAACCCTGATTGCCTCACCAAAAAGAAAAAAAAAATAATAATAACCTCTAATCCAAGCTCTCTCCTACCTTCTTCAGGCCTCCCTTTACTGTCCTAAGTCTGTTGTTTGAGTGGTCAGGTTGAGGATGCCAACTCTGCCCAAGCCTCCCTATTCTAGTTGATGACTCATCATTTAGATGCTTCCAAGGGAGCAATCTTCCAGAATCCCATCACACTGTTTTATAAAATCAAAGTACACACATACTGAAAATAATAGATATGATTTCCATTTAAAAAGAGGCCATTCTCTTTGAATATGGTAGGGAAATTGGGAAGGATTTAACTTGCTTGGGTAGTCATTGCTTTCCTTGGAAGAAAGAGTCCCTTGGCTACCAGCTCCCTAAGACCAAGTTGCTGTCCATGTTTAGGCATCTCTATAGCAAGTCAAACACTGTGATTTTTGCACTGAGTAAAAGACAGGAGGGACATGGGGCAGCTGGGTGGTACAGTAAATAAGAGTACCAGGTCTGGAGTCAGGAAGATCTAAGTTCAAATTCAGCCTCAGACACCAGCTGTGTAACTCTGGGCAAGTCTCTTAACCCCTATTTGCCTCAGTTCCTCATCTGTAAAATGGAGACACACTGGAGAAGTATCTTTGCCACACTCCAGTACCTTTGCCAAGAAAATCCCACGGACATGTCCATGGTCACAAAGAATCAGACATGACTGAACAATAACGTAAGATGGGAAGCTCCTGTCCATTAATGAATTCTGCCAACTGAGATATACTTGGGCTGGAAGGAAGTGATGTTAGTGGATGTTTTCAAAATAGAGATAAAGTTCTCCAAGGCCAGTTGGTGGACACTCTCTGCAAACCTGGCAAGTCTGATGAATCTGCCCCTCCAGCTAAATGACTACCTGGAAAGGAGGCAGCATGATGCAGTAGAAAATGTACTGGTTTTGGAGTCAAGGGACCTGGGTTCAAATTCAGAATTCAAATCCAGGGTTCAAATGCAAAGTCATCTAAATGATCTTGGGCAAGATGCTTAACTTCTCTGGACACCAGTTCTTCATCTGGAAAATGAGGAGGTTTGACTATATGGTGTCTAAGGTTCCTTCAAGCTTTGGATTTATGACCCTGTGACCTCATGATCAGGATCAGAAGGAATGGGAGTGCTAAAGGTCAGATAAGAAAGCCCCGAATCTGTGAAATATGGTGTCAGCAAGCAATGGTGGGATTCTTAGTCGAAGTGTTTCTGGAATCCCCTAAAACTGGAATGTGCTGCACCTGATCCTCTGAGTCAGTTGCTAATAGGCCCAGGCTTAGGACATCTACCGCTTAGGGTTGTTGTGAGAATCAAATAAGATAATATTTGTAAAGGTCTTAGCACGGTATCTGGCACATAGTAAGTACTTTATAAATGCATGTTACCTTCCCTTCCTTTCTCTTCCCCCAAATTCATTCAGGTTGTAAGTGGCAAAGCTCAAATTTGAGCTCACATCCCATTACTCCAAGTTCAACACACTTTTTTCCATTGCACCAACTAGTTCTGGAATGCAGGAAAACTACAACCTCTCTAAGCCTCAGTTTCCTCTTCTGTAATATGGAGATGATATATCTGTAGGTACAACAGAGTTGTTACAAGGATAAAATGAGCACTTGACTCCTAGTGCTTGGCAAGACTTAAAGTGCCGCATAAATGCTGGTTATTTTTACTATTTTTCTTCCCCTCTCCTTTACTTTCTCTTTTCCTCCCTTCATTTAACTACGAAATCTCAGAGTTGGGAGGGTCCTCAGATATCACCTAATTCCATATTTTATTTTATTTTCTTTCCTCTCTTCATCCTAATCTTCTTCTCGCCCCTTTGGCCCTATTTGGATCAGGGATGTGTTGGTAGTTTAACAACTGGGGGGAGGAGGGAGACAAATATTCATGACACACTTTTAAGTTTAATCTACATTATTAACATTTTCTTTATCACTTTCTTAAGTCTAGACAACCAACAAAATAATGAATCAATCCAATGTAATCTTTGCTGATTTCTGAAGTGCAAATGCTCATGCTGAAAATTTAGCAATGGGTTCTCTTCTCAGGGACTCCAGTACACCCGTCTTACAGATTAACTTTCAGGGATCATGTGTGCCAATTGACTTGATTCACAGATTTTCCCAAATCCAGTTAATAACATGAGATAAATTATGTCTGTAACAAGAGATAAGGCTGGGCACATAGGTTGGGGCCAGAAGGCTGCTGGCTTTGAATACTAGTTTGAACATTCTCTCATAGGTCAGGGCTGCCCAGCTAATTGATTGTGAAAACTAATATGATCAAGGATGAAGTGGCATCCTTTGTTCACCTATTTCTATGTCCCACTCACTCACAGACATTCACACTTTACAAAAGATATCCCCTAGTCACAGCAGGTTTGCAGGGCCCTGCTGCAGGCAATGGGAGACCACTCAATATTTTTAAGTAGAGTCATTATAGAGCTGAAAGGAACCTTTAGAGAGCACCAAATCATAGCTCCAGAGCTTGAAGAAGCCTTAAAGATGAACTGATCCAACCTTTTCATTTCTAAGTTGAGGCAATTGAGGCCTAGAGAGAGGTTAATGGCTCTCCAAAGGTCACCCCAGTTAATACCAGAACTAGGGCTAGAATCCAGGTCTCTGTACTTTCAGTCCTTTGTTTTTGTTTTTATATAACACAATCTCTATCTTTGAAAAACTTTGGATGTAGGACACAAAGTATATAAATACTTCATAATGCATTTAAATTTATACTCTTTACAAAAAGTATATAAATACAAAGACCTGAGTCTTTGAAGGGGCTATGAGATGTGTAGTCATTCATTTCTGATTAACTAAGGGATCATGCAGAAAAAGCTTTCATTTTATTGTTTAAAATCTTTCTGAAGTATTTGTTGTTTATTTATATCTGACTCTTTGTGACCCTGCATTGGTTTTTCTTGTCAAAAATACTGGAGTGGTTTGCCATTTCCTTCTCCAGTGGGTTAAGGCTAACAGAGGTTGAATGATTTGCCCAGGGACAGATGGCTAGTGAGTGTCAGAGGCTAGATCTGAACTCAGGTCTTCCTATCTCCAGGCCTAGCATTCTATCCACTAAGCCATCTGGCTGCCTATTCTAAAACATATTGATGTATTAATAAAACAGCTCACTCTAAGGTTTGCAAAATATTTTACTTACATTGTTTCATTTAGTCTTCACAACAACTCTGTGAAGTAGGTGATATCATCATCATCATCATCATCATCCTATTTTATAGATAAAGAAATTGAATTTTAATTAAATGACTTGCCCAAGGTCAAATAGCTACTAGGTATCTAAGGTAGGATTTGAACTTGGGTCTTGCTGACTCCAAATCCAGAATTCTTATCCACTAATTCTGACCTGTAAACTTACTTTAAATTTTCTAAATTTAAAATGGGCATGCTGTATGCAAGTTGCAACAATCTCATTCTCATGAGAGGTTCCCAGGGAAGGGGATTAGAGTTGGGTTCTCTACACAGCACCCCCACCCCCCTCAAGGTTTCCTTGATTTGAATGTAGTAGGGAAAACAAAATAAAACATGATTTCTGCTTGAAGATAGCCTCTTCTTAATGACAGTCACAGTTTCTAAACATAAGCTGAAATGGAGAAGAAAAAAATCCCTTGAGATTTTCAGAATTTTTGTATAAACATAGGTACTTTGCTTTCAAGATACTCTTCACCAGAATAATGCACTTCTCAGGCAGAGAGGAATCTTGTCCCTTTGAGTGGGAGGACCCCATAAACAGGCATCTTCTTATTGCCACTTCAGTTGTCATTGGGCCACAGTTTTCCACCAAAGAACAAGAAACAATGATGTCATTAGTGGCCAGGATGTAGACTATGGCATCCCTGGGAATCCACATAGAGTTTTCCTCCCTGCTGTGCTTCCTTTCAGACTCTAAGACTACCATTAATTAAACCAAACCAAACTAAAATAAACTGTTTACCCTTTCATATGCCAATGGGAGATGTGTGTGTGTGAGTGTGTGTGTGTGTGTGTGTGTGTGTGTTTATGTCCTTAGCTATTTGAAAAATACGAAAAGGTCCTTGGCTCAGCATATGAATTGAAACCCTCTGCTCAAAAGTATTTTTACTTGTTCTGAAAAAAGGTGAAAACATTTGGTTAGAAATTTTGCCCTCCTCCAGCTGCACGCTCTCCACTCCATCCCCCCTCTCCCATGCATTTATTTGCTGGATTCTTATGAAGGTTACTTACAGTGGGGATGGGGGAACCTAGATATGTCTTTGGTTCACTGACTGTTCTTGAACCACAGTCTGAACATTATCGGTTCCGAAAGGCTCCGTGATTATTTTGCAAGCTCTGTTGCCCTTAATCTTGAAACCTGCAGTCTCCTTTAGGAGAAAACATGCTGCCGATTCATTTAAAACACTGAAACGCTGAGAACATTTGAACATTTTAATAAAGCTTTGAGAAAGATGTTTCCATCAAAACAGGAAGTCAGAATTTGCCATGTGTGGATAAACATAAACATCCAATAGAAAAGGAGCTGGATTTGGGCTCAGAAATTCTAGATTAAAATCCTGACTCTGCTTTGTATGAATTTTGGGGAATTGTTTCCTGATTCCAAATCCAATATCCTATTCACTAAATCATGGCAAATCTCTTAGATAACTGCTATGGTTTTCATACTCACTCCTTTATCTACTTCATTATCAAGCAGCAAGATCGCCAAGGGGGATGCTCTTTCCCCAGACCCAGATAACTTCCTGGTCTTTAGCTTCAACAACAGGAAAGTTAGGATGAGTGATACATGATCAGACAAGTTGCAGAACAAGTACAGCTCAATTAAATCAACCAACACCAGGAAATCTCCCTTTTCTTTAGAGATTAACCTCATTCCATAGCAATGCTTCAGTTAATCACAGTTATCTAATGGTGTGACTGAGATGGGATGATCAAGACCCCTGCCAAAGCGGCTAGAGGGCTATCAGACCAAAATGCCCTGTGACCTATAAATGAATGAGTGAATAAATGAATGATGAATAGATTTAAAAAGTGTTCATTATGTTTTTACTATCTGCTTGGGATATAAATATAGGCAAGTAAAACAGCTCCTGTCCTCAAGGAGCTTATATCCTAATCTATACAAGTATGTAATCTATATAAGGTGTGCCAAAAGTCTTAGTGCAGTTAAGTTTAATCTTCAGTTACTTAAAACTGCACTAAGACTTCTAGAACATTCTATATAGCGGAGTGGTGATAAGGGAGGAGTGTTTCGGACAGGGTAGTCAGAAGAAGTGGTAACTGGTCTGCTTTATATAGCATGGAAGTCACAAGTCAGACTCCTTGGTCAGTAGTCTCAACTTTCTATTTCCTTTCACTTCAATACCAGCTCTCCTGAGTACTCTTCTTCTTTTCCTCCCTCCTTCAGTTCAATGAATGTTGCTTCCCCTTGGATGCCAGATACAGTAAATTGCTTATTTTCATAGGCAGGCTGTAGAATGGGTTAAATTGTAAATGGCCCTGGACTGACGTGCTTTCCATGGCTTTTGGGAAGCCACTAGAAGTAGCCAATTGCTGATTCAGTTGTATTGAGTTATTTGAGTGAAATATTGAATTGTAATTTTGGAAGAAAAAAGAACAATGAAAGCTACATTTTTTTTTAGAGCTGATTAGAATTGAATGAAATCCCAGTCATATTGCTAATCCTAATGATAGGAAGAGAATGGTGCTTAGTCTTATTGCCATCCTTTCAGGATCCCTTTTCACTCGATGTGTGTTTTTTTTTTCCCCATCAGTGCAGTCTGGGCACCAGAAACACCTCCCTTGAGCTTCTTCCTTGATCAGACTTACTTGTCATTCCTGAAATGCAGGGCACTTTTTGTCTACTGGATGCTAATAATCCATCCAATTGATGATCTCAGTTTCCATCCCTGCTCTGTAGTAAGGGCACACATTGCGGGAAGCTGATCAATTATTTGCAAGTATGCTATGTGATACCTCCTCCATCATTCCAACCACAATCGAAATCTTATTCCATCCACTGTATAGGACTTGAAGGAAAAATGAAAGTCACATCTAAAGAATGCTGGGATTGAGTCCATGCATTAGAATGTTGCATGTGTCCACTCACAATGTGAAGACAGGACCCCATACATAACTTGTTATTCTCACGTGGTCATGCTTGAGCTGTTCTCCCTTCTCAGCTCCACCCCCTCAATATTCCTAGATCCACCAAGGCTCATTTCAGATGTCTTTCCTGATCTCCACTCCCCAACTCCTGTTTTAGGCATTTAATAAGTGCTCATTGGATTGAATTGAATTAGTGAAACTGCAGTTAATGTTTCCTTATTGAAATGGGTCTTATGGCTCTAGTTGGGCTAGACTGGAAGTTGTGGCACATGTGTTCACATCTCAGCTAACGCGACTTGTTAGCTGTGTGCCTCATTTCTAAAATGGGCATAATAATGCTTGATATAGCTGTTTCACAGAATCGTTGGAAGTAAAGTGCTTTGCAAACCTTAAAACTTGATACAACATGATTTGCAAAGGGGCCCAAATTTGTTTTAGGGGCATTTTGGACCTCTCTTCCTTCCCCTTACCTGTCTGCTACCTTTCTCCCCATTAGTCTCCTTCCCAACCCAAGTACCTCAGCCAAATCTGATCTAATCAACTAATCCTACCTCTCCCCACCCCCAACAAAGAATTAGTTGATGAAGATATTACCATTCAGTCAAACATATGCATCTTAATAGTGGTGTTGGGTTTCTTTAACCACTATAAATTCTTCATGTTCCAAATAAATTAATCTAATGATAATGATATTTAGAATTTATACAGTTCTTTAAGGTTTCCAACATGCTTTACAAATATTATACCCTTACATTGTGAAATGAGCTGCAATGTCCCTTCTCATAATTTTAGATGATCAATCCTGCACAATTAAAATTAAGCATAAGCTTGGACAATTGTTTATATAATGCAGGTAAAAGAAGATATGCTTACCAGGAAGGGTTTTGTCCTAGAATAGAATTCTATTCCTGATCTTTCTGACTTGGATCATCCATTCCTAGAAAATGTGTTATGTGTTAGGTACATGCTAGCCCCAAATGCATTTTCTGAATCTAGAGAGACTGAATCAATGAGGCAAATGATAATAACAATAAAACCATTTTACTCAATATAAATACGAGAGTTATGTGAGAGTTGTCTAAATATATAAATGTAGCTGGTGGGTGGCATGGATAAATACGATTTAAGGTCTGGCTAATCTTTGCAGACAGAAAGAAAGGCCATTTAGTCACTGCTAGCATAATAGCTGGAGGGAGGGCGAGGCCAGGTCCACAACCACTGACGTTGGGCAATCTCAGTCTCTGACTTTGTGTAGCTTTCATACTAATAGGGAAGACAACATGTAAATAGGTATATTCAAGATGAATAGAGAGTAGAAGGAACCACAATTGTAGAAGGGAAGGCTCAAATGGTCGTAGGACTGTGGGCAGACCTCATAAGGACAATGGCATTTGAATTCTGAAAGAAGTCAAGGATGTCAGGAGGTGGAAGAGAAGAGGATGGACTTTCCATGAAGGGAGGGCAGCTAGTACTAAAAGATAGAATGTCATGTGCAAGGAATGAGTAAGGAGGCCAGCTCTGAAAGAAGGTAGAGTGTATAGAAAGGAGTAAACTGCAAGAAGATTGCAAAGGTAATGAGGGACTGGGTGGTGAAGACCCTTAAATTCTGTGATATATAAAAAGTCTAAGAAACATACTTTCTAGGTAATTAATCATTTTATTAATGCTACCAAATAATTCATAAAAGGGGTCAGTGGCACCCTCAAATGCCAAAGACCCCTCATGGAACCCACTCAACACTTACATACCCTTGGAAGAATGGATGTTCCTGAGGGTGGCAATCAACTCTGATTGGTTAACAAGTAATGAGAAGAATGAATATTATAATGAGAGGTGGGCTTATTCTAATGAGGGGCTGGGGGACATGACTCTGATCACTAGGTCTTGGACAAAGAGATTTATCTCTTATCCAGGCTACTCCGCCAAAGGAAATCTAGACAAAAGGGGGTCCATCTGTGCTCAGACCTGGCTGAGTGGACTAGAATTCACCTTAGATTAAATTCTTTGTAAGGTTCTCTAGTTGGGGAGGCTCTCCTATCCAGGATCAAAAGACATGTACCCTGAAGATTTGGGCAATCTCATCTATCAACAATGTCCTTCAGTTCCATGTAATTCAATAAGTATTAATATAAGAGAAAATAATCGTTTCTCTCAATGCCAAACAGAAGACTTTACATTTGATCCTGGAGGTCCAAGGGAGCCACTGGAATTTATCAAGGTGGGAGGAGGGGACGGTGAAATGATCAGCTTGCACTTTAAGGAAATCATTTTGGAAGCTTTGTGGAAGAGATAATGGAGTAAGGAGAGACCTAAGTAAGGAAGCCAATTAGAAAGCGATTACACCTAAACCTAATCATCAGTGAAAAAAAAGTGGACATTTCAAAAAAGAGGCATTTAATGCCTTCCTACAAAAAAAAACATTATTCCTACCAAAAAACAAAAAAGTGGAGGAGATTAGATAAACAGGACAGTCCATCCCTGGGCTCTGGGCATTGTCTCTGGTTGTCCCCCATGCCTGGAACATTCTTCCTCCTTCACTCCAACTACCAAACTCCTTGGCTTCCTTTAGTTGTTGTTGTTCAATTGTGTCCAACTCTTTGTGACCTTGTTTGGGATATTCTTGGCAAAGATGCTGGAGTGGTTTGCCACTTCCTTCTCCAGCTCATTTTACAGATGAGGAAACTGAAGCAAACAGGGTTAAGTGACTTGCCCAGGATCACACAGTTAGTGAATGTCTGAGGTCAGACTTGAACTCAGGAAAGTGAGTCTTCCTGACTTCAGGGCCAGCACTCTATCCGCTGCATCACCTAGCTTCCTTTAAGTCCCAACTAAAATTCCACTTCCTACAGAAAGTCTTCTTCAATCCCTCTTAATTCTAGTGCTTTCCCTCTGTTAACTATATCCTAATTATCCTTTATATAGGTATTTTGTATATATTTGCATGCATGTTGTCTCCCCCATTAGCCAATAAGTTTCTTGAGAACAAGGACTATCATTTGCCTCTTTTTGTACCCTCAGGGCCGGACACAGTGCCTGGCACATAGGAGGTGCTTAATAAATGTCTATTGACTCAGTAGACTGCATAATTTGGGACATAGGGTAATTCTCTCTTGAGGCAATGTTTCTATCCTCATTCTTCCTTAGTAATTTGATGCTTCTAAGAATAAGACATAATAGAAAATAGGAACAATGAAGCAAGATCTACACAAGCAATAAGAGAAATTAGTTAGAAAGGGGAGCTCAAATTCGATACTTCAGAAGTTTTCATTCCATGGGGAAGTCAAAGAGATTAAAGAAGAAATAAATAGGTGTATAGACCATGAGTCAAAGAATAAAAGTTAAGAATAGATGGAAAGGAAAAAATACTAATGAAGAGAACAAAGTCAATAATCCTTCTTAGAAAAAGGCACAGAAAAATTTTAAAAGGCTATTATAATAGCCAAGAGGTGATGAAGTGATTCAAAGTGAGCAGAACCAGGAGAGCAATTTATTTTAAGACCACGACTCCCCATCCCACCCAGACTAAACATGCAGGGCTATTTATGGGCTTGATAACCACCAGACAGCGCAATAGCTTTCATGGGCTCCATACAGTAACAACAATATAGTAAAGACAAACAAATTTGAAAGACAAGAACTCTAATCAGCTTGATACACTGACCAGTCTTGATTCCAGAGGACTAGTGATGGAAAAATGCTACGTATCTCCTGACAGAGGTAGTGGACCTTGGGTGTAGAGTAAGATGTATATTTTTGTACATGCGGGATTTTGTTTTGCTTGACTACACAAATTTATCTCAAGGTTCTTGTACTTCCTTTTCCAATGGAGTGAAGGGGTTGGAGGAAGAGAAGGTGGGTTTTTCTTAATTAAAAAAATATTTAAAAAAAGAGGTAATAAGGACATGAACTACGGTGACTACTATACTAATGGAGAGAAGTAAGTACATATTAAAGATGTTTTGGAGGTAGAAATAATAAGATTTGGCAACTGATTGAATATGTGAGGTGAATGAGTTTAGGAGTCTGAGAATGCTAAGGTTTTGAACCAAGAAGACTCTGAGGATAATGGTGTCCACAAGAGTAATAGAAAAGTTGGGAAGAGGGGAGGGTTCAAAGGGAAAGGTAGCCAGTTCTGTTTTGCTGTTATTATTCTACCTCCCTCTGGCTATTGCAACAGAGCAGAGTAAAGGCATCTCTGATACTCCTCTCTTCATCTCCTCACCCCTACTCACATTCTTTCTCTTCTAATTCTCTTTAACTATTATACTTGGTCATACTTGTTCAAAACAAAATTGGTGAAGCAGCTCAGATTTGTCTTTATTGTTCTTCTACATCCTCTCTCCCCATCATGACACTTGACCTCCTCTCTGCTTCCATTGTCTCCTCAGAAGAGGAGCAGGAGAGATAATTAGGTGAGTGACAAAGCAATTGGAGAGAATTCCAGAGACCCAAACACAGCAGCAATGGGCAAGATTGCAATTCTTGCTTTCAAAGTAAATCTATCCTATTCATTTGGCCTGCTCAGAGGAACAGGGCTAAGTGCAAGCCTGGCAGGCATGTAGCAAAGCCAAGCCATGTTGGCAGGCCTGGTTTGGTTTTAGAAACCACATCGTATTTTTGGATTTAAAAGTCCATGAAACTCAAAGTAAGGGTGATAGCAAATAGCAAATAGTTGGCTTTTATTATCTATATAGTAAAGGTGATAGCAAACAATAGATAATAACTGAGGCAGCCCCAATGAGTGTAAGAGAGGTGGAGATATCTGTGGTCACAATATTTTCTCAATCCCTCCCCTCCAAAATACATCACCTAGTAGTCAACTTGATAATGAGGCTCTCTGAGCTTAACTAGGCTCTAATGACAGATGTACCATCTAATACCTAACCTGTACGTATAGCCGTTCCAATTTCTTAGGACCTACACAGGTTTATTCTTCACTCAGGCTTATTCACTTCACTCAGCATCATGTTAGTCTTTCCAGGTTTTTCTGAAGTCCATCTGCTCATCGTTTCTTATGGAACAATAGTATTCCATTACATTCATATGCCACAACTTGTTCAGCCATTCCCCAGTTGATGGGCAATCCTTCAACTTCCAATTCTTGGCCACCACAAAAAGAACTGCTATAAATATTTTTGTACATATGGGTCCTTTTCCTATTTTTATGATCTCTTTGGGACACAGACCTGGAAGTGGTATTGCTGGGTGAAAGGGTATGCACGGTTTTATAGCACTTTGGGCATAGTTCCAAACTGTTCTCCAGAAAGGTTGGATCAGTTCACAACTCCACCAACAATGCATTAGTGTTCCAATTTTCCCACATCTTCTCCAATATTTATCATTTTCCTGTTTTGTCACATTAGCCAATCTGATAGGTGTGTTTGGTACCTCAGAGTTGTTCTGATTTGTATTTCTCTAATCAATAGTGATTTAGAGTATTTTTTCACATGAATATAGATAGCTTTAATTTCTTCATCCAAAAACTGCCTGTTCATATGCTTTGAGCATTTATCAATTGGGGAATGACTTGTGTTCTTATAAATTTGACTCAGTTCTCTATATATTTGAGAAATGAAGCCTTTATCAGAGACACTGCCTGTAAATATTGTTTCCCAGCTTTCTGCTTTCCTTCTAATCTTGGTTGCATTGGCTTTGTTTGTGCAAAATCTTTTTAATTTAATATAATCAAAATTATCCATTTTGCATTTCATAATGTTCACTATCACTCCTTTGGTCGTAAATTCTTCCGTTCTCCATAAATCTGACAGGTAAACTATTCCTTGCTCTCCTAATTTGCTTATAGTCTCACCCTTTACATCTAAATCATGTACCCACTTTGACCTTATCTTGGTTTGTGGTGTAAGCTGTTGGTCTTTGCCTAGTTTCTGCCATACTATTTTCCAGTTTTCCCAACAGTTTTTTGTTAAATAATGAAGTTTGTTTGTTTGTTTGTTTTAATCCTAGAAGCTGGATTCTTTGGGTTTATCAAATAGTAGATTACAACAGTCATTCACTACTGTGTCTTGTGTATCTAACCTATTCTACTGATTCATGACTCTTTTTCTTAGCCAGTACCAAGTAGTTTTGATGATTGCTACTTTATAATACAGTTTTAGATCTGGTGTGGCTAGGCCACCTTCCCTTGTATTTCTTTTCATTATTTCTCTTAATATTCTGGATCATTTGTTCTTCCATATGAATTTTTTTATTATTTTTTTCTAGCTCTATAAAATATTTTTGGTAATTTGATTGGTATTGCAATAAATAAGTAAATTAATTTAGGTAAAATTGTCATTTTTATTATATTAGCTTGACCTACCTATGAGCAACTGATTATTTTTCCAATTATTTAGATCTGACTTTATTTGAGTGGAAAGTGTTTTGTAGTTGTGTTCATATAGTCCATGGGTTTGTCTTGGCAAGTAGACTCCCAAGTATTTTCCCAGTTTCATTCTTAAGTGCTCTCAAGATGAATTTTCTTAGTTGGTCCCCTCACCAAACTTTCCTAAAACTATTTCCCCCCTCTATTATGTGTCACTGAGCTATGAGGCAATAATGCTCATGGTCTTCAACAATCTTTTCACGTGAAATTTTTATGAGCAAGTTTATATTCTAAACCAGGATTTTCCTGGGTTATCTGGCTAATGCACTTTTTAAAGGCTCTTTTGATCTCATTCTGGCAAATGATTTTTACTGATTAAACTTTGATATAAAATTTTTATAGTTGGTGTTAATGTCATTTCTGCTATCCATTTGCTAAATTTTGGTGTCAGTAACATATAAATAAATCAGGTTGGAGTTATTTTAATTGCATGTTCTAGCATTTCCTCATTTTTATTCTTTTTTTCCTATCTATATATTAATTTTTGTCTTTGTTCTAACAAGTCAGTCATCTGAGTGCTGAATGAGGAATGACTCCATATTTGCTCATTATGTTCAATGCCTTCCAATTATTTCCCTGAAGAAGATATTAATGATACACAGGCATGAGACTTCCATGTAGGCTATGGTTCTTTAGTCTCTTTCATTTCTTACTCCTGAATTATTTTTCAAAAGAACATCTTCCCATAATATGAAATCCTCTACATTTTAACAGGAGGTAAATAACTAATTACTGATGTGAGAGTCACATCAGAATCTGACTTCTATGTGCAATCAGACCATTGATTAGTTAGAATAAAGCTCAAAATCAACATCAAACCAGAAGAATAAAGGTGAGAGAGGACACTGGGCAATTATAATAGCTTTGTGATCTGACCTATTTAAATAAGCAAAGATAATAGCCTTGATTATCTCCATTTCCTGCAGAAGTTTCACTAACATGATGCAACAATGAGAAAGCAAAAAGAACCTAGAAACCCTGTCAACCAGCAAACACTTGCTGTCCTTGTCAAGCAGACATGACAGCCAAGGGTTACAGCTTTTTATAAAAGGAACTCATTTGTGAAAACATTATGGAGGAGGATAGTGGAAGGTTGCAAGCAGTGTTGTCTCCTAAAACTGAAAAATAATGAAAGTGAAAAGAAGCTTGGCATGACTCCCAAATGAGCCACGTAAATTAGACAAGCAGGATGACAACGTTAAGAAATGGAACAAATTTGTTTGTAGTTCTTTAACAGTATGAGAAACAGCATGTGATAGTGGGGTAGAGGGCCAGACTTACAGACAAGAAGACCTGGGTCCAAGTTCTGCCTTTGACTCATACTGGCTGCGAACCTCTCAGGCTGCAAGGTAATAAACCAAGGTAATTCTCTAATGCCTTCAGCTATTGCCATGTTGATGATCCACATTAGTAGAGGGAGATTCCACATTAGCAGTTCCTCATACGAAATCACAGGACCAGACTACAATGAGCAAGCAAGTAAGTGTCTTAATGTCACCAGGAGGCACGGTGTGGGAAAGAGCAATAAACTTGGAGTCAGGAAGAAAATGGGTTCAAATGTTGACTCTGACACTAGTTATATAGCCATCAGCAAATCCCTTAAGCTCTCTAAATTTCAGTTTCCTCATCTGTAAATTAGAGATTATAAGAAACATCTACATCACAGGGTTATTGTAGGACTCAAATACAATAATGAATGTAAAGCACTTAAATCATATAGTCTGGATTCTCTTTCTTAGGTTCTGAATGCCAGGACCTTACTTAGAATGTTTATTTTCTATCCCTTTCTTGCTTCCCCCCCAAGTATTCTCACAGGCTTTTAATGTATCCAAAATCTCTTACCTCAGATAAACTGAAAAGACACTCCCTGATTTAGACCCCTTGGGGAAGTGAGATAGGAAGCAGAAAACAAAATACAGATGGTTTTACCTCCACAGTTCCTAATCATACCCAGTAGCTTGTTTTTGTTTTGTTTTGTTTTGTTTTTAACCTGAGGGGGTTCTTTTTCTCCAAGTCTATCAAAATGGAGCCACAGAAATTATGGTGTCTATAATCAAGAGGTAGTGTGCGATGATGATGATGATGATGATGATGATGATGATTGATGATGATAGGTAGCATTTATATAGCATCTCCTTTTATTCTCCCAGCAGCCCTGGACAGTAGGTGCTATTATTATCCTAATCGTTACAGATGACGAAACTGAGGCAGGCAGCAGTTAAGCAACTTTCCCAGGTGACACAGCTAGTTGGTGTCTGAGGAAGGATTTGAATGAAAGTCTTCCTGACTCAAGTCCTGTACTGTATCCATCATGTCACCTAGCTGTCTTCATAAGAGGGAAGAGCCCTGAATTCAGAATCAAGAAACCTTGATTTTAGTCTTGCCTCCTCTACTTGTGACCTTGGGCTAGTCTCTTAAGCTCTCTGAGCCTCAATTTCCTCATCTATAAATTGGGAACTATAAAACCCTGCCCTACACATCTCACAGAGTTGTTGAGAAGGTTAAGGAATGAAATTAATATGAGCATGATCTGAAAAAAAAAGTATTATAAAAGTAAGGTATCATAAAAATAGGAAACAGAGTCTGAAATCTGTTATCTTTCCAAGTAGATATTGTGCTTTCTGACTGGAGCAGCTGGGTTGACAGATATAGAAGATGAGGGCAAATCCAATTAAGATTTAAGTACATCATTTCCTTTTGTTAACTGTTAGACTTTGTCTCTGAGTGCTTGATGTTGCTAACAAATGTTAGACTTCCTCACAGAAGCATATGCACTGCTTAAAGCTTTAATAAAAACATACCGGTCCCCACCCCTGGGTCAACCTTTCTGACCCCTTCAGAAAACGTCTTTGTCTCTCCCATCCCCGACCCTGTTACCCCTCCCGTGATCACCTAGAGGATGGATCCCTGGCATCCCACCTATTCTCTAGACTAGTGGTGTCAAATTCAAATAGAAGTGAGGAGGCCTAAACCATATATAAGGATTCCAGTTGCCACATATTGACTTAGAAAACCACATGTAAACATTATCTATGTTCTATTGTATTTTTATTTATTTTGTCAAATATGTTCCCAATTATATGGTAATCTGATTCAGGGCATACTTGTGACCTCTGTGTGTAGACCAAGAGTTCCAAATTCTTTAGTGCCATGGATCCCTTTGGCAGTTCAGTGAAGTCTATCCCTCTTCAGGAAAATGTTTTTAAATGTATAAAATTAGGATTACAAAGGAAACAAATTATGTTGAAATAAAGATATAATTTTTCCCATTCAAATTCATGTACTTCAGGGCTGCTAGGTGGTGCAGTGGATAGAGTTCCAGCCTTAGAGTTAGTAGGACCTGAGTTCAAATCTGGCTTCAGACCCTTGACATTTACTAGCTGTGTGACCCTGGACCACTTAAACCCTGATTGCCTCACCAAAAAGCAAAAACAAAAAACAAAACAAACAAACAAATTCATGAACTTCTTAAAATCTAGTCCATGCATCCCAAGTTAAGAAACTCTTCTATAAATACTCCCTGGTTTCCTAGCATCTTGGAAATAGAGCTCCAGTTCAATGTGTAGATGGCCCTGAACAAGGGTCACTAAATTCCTTAAGATAAAGATTCCTGGGACTTAAAGAAAAAAAAAGCTAAAGAGCTGTTTTGATTAGTATCTAATTGAGCTTTTCTCCCTCATGTAATCAGAAGAAATGAAAGAACACTGAAAAAAGGAAGAGCTTTGGAGAGAAATCTGGGCAGCCGTACAGAACATTTGTGTTGGGAATAAACACTGAAGAACATTCCACAAAATTTCAAAGCTCTCTAGAACTTACACTTCTTCAAATGGGGAAGGTAGTTGTTATATGTTTAATACTTTGATTGTTGAAATAAAAAAACCAGGTCATGCAAATGAGGCTAATAATGTAAATGCCGAACCTCCAAAGGACTGGTTTGTACTTGTTCAGAAATCAGGGAGAAGAAGAGATTACAGATTCTACAGATTCTCTTCCCATTTAATAAATAGTTAGTATTTCTCTTTGTAGTATTGTTCAATGCAGGCTTGGCAGAGATCAGTAGCAGAGTCCCATTAGACTGACAACCTTCCAGGAAAAAATTCCGAGTGCTATATCCTTGGAATTATTCAAAGTGAGACTGGACTATGCACTCAGATTCTACAATGCAACAGATTGGCATGCATCTTTCCCTTGCTTTCAGATTCTATCATTCAAAATTGAGTAGCATGAGGTATTGGTTCTAAAAAAGGTCTGGAAGAAGCACTTAAAAATCTTCCATAAGCAAGAAACGATTGACTGGCAGAAGGGTAAATTAGAAGACCCAAAGATTATGCATTTCTTCTTTCTATTCTGTCGTTCTGACCATCAGCTTGTGCAAGCTACAACTGTCCATGTTTGGTTTTTTGTCCTTGTTCTTTTAATGGGCTTGGGGGAAAAGGTGCATCATTGCTACAGAGCAAACTGATGTTTATTTTAACACACTGGAATGTCCAGTCTTATGACCATTGCTATACACATATCAGAGCAGAGATTGAAACTCATGGATGCAAGCCCATAGCAATGATGCCTATCATCTGAAACCAGTAGCAATTCAAAGCAATGCTCGTGTGGAGTCACACAAAACCATGCATATGATTCTATTGATATAAGGAAGCACCCTGAAGCAGCTAGGTGGGACAGTAGACAGAGAGCTGGGCCTGGAGTCAGGAAGACCTGAGGTCAGATCCGGCCTCGGACACTTAACAGCTGTATGACCCTGAAAAAGACATTTAATCTCTGTCTCAGTTTCCTCTACTGTAAAATGGTGATAATAATCGCACCTACCTTGCAGAGTTGTTGTTAGGATGAAATGAGATAATATTTGTAAAGTGCTTAGCACAGTGCCTGGCACATAGTAAGTACTCTATAAATGCTTATTTCCTCTCCATACACCTCCAAACTCCTGGTGTGAAAACTCCTTCAACCAAAAAAATCTTCATCTCCTCTGTAGCTTCAAATCTTAAGAGAGTTGCCTTAGTGACTTGCCCATTAAGAAGCAAGACTTCAACCTAAGTCTTTCTGACTCCAAAACCATCCCTTTTAGCACTATGCCAAGTTGCTTCCCAACTTTTCATAAGAAAATGTTTTGTATTTATAAGAAAATTCAAGTGATCCAGAAGAGTTTTATTAATACACAGATCACAACTCTAACCTTTTATAAATTAAAAGAAAGCTCAAATTTTGAAAATCTCTCAAAAATCTTTAAACATATATAAAAGTGAGAAAAATAACACTGAGAACATCTGATTCTCTACCCCAAAACAAACACTACAGCCACCTTTTTGTTTTTGTTGTTATTGAGGCAGAATTTATGTATTCATTTGCAAGTGACTCTTTAAACTATATCCTTGGTAAAGTGGGCTTCTTTAAAAATGAAATATATTTAATGAGATTTACCCAAGAGCTACCCAAATAAAAAATTGATGTGTGTGCAATGATCTATTTCCACTGAACAAATCTGAATCAAACATCTGTTAGGATTTTTTTTTCTCTTGCACGCCACCTCAACCTCTGACAGTTGATGAAATCTGAATCGTCGAAGCTTTGCACATTTCTTGGCTAATTAAATTCCTCCAACATTTTCTTATGAATCAAGTGATTTGTGGGGCAAGAACACAGACTCTACTTGGATGCTGTTGGAAAGAAGCTGGGTACAGGTAGGGAGTTAAGCACTAACTTGCCTAGTGTAGGAACCTTTAAGAAATGATTTCTCATGTTTTTTGTTCCCTAAGACATATATTGTTATTAATCTGTGATCTCAGAACTAAGCTAGAAAACCTACCATAAGAGATGAAAATGGGCTGTTTAGGCAACTTATCTAAGGTTCCATTTCAAATGTCAGCTGATGGGCCTGGGGACTATTTTAAGAGAGAGTGGTGGGTAGCACATACTATACTTCAAAGGAAAATGAGGGGAAATTGTTTTCTAGGCAATAAGCTCACCATCCCTCCTCTTAGGAGAACGTCCATTAGTTAGTCAACAAGTATTCATTAAGCACCTACTATGTGCCAGGCACAGTATAGTATAGGAAAAAGTACTGTATTTGGAATACAAGGACCTATATGGGTTGTAATGCCAACTCTGCCATTTATCGTTTGTGTGACAACCTTATGAGTAAGTCACTTCAGCTCTCATAGCTTATTTTCTCTTGTATAAAATGAGGAGGTTGGACCAGGTTATTTCTAAGGTCCTTTCCATCTCTAAGGCCTGTGATCCTTTTGGAATCTCCTAGGATCTGATTACTTCTTTACTCTTAGCCCAGGTCCCAAGTGTTTCATTGTGTTTGTTTGTTTGTTTGTTTTTACTACCAAGAAAACATTCAGGATAATTTGCAAGGTAGAAATTTTAATTATCAGGTGAATTGAGTCTGCATAGGGAAAAATGATAATAGCTAGCCTATATATAGCACTTTAAGATTTCTGGTGCCCTTTCATCACAACAAACCTGCAGAGTAGATAGTGCAAGTTGTATTATACCCATTTTTAAAATTCGTAAAAGGAAGCACAGAGAGACTCACCAATGGTCACATAACTTGTGTGTGGCAGGGTTGGAACACAGAGGTTTTCTGACTATAAATCTAGTGCTTGCCCCATAGTCCTATCTGCCTCTCCTAAATACTGATTGATAATGGTAGCAACGTTGTCAAGTCAGTAGAAATAGCTGTCATCTACAACCCATGAATTGTTGTGAGGAAAATGCTTTATAAAAATGTAAACTGTTAAATAAAAACGAGCTAAATTTATTGTTGTTATTCAGACTAAATTAGGCGTTTTTAACCTGGGATATATGAACTTGTTTTATTAAAATAGATTGATAACTGTATTTCAATATGATTGATTTCCTTTGTAATGCTACATTTTTTTATTTTATCTAGCACTTAGCACAATATGTTGTACATAGTTGGCATTTAACAACTGCTTATTAACTTATTTATTTAAGAACATTGTTCTGAGAAGGGGTTTGTAGGTTTCACTAGATTGTAAAAGAAGACTATGATACAAAAAAAGATTAAGAACTCCTGGATTAAATTAACAAGAGTTCAAATTCGTATTTCCTAGAAGTGTCTTGAGTGTTTTATTTGTGGAAACATTTGGAAATTGGGTGGGAAGTAGAGTAGAAGTACCTAAGAAATAACACTTCCCATGGTCTGCACAGAGAATTATATAAAAATAGAACTTGAGATATGGTGTGACTGCTACCCAAAAGCAGAATTTATATACGTGTGTAAGGTCTGGAGTTCCCCTGGCTGAGGAATCCTGTACTTCTCCCATAACCATCAGGCATTCTTTTGTTACCAAAAAAAGAGGTCAAGTATCTCCAGATTGATTATAGATAGTAATTTAATCAATCATTATGAATATTTACAAAACAGGGGCAATCTTTGGTCTGAGGTGGCAGCCAGACAATTCAGTGGATCCCTGCAAAGAACCCCAAAAATCCACGTGGTAATTACAGAAAACAGACAAAGGGAGGAGGAGCTAGAGAATGCATCACTACAGATTGGTGGATATTTTTGGTTTTCTGCTTGGTGATGAGCTTGGGCCTTAAGCCAATGTTATGCCCAAACATAAGTTTGTGTATTGATCATGTAGTGGTCATGATATTTTTGTTATGGCTTTCATAGGTCATAGTATCTTAAGTTATGACTCAGTATATTCAGTATCTAAGTTATGATTTTTAACAAGTCACCATGTTCAGGCTTCCACCACATAGCAGACACTTAAAAATAAATGCTTTAGGCAGATCAATTACTACCTTTCCTGTAAAATCTTCCCTAAACACCCCTAGAAGAAATGTTTGCTTTTTCTAGTAACTCAGATAGGATGTAATGACTATATTAAGCATTTGGTACTTATGAATTACTACTTTGTATTGTTCATTACTTTTTTAAGTGTAACAGGACCAGATAAGGTGAGAAAGAACTACATTCCCAGCATGTCTAAGCTTAGAGCATGAATACTCATTGGAAGAGAAAAAAGAAAAGCTCCATTTCTCATGATCGTATGTATTCATGGCATAGAAAATCAGTGAGGAGTCTCTAGGGAATACAGAAAAGTTGTAGAAGTCAATTGGGTTTGTGACTATATGGAAAGACTATCTGATAAACTATGCACATGGTAGTGACTGGGTGAACCACCAGTAGCAACAGTTTTAAGCAGATATAACAACACTATATAGTCAACTCCTTCATCTCCATCTCTTGTACAGAAAGACTTTGCCCATGTCTTTCCTAATAGAATTGTAAATTGTGAGGAGCTCATTTTTCAAACTACCCAGAAGCACAAAATCACAGAATCTCAGACTTGGAAAGGATATCAAAAGCCACCTAGGCCTATGCATAACTGAATAAGAATCCCCTCTACAGCATTTGGGAGGGGGGAGAGGAAGGGAAAATAGAAGGGGATGAGACCATCCTATTTGAGTAAATATATGCTAATATTTTAAGACTAATTCACTTCTGACCCAGTCAAATGTCTTATCGTTCAATGCTACTACTTGCTTGAGTCCATTTATAATATAGTGAGCAGCTAAATAAATATCTTTAAGTTGAATTAAGGAATTCCCGGTATTCTGAACTGAGTGAGAGGAAATCAGAGAGAGAAAATATTGCTGAAAATCCCACAAGATTTGAATTCAAGGCCATGAAGGTCCAGAGCTAGTCTGGACAAAGAGCTACTAGTATTTAAAGAATGGCCCATTTGGGGGAAGCCAGGTGGTGCAGAGGACCTGAGTTCAAGTCTGGCTTCAGACACTTGATACTAGCTGTGTGACCCTGGGCAAGTCACTTAACACCAATTGCCTTGCAAAAAAAAAATAAGAAGAATGGCCCATTTCCTAAACAGATGTAAACTCCTTGAGAGCAAGAACTCTATCTTTTATTTCTTAGTATCTCTTATCATGGGGACACAACTATCTATTGGTTGATTAAATGATACATAAAGATTGAAGAAGTATAGTGAAAATAAAGTAAAGTTCTTTCAGTGAATCTTTTTTTTTTTTTTTTTTTTACAATTTTCAATATCTAAATTTTGTAGTTTTTTTTTTTACGGATCTAGTGATAGTTGCTAGTCAAGAAAAGGTGCATGCTTCTGGAATTAGATTAATCAATGTAAATAGAATGAGACTAATCATTACTCTCCTCATAACTGGGGTGACATGGTAGGCATGGCACCAAAGAGGGAAAGTCCTGACAATTACTGTAAGATACGCAATAGTTCAATAGTTAAAAGGAGACACATAATGTATACTTTCCACTTCTCCAATTTTAATTTCTCTGTGTTGGGGCCAAATGGAATTGGTTTTAATTGACTCTTGGAGAAATAAAAAATAAAGAAGTAATCTTTCCTCCCTTAAAGTTGAGTATATAAGGGCAGCTAGGTGGCACAGTGGATAGATCATCAGCCCTGAATTCAGGAGGACCTGAGTTCAAAACCAGCCTCAGACACATAACACTTACTAGCTGTGTGACCCTGGGCAAGTCACTTAATCCTATTGCCTAACCCAAAAAAAAAAGTTGAGTGTATATATGTATGTATGTATATATATGTATGTATATATTCATGTGATGTGTTTATCTGAGCATACTAGGATTAGAGTTTAAAACTGACTAGAGAGGATTGGCACCATTTTTTCCCTTTTTTAAAAAAGCACCTACTTTTAATTATTTGGACAATTTTAAACATCTTCAAATATTAGTATATAATTTTTCTTTTCAGATAATTTATATTCAATAAAAATTTGAAGCTAATGAAATAGTAATTGTGATATTTTATCCTAGATGGGAGATGCTCTCTGAAGTACTGACATTATCTTGCAATTAAGAGTTTCATTTCTTTTTACCTAAACATAATTATAGTAAAGCCAAATAAAATCCGGAAGAAGAGTTGACCTTTCTCTCAGTGCTTTAAATTACAATCAACACCACAGATCACTGTTTTATAATAGTAATTAATTTTCTCTTCTGTCAAAATGTCATACCCTCTTCCTTCTTAAATCATAGCTAATTTAAATAATTTCAATTGGTAATGGAATGCCTATTGCATTGACTCTGAGATACTACTAAATGAATAGCCCAGAGCACTGATCCATCATTACAACTATCTTGGACAGACAGTGAAAATGGACACTAAACTGGGCTCATAATTGAATGGGGCTGGTTTGCATCTGAGAAAGAATGTGATGCTCTTAAAGATCCTACACTTCTCTTTGAATCATAGGACCTCTCTTTTAGCATCAGTGTTCTTCCACTGGAGTGTAAGCACCTTGAGAGTAAAGACTGTTACTTTTTTGTATTAGTATCCTCATCAACTAACATATAGCAATCAATAAATAAAGATTTATTAAGCACCTCCTATGTTCCAGGTACTGTGCTAAGCACTGGGGATACAGAAAGAAGCAAAAGACAATTCCTGCCCTCAAAGAATTTAAAATCTAACGGGCAAGACAACATGCAAACTAATATATACAAAGCAAGCTATATTCAGGATAAATAATGATTGACAAAGAGAAGGCACAAAAAATAAGAGGAGTTGGGGACTTAATATGTTTGATAATTGATTGCTGGTGTCACATGTATATTTATTTCTGTATGAAATAACCCCTGTTCTAAAGAGTTACAATTGTAGGTTGCCCTACATGGTAGGAGTAAATAGGCTGTGGCATCTTACCAATGATGAATTGTATTTAAAAAGCAGAATTAAAAAAACATCAGTAAAGAAATGTATATCAGAAAAGGAGGTGAGTTGTTTACATAGCAGAAGTGAGCAATATCAAAGGGAAAACCTCCTTGTCATAGCCATATAATGTTAAGAGACCTATGGGAAGGTCCCTAGCCCATTTGTTGTTCCCCTTTGTAAGATTTATGGAAATATATTGGTAAGAATCAAACAGGTTGAGAATGTGAGTGGGTTCCTGTCTACAAAACTGGAGAGGGTTACTACATTAATGAAATCATAGATCCATAGAAATATTAAATCACATAGTTTCCAAAACAACAAGTCTTTGTGTGATCACATCTCACCTAGATGGAAAGCTAGGTGGTGCAGTGGATAGAGCGTCATCCTGGAGTCAAGAAGACTCATCTTCCTGAGTTCAAAAGATCTGGCCTCAAAGACTTACTAGCTGTATGACTTGGGACAAGTCATTCAACCCTGTTTACTTCAGTTTCCTCATCTGTAAAATGAGCTGGGGAAGAAAATGGCAAACCACTCCAGTATCTTTCCAATAAAACCCCAAATGGGGTGGGTCTTGAAGAGATGGAGACCATTGAAATGATTGAACAGCAGTAACAATCTCACCTAGGGTCAAATTTCTCCATGTTTGTTCCTAGGATTATTGAGTTAGCATGACCTTGAAATATCATCTTATCTAGTTCCTCAGGATGATGAAAAGACTCTAAACTATTCAGCACAAATGGTTGGATTTTCTTGAAGACTATTAGGCTAGGGATCCTATAATCTCTTTTCACAGTCCTTTTCCAAGTTTCGTCATCATGACAGTCAAGAAATTATTCTTATATTCAACAAAAATGTCTTTTAAAATTTTTAGTTCATTTTTGTTTAGTTTTTCATATGCAGAAGGGCATACACACTGCTCCAGTCAGACATGAGAAATAATTTTCATACATCTTCTTTCAAAGTCTTCATATACTTGAAGACACAACTTAAAATACCACTTATTCTTCTCTTCTCTAGGCTAAACATCCCATGAGATGGCCCTTAGCAATAGTATTTTCTTGTTCTGTCTATGACACAATTGATATTGTTACTCATTTTTTTTACATAGATGTCACTTCCTTCTTAGGATCTCTAGTGTCCTTCAGAAGTCAGTTCAAACACCACTTTCTATATGAAATCTTTCCTGATTCCTACAGCTGCTCATGCCTTTCCTCTGTTATTAGCTCGCACTCATTTTGTTTATATTTTGCATATAATATACATGTACATGTTGTCTCACCTGATAGAGTATAAGTAGTATCTGGTACATAGTAGGCCCTTACTAAATGCTTGTCATTTGATTGGTTGATTGATCAATTTTCAATAATCTGTCTTTGCCCTCCCCAAAGCACCCTTGTAACAAAGTCTAATTAAGCAAAATAAAGCAACCCGTTGAAGATATCTGACATTAAATGACACATTCCACTAGGTTTCTGAAGAGGAGAGAGTCATCCTCTTACCTACTTTTAGCCCCCTGAAGCCAAAAATTGGGCATTACATTGACCAGATTTCCTATGTCTATCAATGTTAGTTTTCCTCTCTATTATTGTGGCAATAATAACACAATCTGTTACTTGACAAATGCTGTAGAAAAGATGCCTTTACTTGTTAACTTCCGTGATAAGGACATTTCTGGTGGAATATTATATCCTAATATAGGGTACCTCCAAATGTAAACTGTATTCTTAGGATGAGTTATAACTTTGAAAGCAGGGAAAAGATACACATTGGAAAATAACATTTATTATAAGGCTGCCCTCAAATTCCACATGTAGCCTCTGCATAGAAAGTACGTAAAACTGACCCCCAACTCTTTCAGAGCTTGCTCTCTTCCTGAACTGGGATTGGCTCACTCAATTCTAATATATTTCCATGCTGACAGGTCAGGATAGTGCTCTGTGAGGGGCAGTCACATGTTTACAACTCCTTAGGATCCTAGGAATAGCCCTGTTTACACTCATACTACTCATCAACTATAGATCCTTCACCAAAACAAGTATACTTTGCATTTACACAAAGCAGTCACAATCATAGATCAATGAAATATTCATTAAGTGCTTAGCTTGCTATGTGCTAGGCACTGTACTAAGCTCTGGGAATACAAATAGAAGCAAAAAGTAAGACAATTTCTGCCCTGAAGGAGCTTGCATTCTTGTGGCAAAAATAAACAAAAGGGAGCTGAAAAGCTGTTGGGGTGAAGGAAGGACAAAGTTCTGAAGGAATCCAGGGAATCATGAGGTTTGATGTAGGTTGTATGATTTGAATACTTTTTTAAATGGAGGTTTGGGGATAAACTTACCCAGAGGAGAAGATTGTAGAGATGGAGACATTTCTAACATGAAGGATGCTATTCAATTTTCTTTTTTAAAAAATTATTTTACTTTCCCCCAATTACATTTAAAAGCAACTTTACATTCTTTTTTTTTCAAATTCTGAGTTCTAAATTCTCTCCTTCCTTACTCCCCTCTTCTCCCATTGAGAAGGCAAACAATTTGACATAGGTTATACAGGTGTAGTCATGTAAAACACATTTCCAAGTAAGTCATGCTGTGAAAGAAAACATAGACAAAAAAACAAAAACAAGAAAAATAAAAAAAGTAAAGAAAAAGTATCTCAACTGGTATTCAGTGTCCACCAGTTATTTCTCTGGAGATGGACAGCACCTTTCATCATAAATCCTTCAGAATTGTCTTGCATCATTGCATTGCTGAGAATAGCTAAGTTATTCACAGTAGTTCATCATATAATATTGCTGTTACTGTATACACTGTTCTCCTGGTTCTGCTCATTTCATTTTGCATCAGTTCATACAAGTCTTTCTAGGTTTTCTGAGAGCATCTTGCTTGTCATTTCTTATAGCACAGTAGTATTCCATCACAATCATATGTGACAACTTATTCAGCCATTCCCCAATTGATGGGTATCCCCTCAATTTCCAATTCTTTGCCACCACTAAAACAACTTCTATAAATATTTTTATTTATAGGACATACAGGTCCTTTTCTTTTTTGTTTTTATCTCTTTGGAATATAAACCCAGTGGTGGTATTGCTTGGACAAGGGATAGGTATGGTTTTATAACCCTTTGGGCATAGTTCCAAATTGCTTTACAAAATGGTTAAATCAGGATACAACTTCACCAAAAGTGCATTAGTATTTTCATTTTCCCACATCCCTTCCAACATTTGTCATTTTCCTTTTCTGTCATATTAGTCAATCTGATAGGTGTGTGGTGGTGATTCGCAGTTGTTTTAATTTGCATTTCTCTAATCAATAGTGATTTAGAGAATTTTTTTCGTATTACTGTAGATAACTTTGATTACTTTGTCTGAAAACTGCCTGTTTATATCCTTTGGCCATTTATCAATTAAGGAATGGTTCTTATTTCTATAAATTTGACTCAGTTTTCTCTGTATTTGAGAAATGAGATCTTTATCAGAGAAACTTGCTATAGATTTTTTTCCACAGTTAATGATTACTATGTATTTCCTTCCATCCCATTTTCCCCCTGTTTATCTTAGTCTCTCTCTCCTTTCACTCTGCCATTCTCAGGAGTGTTTAGTTTCTGACTTTTACCCCCCTTAATCTGTTCTCCCTTATATCAGCTCCCCCCTTCTCTTATCCCCTTTCCTTTCTACTTTCCTGTAAGGTAAGATAGATTTCTACTGAGTATGTATGTGTTAACAGAATTTTAAATGGAGTCTGGACAGGACCAGTCTCTAACCTGTGAATACCTAGAGCTGCACAAAGCAGGCCAGAGACAGGAGTGCCAGGAACCAAGTAACAGTTTAATCAATTGCTTTCCAAGTGAGGAACATGTTCTATGCTGAAGTAAAGGCACAGTTTCTATACATAGATTACAAATGGGAAAGGGTGGGGTGGGGAGGTAGATTGCAGAACAATTTTTCCAGGGCCTGAGTGGTTTCCCAGGACGAGTCTGTGAGTGCAAGACAATACAGATGTTCTGGAGTCCTATGGGAATAGTTCTCAGGCTGATTGTTTCCAGTCTTACAGGTCATGATTACTTCATGGGGCACAGGACCAGAGTTCTGTGATGGGAACAGGTTCTACAATATTTGGTCTGCTTCACTTAAGGTATGCAGGCGTATAGTGATTGTGAGAGTGTTGTCAAGAATGGATTGATCATTTCAAGCTTCATTGTGAGTTTCTTACACCCAAGCCAGAAGAGGCAGCTCTGAGAAATCCAAATTATTAGTATATTGATTATGCATATATATTTACTAATATGAAAATCATAATTCCCTTCACATGTAATTCCCTCTTTGAACCAATTCTGATGAGAGTAAGGCTCACACTCACATCCCCCAACACCTGCATCTTCCCCTCCACTCTAAAATCTTTTTCAGGCCTCTTTTATGTCAGATAAACCCTCACCTGCAGATGTTCTGCCCAAAGGAATATAAATTTTCATCTCTGAAACCTTTTTTCTTAAGGACCACGCTTTAAACCCAAATCACTCTGGCTGTCCTTGATTGGCCAACAGTAGGTCCCAGGCCAAGCCCCTCTTGGTCATTGTTTAGGTCCCGATTGGCTCCAAGTGAATGTAAATAGCAATTGCTTCTGCTTTGGCCAGAAATTCTCAGAGTCTTCCCCTTCCAAGTTGATTTTTTTTGACCAGGTAAAGAGGCCATTCTCTGCCTCATTTCTTACCTAGCCTTAATCACTGATTGGGTCTCCGTCAAACTGAGACCTGTTAAAGACATTAGCTTAAAAAGGACTGTATCCAAGTTCATTTCCAGTCACCCTGATCTATACCTTGCCACTGGACCCAGACGGCTCTGGAGGAGAAAGGGAGGCTGGTGACTTTACACAGCCCTTTCTCACTTAAATCCAATTCACTTGCAAGTCATGGCATCACCTTCCTGATGTTGTGGTTCTCTTTGAGAATGAAGAACAAACAACAACAGGGAATAAGAGAAGGAACATAGGAAAGCCCTCTCTCAGCCTGTAAATGGCACAAATGAGCAACATGCCCAGCCAGTTCTTAACACAGGAGGATTCTGATTTCCTCTTCTCACCTTTCGACGAAAATAGCAGCTACAAAGCCTGTTTGTCTGGATCCAGTCAACTACCTCAACTTGAAGCTGCTTCTTCTGTAACTGGCTTCTTCTGTTCCTTTCTGTCCTCAGCTACTACTGACTTCTTGTAATGAAAAACTCAAAAATGGGAGGAAAAAAACTTAGGTATTATGCTTTTCAACAATCCTTATATATTCCTCCTATAATCCGAAAACAGTTCTGTGATTTATAGTTTCTTAGGTATATCCTTTAAAATCCTGAAGAGTCATATGTAAATGAACTGATGGAGCAAGTTTTATAGCCATTACCACAACATTCTGTTTTCTTGGTACCTCATGTAAGCAACACTTTTCTCTCAAGTCCTCAGACCTATCTTTGAAGATTTTCTTACATGAATACACTTTCGGAAACCTGGCCTTCTCAGTAAATACAATGTCCACATCTGAAAGGGGTTATATTTTCCAAATACATGTTAAATTTAGGGGGAAAGTAAGACCTAAATTTAAACAAATATAGTTTATCCTTTGTGATGAAATTCAAAATTTTTAAAAAGTTATGCAAGTGTTGTTTTGGGGATTCCTGAGAGAAGGAAGGGAAGGTGGAGACTGCTTAATCCATAAATTAGAAGGTCAACCACTGAAAGGCAGAGAATGATTTACAAAAATCAAGTCATCAGCAAACAATTTATTAAGAACTACTATATCTAAGAAACTCAGCAACTCAGCCAGATAAGAATATTTAAGACAAAATGAATGGTCTTTGCCTACAAAAAAACAAAACAAAACAAAACAAAAACTTATACTCTGAAAGGAAGGGAGGCAGAGCCAAAATGGCAGAGTAAAAGGAGCATTCCAGATGAACTCACACAACATCCCCTTCTCAACAACTTTAAAATAATGCATCAAGTGGAATTCTGGAGTAGTATAGCCAACAAAATGTCAGGATGAGATATTTTTCCAGATCAAGGCAATTTGGAAGGTCAGAAGGACAGGTCTGTGACATTGGGGGGGGGGGGGGGGGGTGTCCAGAAAGCAGAGCAACACCAGATGTGAGCCTTGGAAGCTGTGGCAGTGACAATTGCAATAGGAGCCACAGTTCCAGGAGCTCTCCCTACCCAGAAACAATAAAGAAACTGGACAACTGGCACAAAAGAGACTACCAAGGATCCCTGTGTAGACAAGACAGGACACAGTTTGGCAACTCCATTGCCCAGACCCAGTTTCTAGGTGCGGTTCTAGAGTAGAGAGGAGAGCTTGCAATTGCAAGAGAAAAGTGACCCTGGTTGCAGTTCCAGGGTAAAGATGGAGCAGGGGCCCCAGTCCCAAGTCCCAGTTCCAAAGCAGGGAGGAATACTAACACTTGAAATTGCAAGGATCAGAGCCCTACCTAGGTAAGGACCAGAGTGCAGACTTGGAGAGCAGTGGCCACATCTCTCCTCAGATAACACAACTTTGGAAGCACCAAAAACTTGTAGACCCCCAGAACAAGTTATGAAGACAGCAGGGCAAAAAAGCCTGAAGCTTGGGACAAGCTTCCTGAGGGACAACCCACCAAGGTGAGCAGAGCCCAACTCTAACATAAAATTCAAAGTCAAGAAATAGGCTTAAAAAATATGCAAACAACAAAACAATAAAACAAGAACAAAAAAAGAAGAAGAACCTGACCATAAAAATCAACCATGGTGAGAGAGAAGCTCAAGACACAAACCGAGAAAAAGACAATGATGTGAAAACATCTATAGGCAAAGCCTCAAAGAAAATGCAGATTAGACATATACCCCTCAATAAGAAAGGTCAAAGAAATGAAGAACTAAAGAGAGAGATAAAAAAGAGGATTTTTTAAAAAAAATCAAATAGGAGTGGCAAAGGAAAAATGGGAAACAAAATTAGAGAAATGCAAGTAAATAAGGAAAAGATAATTAATACCTTGTCAAAAGAGGCACAAAAATACTGAAGAAAATAACACCATAAAAACAGAATTAGTCAAGAGGTAGAAGACGTACAAAACCTCACTGAAGAAGACAATTCTTTAAAAATTAGAACTATGCAAGTGGAAGTTAATGACTACATGAATCATCAAAAAAACCCAATAAAATAAAGTCAAAAGACTGAAAAAATAGAAAAAAGATGAAATATCTCATCAGAAAAACAATTTACCTGGAAAATAGATCCAGAAAAGAAAATTAAAAATTATTGGACTTCCTGAAAACCATGATCAAAAGTAAGAGCCTAGACACCATATTTAAGAAAATTATAATGGAAAACTGCCCCCATATCATAGAACCACAGGGTAAAATAGAAATTGAAAAAACCCACTGATCATTTCCTGAAATAGATTTCAAAATAAAAACTCCCAGGAATATTACCACCAAATTCCAGAGCTCTCAGGTCAAGGAAAGAATATTGAAAGCAATCAGAAAGAAACCACTCAAATACCATGGAGCCAAAGTCAGGATCACACAAAATTTAGCACCTACCACATTAAAGTGGAGGGTTTGGAATATGATATTCCAAGAGGCAAAGGATCTAGTGTTAGAATCAGCAGTAACCTACCCAGCAAAACTGAGTATAATCCTGGGGGCGGGAGGAAGAATAGAGAACTTTTAACCACTCCTGGTGAAAAGATAAGAGCTGAATATAAAATTTGAAATTCAGATATGACTCAAGAGAAGTACAAAAAGGTAAACATGAAAGATGAATCATAAGGGACTTAATAAGATTAAATTGTTAATATTCCTATATGGGAAGATAATACATGTAACTCTGAAGAACTTTATCAGGGCAATCAGGAGTCTACATAGACAGAGGGCAAAAGTTTGAATCAATTATGTTGTAATGATTTCAAGTAACAAATGGAGGGATAAGAAAGAGAAATGCACTGGGAGAAGGGTGAAGGGGGAAGAAAAATGGGGGAAATTATCTCACATAAAAAAGAAAGAGCTTTTACAGTAAAAGGGGAAATATGGGGCAGGCTATGCTTGAACCTCACTCTATTCTAAACTGGTTCAAAGAAATAAGTATATATAAACACACTCAGTTGGTTATAGAAATTTATTTTTCCCAACAGGGAAATAGGAGGGGAAGGGGTTAATGGGGAGGTTATAAAAGGGAGGGTCAATTAAGGGATGCAGTGGTCAGAAGCAAAACAGACTTTTGAGGAAGGACAGGGTAAAAAAGAAAGAAAGAGAAAAAGACAAATAAAAGAAAATAGGATGGAGAGAAATATACAATAATCATAACTGTATGACAAAATGAATTCACCCATAAAATGGAACAGAATAGTAGAATAGATTAGAAACCAGAATCCAACAATATGTTTATAAGAAACACATTTTAAACAGAAACATAAAGTTAAAAAAAAAAAAAGACTGAAGCAGAATCTATTATGCTTCAGCTGAAGTAAAAAAAGGCAAGGGTAGCAATCATGATATCAGACAAAGCAGAAGTAAAAATAGATCTAAATAAGAAATAATCAGAAAAATACATTTTGCTAAAAGGTACAAATAATGAAGTAATATCTGTACTCAATATATGTGCACCAAATGGTATAGATTCCAAATTCTTTAAGGAAAAGTTAATTGAGTTACAGGAGAAGATTAAAAATAAAACTATACTAGTGGGGGACCTCAATTTACTCCTCTCTGAGCCACATAAATCTAACCACAAAATAAATAAGAGAGAAATTAAGGTGATGAACAGAATTTTATAAAAGTTAGATAATTACCAGTTTGTAATATAGTTGAAATCTGGTACTACTAAGCCACCTTCCTTCACATTTTTTTTTCATTGATTTCCTTGATACTCTTGAACTCTTGTTCTTCCTGACAAATTTTGTTAGGATTTTTTTCTACTTCTCTAAAATAATTCTTTGTAGTTTGGTATGGTACTGAATAAGTAAATTAATTTAGGTAGAAATGTTATTTTTATTATATTGGAAACCTACCCATGAAAAATTAATATTTCTCCAATTATTTAGATCTGACTTTATTTCTATGAAGTGTTTTGTAATTGTGTTCATAAAGTTCCTGAACGTGCTTTGGGAGGTGAACTCCCCAGTATTTTATACTATCTTTAGTTATTTTAAATGGAACTTCTTTTTCTATCTCTTCCTGAAATACTAATACTTTATGTGATTTCTTTTATGTTCTACAACTTTTCTAAAGTTCTTAATTGTTTCAAATAGTTTTTAAGTTGATCATCTAAGGTTCTGTAAGCAAACCACCATAACATCTGCAAAGAATGATAGTTTTGTTTCCTCATTGCCTATATTTGACAAAAGCTACTGGCAAAACTGGAGAACAGTCTGGCAGAAACTAGAATTAGACCAACATCTCACATCATACACCAAAATAAGGTCAGAACAGGCATATGGGTTAGACATAAAGGGTGATATCATAAGCAAAATAGAGGAACATGGGAAATTTTACCTGTCAGATATAGGCATAAGGGAAGTATTTATGACTAAGCAAGAAATAGAGAGGATCATGGGAGGTAAAATAGATAATTTTGATTACATGAAATTAAAAAGACTTTGCACAAACAAAACCAATGAAGCTAAAATAAGAAGGAAAGCAGAAAATTGGGGAGGGGGGAATTGCAGTGAGTTTTTTATTCTGATAAAGGCTTCAATTCTCAAATATATACAAAACTGAGCCAAATTTATGAAAATAAGATCCATTCTCCAATTGTTATATGGTCAAAGGATATTAGATTATTTTCAGAAGGAAAAATGAAAAATATCAACAGTCATATATTAAAGTGCTCTAAAAGACTAATAATTCGAGAAATGCAAATGAAAACAACTCTGAGGTACCACTTCATTCCTATCAGATTGACTAACATGACAAAAAATGAAAATGACAAATGTTGGAGGGAATGTGAAAATATAGGTGCACTAGTATACTATCGAGGGAGTTGTGAATTGATCCAACCATCCTAGAAAATAATTTGGAAGTATGCCTAAAGGGCTATCAAACTGTGCACACCTTTTGACTCAATGATACCATGACTAGGTCTATATCCCCATTAAATACATTTATAGCTGTTCTTTTAATGGGGCCAAAAATTGGAAATCCAATTAATGCCCATTAATTGAGGAATGGCTAAACAAGTTGTGCTATATGGTTGTGATGGAATACTATTGTGCTATAAAAATAACAAGAGAAATGATTTCAGAAAAACCTGGGAAGACTTATATGAACTGATGCAAAATGAAGTGAGCAGAGCTAGAACATTGTACATAGTAACAGTAATAGTGTAATAATGATCAGCTGTGAAAGTCTTAGCTTCTCTGATCAATACAATAATCCAAGATAATTCCAAAGGACTTATAATGAAAAAATGCTTTCTACCTTCAAGAGACAACTGATGAACTTTGAGAACAGATTGAAGCATATTATTTTGAACTTTATGGTTTTTTTTTTTGCTTTTTTTTTTCACTTTGCAACATGGTTAATATGGAAATACGTTTTGCATGGAGAAAAAAAAAGAACCACACCCTGCTGGCAAAGATCATATGAAATATTGTCAGTGCTTGCTTTAAGTAAATTTACATTACACAAATTCAACTTTAAGTAAAGAATTCTGAAAGAAATTTGAATTCCAAAAAAATCACCTATGTTAACTTTACTGTACATTTCTGCCCTCCATTAGGTGCTCTGCAGCCTTTCACTCCCCCCAAAAAAAAACTTTTTAAAAATCCCTAAAAAACCCCTCCAAGTGAAAGCAGAAGAATGGAGGCATGATGAGACACCACCACCACACTTCTTTGGGATAAAGGGAAGGAGGACTTGCCTTGAAACCTCAGGCTCCAAGAGAGGAGACCTTTGCCCCACTCCCACATGTTTCACCTCCTGTTCTCACTTCTCTGTTCCTGGCCCCTACGTGCTGCCCACCTATTCCCATTCCAGGGGCAGGGCCTTTCCTGTCTCCATCTCTCCCTCCTTTCCCATGTCCATGGGGAAATTCACATTACATAAAAATAAGTTTATATAGAGGTCATTACATAAGTAATAACTGTGTACAAGGGGAGTAAGAGGAGTAAAATAATACCACTAGTCAGGATTAATGGAGGAAGTGCCCTTTGGCTGAGCCTTGAAGGAAATCAAGGGTTCTGAGAAGTGGAGATGAGGAGAGTGTGCATTCCAAGACTGAAGCAGAACTTGGTGTAAAATCAGAGGACTGAATATTGAGTTTGGCCACAGATAGTCGTCCAGTTTGAACGGAATGTAGAGTGTATGGAGAAGAGTATAAAATAAGGTAAAAATGATAGGTTGGAGCCAGACTATAGATGGTATTATATTCCAGAGTAAGAAAAGTCTAATTTAACCTAGAGGCAATAGTAAATTAGTTTTTAAGAAAGTGAGTGAGATGATTAGGTCTGTAACTTAGGCTGCTGAACTGTTAGTGGATTAAGAAGAGGAGAGGCTAAAGGCAGCAAAATGACTGAGGAGGATTTTACAGTCGTCTAGGGGAAAGTTGATTTGGGCCTGACCTAGGATGGTGGCCTTCAATTGAAGAGAAGGAAATGAATGCAAAACCTATTTTAGAAGTAGGCTCCCAGAATTATAGAAACTAAATTTAAAGAGACCCCACCATGAAGTCTAGCCTTAACATGAAAAAGAGGTCATATGGTCTTTGCTTGACTACCTTCAGTGAGGAGAAATACACTACCTTTTGTGGAAACCTATCTTGCTTTTGGAGAGCTCTAATGGATAGAGTTTTTGGTCCTGTTTTGTTCTTCTTTATGTATTAAGCTATAGGCCCAAGGAGCCAGGACACCTTCTCCCAGTAAGGGACCTTGCCTCTGGGTCCATGTGCCCTGATCTTCAGTCCTAGGTGAGCCTGGTCCCTACACAGAGTAGTCAGGCTTTTTCTCATTGGCCTATTACGCACTCATGCCAGAGTGGACCTAAGGGGACAATCTCTTTAACAAAGCTTAGGTTTGGCTCATAACTAGGGCCTCTCCAAAAAAGGATTAGTGCACTTCCTTCTACAAAGGTACTCAGCATACAAAGTAGATTGGGTATAGAGCAAATATTTTTTTTTCCTGCACTGCAAGAGACATGCTTAAAACAAGACTCTTCAATGTGTGTTGGCAAATATTTAAAACATGGCAGAATGTAGATAGAATTTCACTTTCACCTCAGGTCTCTTCCCTGAGAAACCTCGCTCAAGGTCCATATCTTTTGACTCCTGGCATATATAGCTCATTCTCCCATCAGTGATCACCCCCTCTGAGAAGTGCTATAGCAGCTTCAGGGAACAGCTTCCACAAGGCAGCCAGCTCCAGCTGAGGAAGCCTAGAATTCCTGAGTTCCCAAGATAGCCAGAAGACCTGAAGAGTCCATCTGCTGAGATCATTGTTCAATCACCTGAGCTCAGAGAAATTTAAAAAAACAAACAAACAAACAAACAAAGCAGAAGGGACAGCCAGAGACTAGAGTTTTCAGACTTGAGTTTCAGTTTTAGGCTCATCCAGGCCAGCATGTATGACCACTGCCATATTCTTGCGATTACTACTGCTGTCATGGAAGAATAGGACAGGAAGACATCTCTCAGCCTCCCAGTGGGAAGTCCAAGGATAAAGTACTAATATCCAATGCTACACAATTAGAAGATTAGAATAGTGGGTAGAGCATAGTAGGGTTGTACAAACAGTTAGATGGCTCAGTGAATAGAGTACTGGGCCTGGAGGCAGAAAGACTTGAGTTCAAATCCAATGTTAGACACTTACTAGCTGTGTGACCCTGAACAAGTCACTTAACCCTGTTTGCCTCAGTTGAATCTGTAAAATGAACTGGAAAAGGAGATGGCAAACCACTCCAGTATCTTTGTCAAAACACACACACACACACACACACACACACACACACACACACACACATACACACACACACACACACAAAACAGCAGCCCTGAAGTGAGTCATGAAGAGTTGGACACAACTGAAATGACTGAAGAGCAGAGCACTGGACCTTGAGTCAGGGAGATATGAGTTCAAATCCAGGCCCAGACTGGCTGTATGACCATGAGTAAGTCATGTTTCTATTGTCTGCCTCAGTTTTCTCATCTGTAAAATGGGGATAATAATATAACTTACTGAAGATAATGGAGTATAGCAGGATGTACATGGAGTGCCTCCCACAATGATTCCAAACAGAACTAGAAAGCATCCCAGACTGAATCCTGATTGGGATATCAAAGGAAAAAAATCACGGTGAGTCATTTGGTTAGCATAGGGAAACAAACAGAGATGGCTACAGACACTGGCAGCAAAGATTAGCCATGAAAGGCGGCACAGAGCATTCTATCATTGGAAGAGGCTGTGAACCAGGGCAAGAAGAGGTCCTTGATGCAGCGTAGGAGGCCTAAACCTGTCTGGAGGACAAGGCGCAAATGGCAGCTGTCTTGCTCAGTGGCCAGTTCCAGGTCACAGATCCAGCGTGGCCTGAGGAGGAGATACGCAGTACAGGTGGCACTCAGGGTGAGCTGTGTGGCAAGCAAGAAGAAAGTTCAGAAGGCTACAAGCAGCTGCGTGGCTCAGACCCTGGGAGCAGAGTGGAATTTCAGTTCCAGTTTCTAGTGCTGCACGAAGCCTGCAGCAGGATAATCGGGACACGAATGGTCTGCAATCTTGTCGCTCTGAACTAGCAGAGCTTTCCAGCCATTTGTTAGTGAGCTGAATCTGACATCAGTCTATTGGAATAGAGGAGGCCTATAGGAGTGTTGCACATTCCCCGGTCCAGGTCAGGAGCTTGCAGAGCTCAGGCTAAGAGTGCAGAAGTCAGACTTTGCCCTGGACCAGACCACTTTGGTTGTGCTGAAATCTTGCGGGATTCCCAGCCTGATCTCTCCCTGAGATCCTGGAATAACACAGCACTCAATACCCCTAAAACATAGCTGCAGAATCAACCCAGCCACTCCTTCTAGAAGTGCTCAGAGCCTGGCCCTACCATAAAGTCTGAAGTCAGGAAGGAGGCTGGAAGAATGACCAAACAAGAAAAATATCTCACCATTAAAAGCTGTTGTGGTGACAGAGACTCCCAACACACAAATTCATAATAATATAGTTTATTATTTATACCTGACTGTGTTTCCTTCACTTACATCAACTCATACAGGTCTTCTCATGCTTCTCTGGATCCCTCATTCCTTAAAAGACAATAATATCGGGGGCAGTTAGGTGGTGCAATGGATAAAGGCCCAGTCTTGGAATCGGGAGGACCTGAGTTCAAATCCTACCTCAGACACTTAACACCTACTATCTGTGTGACCCTGGGCAAGTCACTTAACCCCAATCGCCTCGCCAAAAAAAAAAAAAAAGAAAAAAAGACAATAATATCCCACATTAACACAAAATTTATTCAATCATTCTGCTAATAGATGGGTACCCCCTTTGTCTCAGTAAGTACTTGCTATTCTATAAGTACTTTGCTACTGTAAGTACTTCTATGGATATTTGTGGATACATGAGGCATTTTTTCTAGTTTCAACTTCTTTGGGGGTATCTATATGCCCAGTATATAGACACTAGACAGTTAGGTGGATAGTTATCTGGGCCTGGAGTTAGGAAGAACTGAGTTCAAATCTGTCCTCAGACACTTAATAGTTGTGTGACCCTGGGCAAATCACTTAATCTTTGTTTACCTTAATCCACAGGAGAAGGAAATGGCAAACCACTCCAGTATCTTTGCCAAGAAAGCCCCAAAGACAGTATTGATGTGCTATAGTCCATGGGGTCCCAAAAAGTCTGACACAAATGAATGACTAAATAACAACATATGCCCAGTAGTGGGATCATTGGATCAAAGGAAATGAAGTTTAGTTAATTTTTCTTGCGTAATTCCAAATTGTTTTCCAGAATAGTTAGGCCATTTTACAGCGAGCTGCACTTCATGAGTTTAAGTCACCAAGGCACAAATAAACTATCTCTCAGGGTTCTGAAAAAAACTGGCAAATTTGATTGCTGAGTCAACAACACTGATTTCTGAAAGATCACAGAGAACAAGAAAAGTTAGAGAAGGGCAAAAGTGCCAGTGTTTTAAAAAAAAAAATGAGGGGCAGCTAGGTGGTGCAGTGGATAGAGCACCAGCCCTGAAGTCAGGAGGACCTCAGTTCAAATCTGGCCTCAGACCAAACACTTGACACGTACTAGCTGTGTGACCTTGGGCAAGTCACTTAACCCCAATTGCCTCACCAAAAAAAAAAAAAATGAGAGCCTAAAAACTAGAGATGTTGAATGTTTACTTCAATTCCTGACAAAATACTAGAAGGTGTTATTAAAGTATGGTTCATGATCATCTGGAAAAAGGAAGTGAGAATCACAAAGATCCAGCATGGCTTCATTAAGAAGGAATCATATCAGCCTAATCATTTTTATTATTTTGATATGTTGAATCGACTAGCAAATCAGGATAATGCTAGAACCTTAATTTATTTATATTGTAATGAAAGATTTGAAAAAGTCTATCATGCTATTCTTAGGGAAAAGATGGAGTGGTGTGGGCTAGATAATTGCCTAATATATTAGTTGCATGTAACATACAGTTAGGTTCAGAACTGATTGAATGGACAGGCACAAAGAATAGTCTACTGGTTCTGTGTTAATATGGAATGTTGCCAGAGGGATCTAATATAGTGCCCCAGGGATCTGTTCTTGACCTTCTGTTGTGGAACATCTCCTTCAATGTCTGATGACATATCAGATTTACAGATGACAAAAAGCTGGGAGGGTCAGCTAACAAACTGAATGATAGGGACCATATCTAAAAAAGATATTGACAGGATATAATGTTATACTAAATCTAATAAGATAAAATTCAACAAGGACAAATTCTAAATTTTATACTTGGATTCAAAAATCAACTTCACAAGCAGAAATGGGGGAGGCATTGTGCCACAATGATCTATTTGAAAAAGATCCGGGGATTTTAGTAAACAACAAGCTCTATTTGAGCCAATAGTGTGATATGGAAGCTAGAAATGCTAATGGAATCCTAGGTTACATCAAGATGACATAAAAATGGTCAAAAATTTCAATAGGCAATTTTTAGAGGAAGAAATCAAAGTTATCAACAGTCATTTCAAAAATGAAAATTAGAACAACTCTGAGGTACCTTCTCATACCTATCAAATGGGCTAACATGGCAGAAAAGCAAAATAGCAAATACTAGAGGGGATATGGGAAAGTAGGAAAATGCACTGTTGGTGAAACTGTGAACCAGTCCAACCATTCTGGAGAATAATTTGGAACTATGCCCAAAGGGCCATAAAACTGTGTATACCCTTTGACCTCGCAATACCACTATTAGATCTATACACCAAGAAAATCAAAGAAAAAGAAGAACTCATATGTACAAAAATATTTATAGCAGCTCTTTTTGTGGTGGCAAAGAATTGGAAAGTGCACAAATGCCCATAAAGTGGGGAGTGGCTGAACAATGTAATGGAAAAGTATTGTGCTATAAGAAATGAAGAAAGGGGCGGTTTCAGAAAAACCTGAGATGACTTATATGACCTGATACAAAGTAAAGTGAGCAGAAACAGGAGCATAATCTACACAGTAAAAGCAATATTATAATCAACTGTGAAAGACTTAGCACTGCTGACCAATACAATGATCCATGAAAATTCTAAAGAACTCATGATATAAATGTTATCCACCTCCAGATAGAGAACTGTTGGACTCAGAGTGCAGACTGAAGATTTTTTTCCTTTCTTTATTTTATTTCTCTTGCTTTTGGGGAAGGGTGGGAATGGGGTGGAACATGACTAATACAGGAATATGTTTTGCATAACTTCATATGTATAATGCATATTGGATTTCTTGCCTTCTCTATGAATGGTGGAAAGGCTGGAGGGAGGGAGAGAATTTGGAACTAAAAATAAAAATAAAGTTTTTAAAAATAACAGTGTCAAGTAGGAAGCTGAGAGTTCCACAATATTCTGGTTTGGTCAGATTTTATCTTTGAATATATTGTGCTCTGTTTCAGGTGCCACATTTTAGGAAGGATGTTGACAAAATGGAGAGTATCCAAAGGAAGATGACTAGAATGATAAAGGGCCTTGAGTCCAAACCATATGAGGATCATGAAGGAACTGAGGAAGAGAAGATTTAATTTAACTATGACTACAACTTTCATTGAAGAGGATATACAGTTAATCCTGGCTTCTGCTTGAAGAACCAGGACCAATGGGCAGAAGGGCCAATAGGCAAATTTAGACTTGATGCAAGTATAATTGTTGGAAAGGATACCCTAGCCCCACCTGGGCCTGTTGCTTTGTTACACTTAGGGACTTTGAGATTTTAGGGGCTGATTCTAATCAAGTCTGAATATTTAATCCCTCTTTGATGGATCCTTATTCAGGTTTACTGTTGATCTGAGTTTGCTTTATTTTGGGGCTTAGTCTGTTATCCTAGTGTTAGATGAATTCGGATTTTGTAGGGATCCAGTGGAGAAAAAAGGGATGCTGTATATGTTGCAGACACCTCTAGAAAGATTTTGTCCAGGTTTCATTCTGGACCTCCCCATGCACTGGCAGGAAATTCATTGGAGAAATATACGGAAATACATTGCCTCAAATGGAGGAGGAACCCACAGAGGAATTTTCATCCAGCACAGCTTGGTATCTCTCCTGGGGGTTATGAAGGGGGACTTCCAGTCAACCCCTTGTCTCCAATTCCTGCTGGGAGAAAGCTATATGCTCAGGAGTTAATTTGAGACTAGATTTTCCTTATGAGAAAGAAAAGTCATTTCTTCCCCACTTTCCTTTTTTTAAATTTCCCCACCCCCATGTTTGTTGTTTACTTCCATTTTAATTTTTTTTGTTTTAATGTTCTTTTCACTTAAAGATTTTTTTATTCTTCTGATTAAGTCTTTAATTATAGTAGCTAGTATTTATATAGCACTTTAAGGTTTGTAAAATACTTTATATATGCTATCTCATTTGATGCTTTCAATAATTCTGTGAGGTAGGTATTATTATTCCCATTTTACAGATTAGGAAACTGAGGTAATGACAAGTTATGTCCCTTCCTCAGGCTCACAAATCTGGTAAGCATCTGTGTGAGATTCAACACATTTTCTTGACTCCAATTCCAATGTTCCATCCATCATGAAATGGGGTCCCCTTTTAGAAAATTCCTGCAAGGAAGAACAAAAGAGAAGTGACAAAAAAGGAAGAATGGTTGCCTTTATATCTTGTCCTTTACAATTCATGTTTCCATGACAATCCATAGTCTTACATTTTGCTAGTGTGTTTGAATCAATCATTTAATTTCCGTGAATCAATTTGACCATATGGAAATCAGTTATAATGATCACTATTTTCTTCTCTGCCCCAACCATTCTACTAACCTCCCTAAGATACTACATTCTCTTCCTTTGGAAGCCTAATCCCTCCACCATCACCACTGAATGAGATTTACATTTCTGTAGCATGGCTTAAATCCAGGAATGATATTACTTCGGTTGGTAAGATCAAAATATAATGATCGCATGATTCAAAATCAACATTCTATTCCTTTTAAATCTCTAAAAAAAAAAACTTATGGAAGAAAATGGGTTTGGGATTGTGGTTAAACAGATAACTAGACAGAACTCTTAATGAGTGTTATCTTCAGTGAGGTGAGACTAAGAAGTTTGACTATGCTCATGGGGAGTCTGAGAGGTCAAAGATTTGTGTCATAGGTCCCTGCATTCATCAAAGGAGAACGCTCTTGAGACACTTTAAAGAGTATATAATACTCTAGGTTAGAGACTGGATAAAAAGACTGAAATCATATCAAATAGGTAAATGCCATCTATTTATTTTAACTTTTTGGACACCCAGACAGGTTAACACATACTAAATTTTACAGCATCTCAGCAGAGGCTCATAATTGGGCTTTCAAAGACTTAGCCATTTCTCTAGAAAGATATTTGTTCCATTTTCCCCAAGGAAAATGATATGATGAGACTATGTTTTGTCATAATCCCAAAGCATGAAACTTTATTTAATCCCCAAAGGTCACGGCACTATTCCACTGGAAGTAACATTTCACCTTATGTTAAAAATGGTGACAATATAAAATGAACTGAAATGGGGACTGCTTCATGTTATTGTCTGCTGTTTAAACTGTCTGCCTTCCATTAGATTGTTTGTCCTGTGCTAAAGTGTTCTGAATGGGACTGTGTGACAGCTGTTTCCCTTGAGATGCTCCTGGGAATAAGATACACATCTCATGCAGCTCTCCCAACAAATAAAAAGCCCTCCACCATTTTCAATAAATAAATATCCCATCTGTTACCATCCGAGTTTACTAAACTCTTCTGTTTCCCTCAGAGACTAACTCACATTATGTGCTTCTATCTCCAAAACTCTGCGGTGTGCCTGGATCTCTCCTGCAGGTCTCCTGTGATGTTTTAGGCTTCCCAAATCTTTCTGGTTCACTCGGACTGTCGGGGAGATAGAACATCTGTGGTTTGCTTTAAGCAAAGCGGCAGTGGCCGTTATCATCTGGGGTGCCTCCTCCTGCCTGGGGCTAGGAGGATAACAGTTTGAAAATGACCAGAGAGTCCGCTTTCTGAAAATTATCTTAGAACAGAAATAAGGCACCTCTGACCTGAATTCTAACCCGACTCTCAGTATAACTTTGTCTGGCTCACAGCAAGTATCCTATAAAGAATGTGGCACTGGCCATAGCCCTGTAGATTCGAGAGTAAATATTTTTTGCCTCTTCCCTCTCTTCTATCTGTCCCCTGTGGACAAATGAGGCGGTTCTCACATCAAAAAGATGAAAAGGGGGCAGCTAGGTGGCCCAGTGGATAGAGCACCGGCCCTGAACTCAGGAGGACCTGAATTCAAATCTGGCCTCCAGCCAAACACTTGAAACTTACTAGCTGTGTGACCCTGGGCAAGTCACTTAACCCCAAATGCCAAAAAAAAAAAAGATGAAAAGAAGGCATTCTGATACGTTTCCGATGTCAGAAGGATTTTAGGCATTCCTTGCCAATTAATAGGGCCTTCTAAAATCCCAAAGGTCAGCTCTAAAACTGAAATCATCCACAAAACAACTGAGGTGCACAATCTAAAATCCAACTCATCTAAATAAAAATTTTCTCTTATCACATCCCTCAAAAGTGGTTGGCCAGCTTCTGCTTGAAGATGTTCAGTAACAGGTAATCCATCTGTAACTTACTTTTTAAAGCACGAAATGCCAGAATGCTCAGTAATGGATATTTGGGAAAATGCTAGAGGCCTTGTATGTGGTATATGGCTAAGACTGGTATGTGGTGAATTCTGGAAAGAAGAGAGACAGACAGAGACAGGGAGACACAAATTGAGAGATACAGGCTCTTTCCTCATCTTGAGGAAGAGTAACATGCAAAGATACTTTTATCCTCTTTACTATCTGCATTCAGAGGGCCTACAAGAAATGATGAAGACAGAGACACTGATGGCACTATAGGTACATAAAATGGACTGCATCCAGCTTGGCGAAATAACCCACCACAGATTACTACTCCTTCCCACATCCCTCTCCCCAGCTGCTCATTGAAGGAAGGACCAACGACTATCCCTTTCCAGCATGGAATGGTACTCCGGATCTGCCTTCCAATCCCAGCTCCACTGACAGGTTGAATCTCCCGGAGTATTGTTCTATCTCCCCTCGGAGTTTTAGGGGTACCTACCTGAAGAGTTGTGGGGTTCTTTTAAAATGATACTTACTCAAACACCCATTCTGGTGTGTTCTCCCCTAGAATTAATCAATACGTGGTCACACAGCCAGTAAGTGACTGAGGTGAGACTCAAACTTAATTTTTCCTGGCTCTAAGTCCAGTGCTGTGGTGTACTGTCAGGCTTGATCATTCATGTCTCTCCTCAGCACTACACTGGCTCATTGAGCTCAGCTATCAGCAAATTCTAATATGGAGAACATTTCCTGGACCTGTAGTGGCTCTTCATAGTCCATTCTGTTTCCTGTACTCATTCACCTAAGAACAAATATGAGGAGACAAAGAATAAAGGTGCCATGTGTTCACTGGCTCTGTGGTGGTTCAGGTTACAAAGCCTTGACGCCTCTCTCCCTACTCAGACATTTACAGCATTTCTTCCTTCAATTGCTACCAGGAAAGATTAGATTGCTTAGTGGCAGCTAGGTGGCATAGTGGGGTAGGGTGCTGGTCCTGGAGTTAGGAAGACCTGAGTTCAAATCCAGCCTCAGACACTTACTTGCTTCTGACCTTGGGCAAGTCACTTAATCACTGTCTGCCTTAGTTTCCAACACTAAAATGTGAGTAATGATAGCATCTACCTCCCAGAGTTATTTTGAGGATCATATAAAATAGTATTTCTAAAGTATTTAGCACAGTGCTTGGCACACAGTAGATATTTAATAAATAAATGCTTCTTTCTTTCCCTCATTTCTCTGTTGGCTTCTTTCATGCGCAACCTCAGTTTTGGTTCAGCAGTCAATTAAAAAACTTTTCTTTGCTATGCTGTAAGCAGACAGGAAACAGTTACTGAATATCTCTGAATGCTCAGCATCAACATCAGAGCAGGCCTCTCTCGTTCCGTGTCATCTATCATACCCTTCTAGGATGAGGCTCACTAAACCCTTCACATGGGTTAATGGCAGGCAGAGTCGCTTGTGTGTAATCCCCAAACAGGACCCTCAGTGACTAGTTCCTCCTCCCCTCCCCCCAACCCCTACCCCCTCCACCACATCACATACCAGCTCCAGCAACTGAGACAACCTATTTCACTTTTGGGTGGTTTTAATTATTAGAAAAAAAAATTTTTTCCTTCAAATCAAGCTGGACTCTATCTCTCATAATCTTCTGCTTACTGCTTCTCATTCTTCTTTCTGGGGTCAAGTAGAATGAGTCTTATCCTGATAACCCTTTCAGTACTTGGAGACTGCAATCATGTTTCTCTCCTTAAATCCTCTCTCTCCTCCTCCTCCCTCTCTCCTCACCAAACCTGCTTCTTTCTACAGATCCTCCTCATTTAGAATAGTCTCCAGCGTCTCACAATTATGGCTACTTACCTCTACGTGTGCTCTCATTTATTTTAATATTCTTCCTAACATGTGGCATCTAAACAAAGAAAATAAACCCACAGAATTCAGGAGGAAATAAGTTAGGTTAAAAAGTAAACACTAATGTTGGAAAACAGAAATATCTAAGTTCATTTGAGGGAGTATGTCTCTCCCTCCTTCCCTTCCATCCACCTATATAGTGGATAGAACATTGGATTTACCATCAAGAAGACCTGGGTTGAGTGTCACCTTGGTCATGACTAGTTGTGTGCCCCTGAGCAAATCCCTTAATCTCTCTGAGCCTCAGGTTTCTCAATTGCAAAATGAGAATAATCATAATAATAATAATAATAACAACAACAACATTGCCTACCTCACAGGGGTGTTAGGGAGATCAGTTGAGAAGATGTATGCAAAGCATTGCAATCCCTTAAAGCATTACATAAATGTGATCTATTATTATTCATTCCTATCATCCCTTAAACATTTAATATTTTCTTAAAATTTGGAGAAATAAGAAATATTCCAAAGAAATTGTGTTTATAAATAAGAACCTACTGTGGTTCCCACCCTTTCAGATTAATTTCACATATTGAATGTATACATTGTATGAATATATTTATTTATGTATCATCTTTCTAATTAAAATGCTTCTTGAGAACAGGGCCTATTTGTTAGGGTTTTTTTGTTGTTTTGCCTTTCTTTGTACCCCCAATATTTAGTATGCTGCCTGCTATACTGTGTACTTATTAAGTAAGCACTTAATAAATGCCTTTTGAATGACTGACCATAGCCTAAATGAGTAACAGCCTATGAAAAGAACAGTTTATCTCTAGTCTGTTCAACTCTCACCAGATAGTTTTCCATTTCTTTTTCTTTGTCTTTTTTATGCAAGAAAGTATGTCTCTCCCTCCTTCCCTCCCATGTTTCTGGGTTACTTCTTAGATTCAATTCAATCAATAAAATAATATATTTATTCAATTCAATTCAATAAGCATTTACGGAGACAAAAACAAAGCAGTCTCTGTGCTGGAGAAGCTAATTTTCTACTGGGGAGATACATGTCTATAAGTCAATTAATTAAAACTATGTACAAAGAAATACAAAATAATTTGGGGGGGCGGGGTAGGGGAACACAGGAAGGCAAAAAGTGGATACAGTGCTGGGCCTGCAGTCAGAAAGATTCATTTTCCTGAATTCAAATCTAGCCTCAAACACTAGCTGTGTGATCCTGAGCAAGTCACTTAACCTTGTTTGCCTCAGTTTCCTCATCTGTAAAATAAACTAGAGAATGAAATGGTGCAAACCACTCTGGTATCTTTACTAAGAAAATCCCAAAATGAGGTCACAAAGAGTCAGACACGACTGAAAACAACTGAACGACAGTTTCAAGAAAGTGTTTTAAGGACTGGAGGCAATCAGGAAATGCTTCCTATAGCAGGTTCCCACCTGAACTATGCTTTGAAGGAAGCTAGGGGTGCTTTGAGGGGACAGTAAGGAGGGAGTGCATTCCAGACATGGCTTATGCTAAGCCTCAGAGGTGGGACATGGAATGTGGTACCCAGGGTACAGCTAGAAGGCCAGTTTAAATAGAGCAGATAGTGCCCACAGGGGAATAATAAGAAATAAACCAAGAAAAGCAGTTGGCAGCCAGATTATCTTTGTGGCATTGAAAATTTTTAAGATTTTTGAGTAGGGGAGTGCCATGGTAAGATCTGTATTTTAGGAATATCATTTTGGCAGCTACATAGAGGATGAATTAAAGGGAAAATGCCTAGGAAGATACCAATTAGGAGGTCATTGCAACAGTCCAGGTCATAGGATAGAGACTGTGTGAATATAATGAAGAAGGCAGCTGTGAAAAATATCACTGGGCATAGTAGCATATCTTTGTAATCTCTGCTACTGGAGAGTTTAAGGCTGGTGGTTCACAAGATGGGCTGAAGTCAATAGGGTGTCTGCACTAAGTCTTGCACCATTATTAAGCCCCTACAAGCAAGGAGGCACCAAGGAGCCTAAAGGGAGACAAACCAGTGAAGGTCCTGAATGAAGCAGGTCAAAGCTTCTGTGTCAATCAGTAGGAGCATCAGAGGACCCAGGAGAAGTCTCTTCACTTCAAGCCTGAATGAGATAAGGAGACCCAACCTCTAAATAAATAAACAAATAAATGAATGAATAAGTAAATAAATGGGTGGATAAACGAACAAAAAAATAGGTGGATGAATGAATGGGTGAGTGAATGAATAAATAAATAAATAAGTAGGTAAATAAATAAGTTGAATGAATTAGTTCATAAATGAGTGAATGAAGAAATGAATGATTATATAAATAAAAAATTAATGAAGAGATAGATGAGTGAATGAACAAATAGGGGAATGAATGAATAGATAAATAAATAAACTGGTAAAGTAAATGAGTAAGTAAATGAATGAATAAACAAATAAAAAGATTTCCTGGATCAATCAGAACCTATTACCTTCCACATAACTCAATCCCCCAGAAATATCTTCCATTTAGACCAATGCATAATAACACAGTTTTCTTGTAAAACATAGTTTTTGTGAAACTAAGTCTGTCCTACCAAAGGACTAATTTTATTACATGCTTAATCTGTGCAAGGCACTGTGCTGGCAAGTGGGGTTACAAAGACAAAAATGAAAACAGTCACTGCTCTCATGGACTTTACATTCTGCTGGAAGGTTGCCACAAGTAAGAGATAAATAAATACAAAATTATATACAAAGAAAGAATCTGAAGTAATTTCAGGAAAGAAGAAGCCCTGTGAATGTTAGAACTGGGAGGGACATTAGAGATTAAATCCAACCCTGTCATTTCCCAAATGGGAAAACTGAGGCACAGAGAGGAAACTCAAGCATGTAATGAAACTAAAGTACCTATTTATTAAAGCCATTATTTGTATGTATTAAATAGTCTAATGTACCTGATCTTAATTTAGAAAGCAGGTGAGTGAAACATTTTTATTATCCTAACACGAAACAAAAGCAGATTAAGTTGCATCTACCCTTTGGTAGTCCTTGATTAGTTTATGTGGTAGGTCAGAAAGCCTTCATAAGAAAAAAAAAAAGATTCTTCACTCTTCCTGTCAAGGTGGGTGCCCTTTGTTCTGCCTCTGAAGAAAAATGACTACCCATCTCATCACTCTGCCTGTGTGCCACCAATTACTACAGCACTTATTGAAGAGCAGTATAGATTTTGTTTTACAGTTCCAAGTGACCTTTGATGTTACTTAGTCCAAATCTCTCATTTTATGAATAAGGAAACTGAGGCCTAGAATGAGGAAATGATGCCCAAGGCTAACTAGTTAGTTCATAGCAGAGTCTGGGCTAGAGGCCAAGTCTCCTGATTCCTGTTTGCAGTGAACTTTTCACCATACGCCACATACCTAGATTCTCCCTCTGGGTTTGGAAACTGATTCCAGTGTTCCCTGCCACACTCAAATGATGGCAGCAGTCTCTATCCGGCCCATTTGGATTCTCCAGGGCAGGCAATAACGCCACAACAGAGAATCCACTGGCCAAGAAAGAAGCTACAAGCACCTATTGAATTCTTTAAAAAAATTAATAAAAGGGCACACTTATGTTTATGAACATGTTTCAAAAACAAAAAGAGAACATGTATACTACTACTAATCTTTTTCAAAATGCTAACAACCCTCATTCTGTATGAAGTTTTCTTAAGATTATTAGAAAAATCAACGTAGTTCACTCACAGTTCACCAAGACATCACTAAACCAACAGGTTTAGGCAAAAACAAAAAGAACTAAAGGTTTTATTATATTTTGATTGAATTCAATTTGCCCGAAATAATAAAAGCATTTCAAGCAACTTTTATTATATGATTGATGTCCCACATTAAACAACCTACTAAATTCTGAGCAAAAAGTTATTTAGCAAGTTTTTCAAAATACCCCCATTGAATCTGGTGTAGCTCTGACAAAGAGCAGGAACAGCAAAGAATGAAATGCAAAGAGCTCTGGAGCAGCATAGGGCACTGGAGAAAGTCTTAACCAAGCTGGGAGTCTCCAAAGAGCTGGGTTCAAGTCTCACTTCTGCCATGGACTAGCAGGGTAACTTTGGGCACATCATTTTGCCCTAATTATATGTAAAATAGAGATAATAATACTTCCTCTACTTGGCACATGGGCTTCCTGTATAGTGTATACTCAATGGCTTATGCCTTCAAATACTCCATGAATGCAAAGAGTCTTAACTCTTCTTTGTCTTCCATCATTCCATGTCCACTTTGAGTTTCAAGCCAAGAATATGACTAACTTTAAAGGAGAAAACCTGATTTTGAGTCCCAACTCTACCACTCACTACCTTGGGCAAGTAACTGAGCCTCAGTTTCATTATCTTTAAAATGGGGATAATACTTGTACTACTTTCCTAAAAAGGTAGTTCAATCCAATCCAGTAAGCATTTATCAAACACCTACTTTTGTGCCAGGAACTGCGCTAAACGTTGAGGATACAAACACAAAACCATTTCTAACCTGGGGCTTATGTTCTTTTGGGGAGAAAAAAATGTACACAGATAAGCCTGCTCTCTCTCTCTCAATTTCTCTCTCTTTCCATAAATATATGTGTGTGTACATATATATGCATAGATATATACCTTCTAAGTATACCTTACCATATAAATATAGACAGAGATATATATTTATGAAAAATGTGTATGTATACATACATAACATAGATCAGGATATGTATACCTATACACACACACATATAAACATACATATATGTATATGGAGGCAGCTAGGTGGCTCAGTGGGTAGAGCACTGGGCCTGGAGTCAGGAAGACGAGTTCAATTCTGGCCTCAGACATTTACTAGTTGTGTGACCCTGGGCAATTCACTTAACCACTACTTGCCTTAATCCACTAGAGAAGGAAATGGCAAACCACCCCAGTGACCTTGCCAAGAAGACTCTATGATTGGTGTGTTATGGTCTATAGGGTCATGAAGATTTGCACAGGATTAAATGACTGAAAAACAACAACAAAATATGTATATATAAGAGCCATAAACCAAACATATATACAAATAACAGAACACATATTTGTGTATACACATACATATATCACAGGTCAGAGTATCCATGTATACATGGGCACACATGCATATATATGCTGTGATCTGTAATATGTGTATGCAAGTATATACACACATATACATATTTATGTTGTGTTTTTGAGTTTGAATCAAGACTTGTTAGAAGCCAACTACTCTTAGAAATATCATACTTAACAGCAGATATCACTCACCTTGTAGGAGTTCACTAACTTGCCCCTCCCCCAATTAGATCTAATTAGAACTGTAGGGGAGGCCTTACAAATCAAGTTAACTGGACTGAAGAGGCAGCATTCTGTTGTTAATAGGACAGAATCTCCTTGATTCTAAACTGATATACGCTCTGGAAAAAGTGGGGCACTGATCTTTCACTATGTTATAGAGCTTAGAATGCAGAAACTACAACAATGCTAGAAACCCTCAGCTGAGCCAAGAAGACCTAACAAGAAGTAGTGGGTAGAGTGTACTGAGCGCTGGCTGTGGAGTAACCGGACCTGGGCTCCAGTCCTGACTTTGGCTCAACCAGCAGCAGGAGCTTGGCCAGGACATTCAGCCTCTCGGGATTTTAATTTCCTTATCTGTGGAAGGAACAGATTAGACCCATGACCTCTAGGGGTCCTTGCAGTTCTGTATGTGACTCAATGACCTGGAGCATGTGACCTGACTCCAAGAGAACTAGGGTATTTAGCGGACTAACCGCCCACTTGAAGTCTGGACTGTGTTGTCCTCCTGTCCTTCCTGGTAGGCAAAGAAGGAGTCCTTAGCCATTTGCTGGTGGCTGTACTAATACTTAGGACAGAATTGGAAATCCATTTCCATCTTTTTTTTTTCTCAGGAATACTTGTGTGTCCCGTATCTTTGGGGTCATTTCAGGATCATATCATCACTTTATAGAAGACATTTTTGATAGGTTTGTGTGGTCATTATTAAAATAGAAATCTCTTTGATAATCTCCATTAAATGTCTTTGTTTCTCTAAGCAAAATGTTGTGTTTTTTCAATGAGATTTAGCCTGCTAAACATTCCCTTGTCAAAGATCCAAAAATAAAAGAACACTGACCTTTAGCAGGTGTGGAATGTTTTTGTGTCATTAATCCTCGGATACTTCCTGCCTAAGTGACCTTAGCTGAGTCCTTTACCTTGCTGACTTCCAATTTCCTCATCTATAAAATGAAAGGTTGTGTTATATTATTTCTATCTTTAAATCCTAGGATACTATAAGGCAGGGAGCTAAGATAAAGGGACACACAAACTGAATGTGACAGTAAGAGAAATCTTCTCTCCTTTATTCCAAATAAACACAAATGAAGATGTTAAAATATATTCTTCAGTACTTTTTTATATTGACACTCTAGCAAACTACGCCTAGAAAAGTCAAGGAAAATTAATGTTTTCAAGTCTAATTTTAATTCAAGAAAGCAAAAGGAAATTAGATATATAAACATGCCACCTGCTACCATAGCCTAAAAGCATAATGAGGAAAGGAAGCTACAAACAGGATTTAGGCTGTTTTGCTATCTAAATCATGTAAAAAGTATTCCCTTCTGTCATGCATGTCTGACAGATACAAAATACAGGCCTGCCCACCTTCAGAGGGTATTCTGAGGCAATACCTACTGCTATCCAATCAAATTTCATTTTTTAATATCTTATTTACAAATACCTATAAAAACAGTTCTTTAGGTTTTCTTTTCCTGTCAACTACTTTATCTCTGAAAACTTCCATTTATTTTGCAGGACAGGGAATGATGTGGTGGGCAGCATGTAGGACTTGGAGTCAGGAAGACCTGGGTTCAAATTCTACCTCTAGCGTCTGACTCCTCCCTGAAAGGTGGCCCCAGTATAATGTACTTGACAAGCAGACATCCATCCTCTGCTTAATGACTTCTAATGAGAGGGAGCCTACCCACTTCTGAGCTGCACATTCCCTATTTAGAAATTTCTGGTTGATAGAAAGGCCTTCCTGACACTTCAAATTCGCTTCTAGTCAACTCCCCACTCATTGTTTCTGCTTCTGCCGTCTGGGATCACACAGAACAAATTCGTCCCTCTCTGAGTCAACAGCACTGACCCTGGAGAAATCCTGCCACTGACATTTCCAACCTGTGTAACCCTGGCAACTAACTTAACCTCCCTGGGCCTCAGTTTCCTCATCTGTATAAGAGGGAGTTAGACTAAATGAGCTCTGAAGTCCCTTCTAACTCTACCTTTATGAACATATGAATCAACAAGACAGGCCTTCAAAGATATTATCTGTCTGTCTGTCTGTCTCTCTGTGTCTCTGTCTCTGTTTGCCTCTCTGTCTCTGTGTCTATGTGTGTGTGTGTCTCTCTATCTTCCTCTCTTTTTCTTCTACTTTCTCTCTCTGTGTGTTTTTCTCTCTCTATCTCTCTGTGTCTCTCTGTCTCTCTCTGTTCCCCTTCACCTCCCCTTACCTCACCCCAGACTGCTTCTCTTTCCCTTTCCCTTCCCCACCCCCTCCTCCCACTGCCCTGTACAGGATTGATGTTTATGAAAGCATAATCTGTTTAGTCTGTGTGTGACTATTAGTATATCTTTGGTTTGCCTTAAAAGTTATAAAACAAACACATGAAAGTGATATACCTCCCCCTCCCCCAGAAAGAGGTATAAGATGGGAAAACATGATCAGGTAATATTGATCTAGGGCTTTTTAGTAGACTGCTAGTTCAATTTGAGTCAGCAGTGTGCTGGGGTCTCTATACAAGCACATGACCATTGATGTACCTTCTCACTTCAAAATTCTGTGGTTGTGTGAAATACTTAAAGAAAACTACCATGTGCTGCATCCCCAAGTCTTCTTTACTTGAGGCTAAACAGACCCAAGTCACTTCAGCTGATCTTTAGAGCACATGAACTCATGGCCCTTCATCCTGGTGCCCTTCTCTGGACTGTTCACCTTTTCCTTGTACTTCTAAAAATATGGTGCTCCAAAGAGTAGACAATACTCTAGTTGGGGTCTAATAATGACAGAATACAGTGGGATTATCAACTCCTTAGTCAATACACATGATGACTCTTAATGTACCCCAAGATTACATTAGCTTTTATTGGCTAATAAAATGTTTCTGACTCATATTGAATCCATTAACATCTCTAGCTCTATTTTAGGCAAATCACTTTTTAGCCAGGTCTCCCCCATATTTTATTTGTGAAATTTATTTTTTAAACCCAATCATATTAATACCATCTTCTTAGATTTAGTCCAATGCTCTAGCATGTCAAAAACTATTTGGATTTTGACTATTACCCAGGACGTTAGCTATCTCTCCCAGTTTAGTGTCAATTTTCAATTTGATGGGCATACCACCTATACTTTTATCCAACTCATTGATAAATATGTAAAAAAAAGCATAGGGTCAAGAACAAATCACTAGGGCATTCCACTGGAGACCTCTTGACAGGTTGATATTGAGCAGTTTATTGACTATATTTTGAGTATATCCGTTCAATCAGTTATGAATCCTTCTAATTGTTTGATCATCTTAAGCACATTTTTACATCTTTCCCCACAAGACTAGCATGAGATACCTTATTACTATATTGTCATGAGGTTCAAATAGGATATTGTATGTAAAATGCTTCACAAACCTTAATCTGCTTCATAAATATCAGATGTTATTACACCATATTGACTGTTCTTCATATCAAAATACAAATATACAAGTAAGATCTATTGATAGTTATCTCAAAAATAAAATTTGTTCAGTGACATCCATTTTTTCAAGTCTCTGCAGCTGCAATCATTTGAGTAGGCCAGGTGTCAGTAACTCCTATGATTTTTTTTCCCCGAATTATCCAACAGCACAGGCAAATTATCTGGATGAATTATCTAAAAGGATTAGTTGTCAGTCTATCGATACATATTTATTAAGCTCTTACTATGTGCCTGGCTCTGTGTTAACTACAATGAAAGGCAAAAAATAGTCCCTGCTTTCAAGGAGCTCTCAGCCTAATGGGGTATGTGTTATCACATATATATTTTCTATATACATTTATATACATATGTATATATGTGTATGTTATATGTATACATGTGTATATATATTATATATATGTAGAAGGTAACTCTAAGAGAGAAGGTATTTAGAGAAGCTAGCAAGGAAAGACCTGTACAAAGGTGGGAATTTGAACTAAGCCTCAAAGGAAGCCTTATTTGGTAATAATGCTACTAATAAGAATTACTCCAATTTCTACAGCCCTCAGCAGTTTACAAAGTCCTTTCCTCACAATAACTCAGTGGGGGAAGTGGGCAGCCAGTACTCAGATACTATATTTTGTGCTGTAGTCAACTCATATGGTGTATCTAGGCTGTTATTATAGTTCCATTTGGAAATGCTTTATGACTGAATGTCCCCCAACACCTGTGTGAGGTGGGTGAACATTTCCATCCTCATTATTATCCTTAATTTCATGGAAAATTTAAGGCAATTTAGTAAAGTTACATCACATATCAACGGTGTAGCCAAAAAAATGTGAAAGAAATATAAATAACTTTTCAACTCCTACATCTAATACATACTGTTCATCCATAAAGGCCCATTTTTGTCATGGTCCAGGAAGAGGCCAGGCTCCAACCTGGGGTGTTTGCCAGGGACGTTAGTTGGAAGCAGGGGAGAGAGGGATAGAGAAAGTTGCAGCAAGTGCTGAGAGGGAGGAGACCATGTTAGCTGCCAGACGGCCCAGTCCAGGATCCCAAAGAGAGGGAAATATCAGCAATGAGTATGGGCCAGGAGTCCAGCAGAGCATGCAAAGGCCGAAAAGATTGTTTGTTCACCCACGCTTTCTCTCCAAGCCATCTGCTTTTACACAGACCCCACCCACGCAAGGCCATGCTCCTCTAAGGAGTCCCTGAACACAGCTGGTGCGGACAATTTTAAATAGACTTTCTAAACATATATGGATATTTTCCAATGAGCCAGTCAGACTTTCCAGCCCCACCTATTCCACTTTATTCAGCCGAACTCCAGAAATCTATTTAACAATTGTTAGAATTTCAATAGTTCTGTTTAATTCAGAAGGTGCACGAGAGGAAAAAGAACAATTTAGAAATCTGTTTCTAAGCAGGGTCTTTAGAGGACAAACCATAGAGTTTTAGAGTTGAACAAAACTCTCAAGAGCATCTAATCTAATCTCTTTATTTTATCTGACACTTTTGTATCAGATGTTCCCTCTTTATGGGATTACATGGCTCTATTTTGTGGGAGAAGAAGAGCTTTTCACTTTTCTGGTTCACTATCCTGACTTTGATAATATGGGACCTTCCTATCTAGCATGTACTCAATGCCCCTTGCAAGCACCTGGTTTGTGCTGCTCAAAGAATAAATAATGTATTTACTATTTGAAGAAAAAAAGTAGAGCCCATGTTAGGGTAATGGGTGAAAGTTGCAAAGAGACAGATTTAAGCTGGGTGTCAGAAAAAACTTCCTACCAATTCAAGTGTCCAAAAGTGCATAGGCTGCCTCTGCATTGTTTTAGGTGCTTCCTCATGGGAGGTCCTCAAGCAAAACCTGGATGCATTTGTCAAGTATTTTGCAGAAGGGATCCTTTCTTCTGCTATACTCTGAACTATTGGAGTGATCTCAGAGCTCCTCTGTCTGGTTTTGGCGCTTAGGAACTCCTTTTTGCTACAGTTCTGCCACCCTCTCTCCTCTTCAGAGGAAGCTTAGTTTTTTTGGAACATGCCTTCAGGAGCACACACACACACACACACACACACACACACACACACTTTCTTCCCAACTGGTTTTGAGGTCATAACCTGACAGCTGTGTTGTTCCTATTCTCTTTCCCATCTTCTGGAAGCCTTTCCTAATAACATCAGGTCAGCAGGGGAAAGACACCATGTGATGTAAAATATGTTAACAGTATTGAGTCTGGGTACGTACCAGCTCATACATGAGTTCCCCAAGATAAGTTCCCAAAGACTGGTATGAGTGGGAAAATTGGACATACTTGGGGATTATGTGGGGCTAGGGTTACTATGTGGGAGAACATCCATATGGGGATCACACATGGCCAAGGCAACACTTGAATTGCCCATAAGAAGAAAGAGGTCTACAATCTCTCTTTTAGCTCAGATTCAATGGCTCCAGTATTTTGTTTTGTTTTGCTTTGTTTTCAGGAAAGCAAGACTTCATCCACTTAGAATCAGGCTAGAAAAACCCTCAGTGACTTTTCTCTCTAAGAGAGGGTATCATTGACCAAAATCTTGACTGTTTTCATCTTTTTTCCTTTCAGAAGGAGCATCTTCACCTTCAGGGACCAAGCTCTTATGGAATACAGAATAGTTGGTCAGCAGGCATTTGATCTATCCTTTAACCTCCTTCTTCTGCTCAAGATGACATCAAACTATCAACGAATCCTCTTTGGGTCATCTATCAGTCAATAAATATTTATTAAGCACCTACTAAGTGCCAGGCATTGAGAATGCAAAAAGGAAAAGGAAAGGGCAGTCCCTACCCTTAAGGAGCTTATAATCTAATTAGAGAACAAGCAAACCGAAATGTACAAACAAGCCATATAGAAGACAAATAGGAAATAATTAAAAGAGGAAAGGCACTAGAAGTAAAAGGGGTAGGGAAAGGCTTTCTGTAGAAGGTGGGATTTTAGTTAGGACTTAAAGGAAGCCAGGAAAACCATGGGGAAGTAGAGCATCCCAAACATGGGAGAACAGCCAGGGAAAACGCCCAGAACAAGAGATAGAGTGTCTTGTTCATGGAACAGCGAGGAGCCAGTGTCACTGGATCAAAGGAAGGTAGGAGGAGGCTAGGTTATGAAAAGCTTTGATCACAAAACAGAGGATTTTGCATTTTATTCTGGAGGAGATAAGAAACCAATGGAACTTGTTGAGGAGGGAGTGGTGGTGACGTGGTTGAGCCTGTGCTTTGGGAAAATTACTTTGGTGGCTAAGTGGATAATGAATTGGAGTAAGGAGAGACTTGAGGCAGGCAGACCCACCAGCAGCCTATTGCAGTGGGCCAGTTGTGAAGATCAAGGCCTATGTCAGAGTGGTGGCAGTGTCAAAGGAGAGAAGGGGACATATTCGAGAGGTGTTGCCTAGGTGAAATCAACAGGTCTTAGCCAATAGATTGGATATGGGGAGTTAGAGATAGTGAGAAATCAAGGATTATACCTAGGTTTTGAGTCTGAGGAACTAGGAGGATGGTGCTGCTCTCTACACTGCAGGGCTTCTCGAACTTTTTCCACTTGAGACCCCTTTTCATGTTTCAGTAGCTCTAGTTGGTATTGCGTGGCCTGAAGGCATGTGCAGTGCAAAGTGCGCATGATGTGTGAGGCTGCAGTGAAGTCATGCGATGCAACATGAGCGAGTGCCACCAGAAACACCTCGGATTCACTGTGTTTGATTTTTAATTAATTTTTGGTCATTGCACTTTCAGAAACCTTCCACTGTTGCCAAATTTTTTGTGACCCCACATGGAGTTGTGACCCACAGTTTAAGAAGTGCTGTACAGTAATAGGGAAATTAGAGGGTGGAGGTTGTTCAGGGAGAAAGATAATGAGTTCAGTTTTGGACGTAATAGGTCTGACATTCCATCAGTTTCAAATTTACCTGTCTAGACCCTTCAACCTTTTCCACACGAATAGCATAAGAGACTTTATCAAATACTTCGAATGAACTAATGAAAAAACATTTATTAAGTGTGAAAAAGACTGTGCTAAGCTCTGAGGATACAAATAGAAAGGCAAAGTAGTCCACCTATTCTCAAGGAGCTCAAATTTTAATGGGTGAGGGGAGAAAACACATTTAGGAGGATTCAACTACAAGTCAGATGGAAAGGTCCAATGGTTCTTAGGGTTCAGTGGCAAAGCAGATGGTAAACCACCTTCTTAAATGTCATTTCCATTAATAAAGCTCTGATGATGAACCATTTGAAAGTGCTAAAGACCTTAGTGACAAGAGCTTCCTTTTCTGAGTCACTAGTAGCTATGGCTGGGGCAAGGGCTGTAACACTCACAAAGGCTATTGACAGCTCACAGACCTGAAAGGGTTGCTCCCCTGGATGATGGTGATGAGAACCACAATGGGGGAAGGGGGGTTGCCAATTTTTTGTGGGTTTTTTTTTTCATAAAATTTAGATAAACACTGCCTATAATATTGCCCAGCTCTATCAGGTGAATAACTTGCTAAAAAGGAAATAAGGTCAATGTGGCAGGACCTATTCTTGATGAAGTCAGTCTGATTCTTTATGAGAACTGCTTCCTTTTACCAAGTACCCTGTTAATAATACATTTTAGAATTTATACTCCTGACACGTTCCTTGTAGGACTATAGTATATTTTGGATATATCTTGTTGCCTGCCCTTGCTACATCTTTTGTACATTTCTCTTCAAAATAAATTTATATTGGTTAGTGAGTTTACTGCACATCCACATTGGTTTCTTTAGAGTAGATGGATACTCTTTTATCCTTTTTGGAACTGTTCTTCTTGGGGCCTTTGAAATTTCATTCTTGATAGATTTTCTTTCCTCTTGGGATGATGACTTCACTGCTGAGTTTTAGTCTGTAGGATCTTCCCTGTCCTTACTCCTAACTCTTTAGAATCTCTCTTCCCTATGTCTACAGTGCCTGTCAGACTATTTTCATCTTCCCTCTTCCTCTCTGCCACAAATTCTAAAATGGAGTGGTCATTTTCTCCCAAGCTTCCCATCATCCTATCCTAGAAACCAGTTCCTTCACAATGAGCATTGGATCCAGAATAGAATTTCCCTTTGTTGATTTCCCCACAAACTTCCTTTCAACTTGACCCTGTTATCACCCTCAAAGGCCATGAGGTCATTAGTGGTGGCATTAAATTGATTGGGATGAAGTGAGTTATGTACAGTAATGTTAAATGTTAAATTCTGTATTTTATTTTCCTAAACTTCGTCTAAGTAATGTCCATGAGATTGGTCCTTAGATCTTCTAGGGTTGGCGCAGCTAGGTGGTGCAATGGATAGAGCACCAGCCCTGGAGTCAGGAGGACCTGGTGTCAAATCTGGCCTCAGACGCATGATACTCACTAGCTGTGTAACCTGGGCAAGTCACTTAACCCTGATTGCCTCAAAAAAAAAATCTTCTAGGGTCTAAATAAGGCAAAGGAAAGTACTGGTTGCATTAATTCCCTGAAGACACGTTGATGGTCTAGGAGTTAGGGTAATAGAAATGAGACACTTCCCCAAGACAATAGCAATGTCTTAGGCCTGTTGAGATTTGGCAGTAGTTTAGGTAACCCCCAAATTAAGCAGCATGTGGCTTTTTCTGGAGAGCAAAGAAGAAAGTTGGGGCAAAAACAAAGAGAAAGAGGAAGGGAGGACAAAGAGGAAGAGTGAGTTGTGAAGGTCTGAGAAGCAGATAAAACAAGATAAATGGACCATTTCATTTTTTTGCCTTTGTTTCTCTAGTGTTTTGGATATAATAGGCACTTAATAATTATTTGTTGAATGAAATTGAGAAGATTTAGATGGAGTGGATATGATTAGCAACTTCCCGTATTCGAAAAGCTGTCAAGTGGAAGAGGGATGAGACCAATTTTTCTTTAGCTTTCCTAAAGGGAAGAACTAGGAGCAATGGGTAGATGAGAGAAAATTATAGAGAATCTGATTTTAGTCAAATAATAAAAATTTCTTCCCCCCAATTAGACCTTCTTAAAAATAGGATGAGTTGCTGAGTAATGCAATGAATTTCCCAACACTGGAGGTCTTCAGAATGGAATCTATATGAACATTTGATGAGGCATGTTTTGAGGGGTGTTGTGTTCAGATGTGGGTTGTAATAGTTGGCTTCTAAGGTCCAACTTTGAGATTCTGTTGCTTAGATTTGTAAAGCTACTGAATCATTGAGTTGGAAATCATCTGGTTTTGCCTCCTTCTTTTACTACAATAGTACTTTTGTGGGAAAGGCAGGATGATAGAGTGGGCAGAAAGTTGGCCTCAGAGCCAAGGAAGGCCTAGGGTCACATACTGGCCATGTGATCCTGAACAAGTCATGTTCCCACTCAGTATCCCAAGCAACTCACTAAGACTGTAAGAGGCAGAGAAGGTGCTAATCTACCTTAGTAGGGACAGCCCTTCTCCAGGAGCTCTCTATACTGTCTGAAATCACAAGTATGATTTTTTTTCAAGACATATTTGGTAACACCTGATATTCTGGCTGATCCACTTTGATCCAGATTTCTGATACAGGGAGCCACCTCTGAGAAGAAAGAAATTGCAAAATACTGAAAAAAAAATTGGCAGGTGAGTGGTACAATGGATATATTGCTGAGCCTGAAGTCGGGAATACCCAAGTTCAAATCTAGCCTCAGACACTTACTAGTTATATAATCCTGGGTAGGTCATTTAATTGCTGTTTGCCTCGGTTTCCTCACTTATAAAATGGGGATAATAATAGGAGGACCTAACTACCTCCTGAGGTTGTTTGAGGATCAAATATGGTAATATTTGTAAAGCACCTAGCCCAATGTCTGGCACGTTGTAGGTGCTTAATGAATAGTTGTTCCCTTCCCTTATCCTATGGGGGTAGACTTCCCGTGTCTCCTCTGATCTTTGATCATTGCCCCTATCACTACATAGCCCACATACTGAAGGCTCTAGAATAGGAAGAGTAAACACTGATGGTCTGGTTAGCTCTAACCTAGAGCTGCCTATCTGAACTCCATGGGCTGACCTCTTCCAAGGGAGGAGGTGTCTAGGGGATAATATCAGAATAGGCATCAGGATTTAACAAGTGAATCCTGACAACCACTGTGGCCTCATACTTGATTTCCTCTTGTCAGTAAAGGAGCATGGCTATCTATATCAGCAGTCCCCTGGCTAATCAAAACTTCATTAAAATGTAGCAGGATTTTTTGGAAACTGCTATGGATGATGTGTTCTGGCTGCTTAACCCCCTAATAGCTGGTTCTGTTTGCATTAGAAACTATTAGAATTTTAAGGTTTTGTTTCTATTTCTGCAGAAAAAGGGGGAAATAATTTATTCCAGGTGGTAGTGATTGAAATTAATTCATCAAACACTTATTAACTGTCTACTATATTAGATGTAGGCCAGCTAGGTGGTGAATTGGATAGAGTACTGGGCCTCGAGTCAGGAAGACTCATCTTCCTGAGTTCAAATCTGGTGGGAGACACTTATTAGCCGTGTGAGTTTGGGCAAGTCACTTAACCTTATTTGCCTCAGTTTCCTAATCTGTAAAATAAGCTAGAGAAGGAAATGGGAAACCACTCCAGTATCTTTGCCAAGAAAACCCCAAATGGGGTGATGAAGAGTCGCACATAACTGAAAAATGAAGTGAACAACAACACATTAGATGTACTCCAAAGATGCCAAAGGCACTGGACTAGGTACTAGAATTTCAAAGCCAAAAACAATAACATATCAAATAGCTCCCCTCCTGATTCTCATTGCCTCAGTCACAAGTAAATCTCCACTCCCAATGTATATGTAACATTGCATTTTCAAACTGCAACAGGAAAAGCAGCAGAAATATATTTGTCCAAGTCAATTTTTTTCCAAAACACATCAATTCCAAAACACAGCAATCAAAGACACAACCAAAACTCAACTTTTCCCACCTCGCAACATCAGGAATACATATACACAGACACATACATACAAAAGAACCATATCAATAATACAAATGTTAAACACAGCCATACTTTGTTATATGAAATAATAGGAATTCTACATGGGTATTGCCACAATTAACCTCATCATACCTGCAGAAATTCAAAGCTGCTACTGTTGAAGATGACAGTCTGCCAGGAGAAAATTATATGGAAGGAAAAATATTGTATTTCCTCCTCACATATGTGGGGAGGACACAGAGATCAGAGGAAAAAAACATATGGAGTGGGTGAAACGTGTAAATAAGTAATATTCCTTCCTAGATTGATTGATGGCAGCCTTTCAGAGACATACACTCACCCCCCAAGCTAATTAATGTTAAATGAAGCTATCATTCTTCCATTAGCGTTATGGCTTAGGTGGAAGGCAATGAGAAAACCAGAGGCCTCAGAAGTCTGAGGGAGCAGTTGTTCACAGCTCCTATGACAAGCCTCAGAACTGATTTCTGGGCTCACTTTTACCATCTGGGAAGATAATATGGAGCTAATAAGGCATTTCTTAAAATACTTTTGTAATAAGGTCAAATGAGTCTTCAGTACTTAGAACAGACTGTCTGCTGGAAGGTTTGTGAGGGGGGAAGCCCATAGGAATTTATTCCCTTTTATTTACTCTGAACTCAGAGGGCAGATTCACTGCAGATGATTTCGACAGGTTTGGGGCCTGATCCTTCTTTATAGCAGTGATGCATTTTCCTTTATGCCTATGATTAACTGGTTATCCTAAATGAACTTGTTTATTGTTAAATTGATTCAGTGAAATAACATTGAGAAAATAAAAAATGTAAAAGTATAGTTGAACTCCCTTCTTCGTCCTTGTGAAGGAAAATGTGTTTTTGGCTTCCTGTTTGACTCTATGAAGGTATGGTGGATAGAGAGACAGGCCTGGAGGCAGGGACACCTGACTTCAAATCTGACCTCAAATACTTAATAATCATGTGTCCCTGGGAAAGTCACTTGTCCTCTGTCGGCCTCAGTTTCCTCAACTGTAACATGAGGATCATAACAGCACCTACCTTGCAGGGTTGTCAAAATAATCAAATGAGATAATATTTATAAAGCACCAAGCATTGCTTGGCATATAGTAGGTGCTATATAAATGCTTATTCCCTTCCCCTTTCTGTGTTATCTTTAAAGAGGTGACCTACTATCATGCAAACTCCATGAGGGTAGGACTATTTTCAAATTTTCCTTTGTATCGATGCCCAGCACATGGAGGCATAGAATAGGCACTTTAAAATGTTTGTTCGATTGAATCAAATCACTGTTTTCACAGAAAACATGGTTTGTATTAATAAATCCATTGATATAAGGAGGTGCTTTATGATGTAATTTTAGTGTATGGTACGGGAGAGATATATTGGACCAGAGCTATGATTTCATCACTACCAAGGATGAAACTCTGCTCTACCAACATAGATTGGCAATTGTTCTGAAATTTATGGTCTCAGAGATTGTTGACGGAGGTATTGGAAGACAAAGTGGCTTGTCTAGAGTCAGTGTGTGTCAGAGACAATGCGCGAACCCAGATCTTCCTGCCTCCAAAGCTTGTTATCTATCCGTTATCCATATTGCCTCTCTTATGTAAAATATTAAAATACATCTCTAAATGTTATGTAAGCGCTAGCAATATTTATTATAGTACTATGTATAAGTAACATTTATATATATTATACATATAAACAAGTATGCATTTAACAAATAATTTAATAACAAAACAATGGTGTAGGAAAGAATGCTGGATTTTGATTCAATAGACTGGGAATTCCATCCTGGTTCTGACACAAGCTAATGGGCAAAATCACTTAACCCCTCTGATCCTCAGTTTCCTTATCTGTAAAGTAATAATAATATTTGTGCTTCATCCCTCTTATGGCATAATATAAATAAAATAAATCTCTTATTATTTTCATCTTGACCAACTGGATACTAAAATGCATTATTGAATGCTTTTTAGAGAAAATTACTCATTTACCCAGAGATCTATGTAAAGGTATCACAGTAGGGTCATAGGACCGTAAATGGAGAAAACTCCAAGGGACCTTTGAAGTCATCTAGTCTTACCTCCTGAATTTCACATAGAGAAACTGAGGCCTTGAGGGGTAGAGTGACTTATCCAAAGTCACATAGATAGCATATAGCAAAGCCAGGATTTGAACCCATGTCTTCTGATGATTATTCCAGTATCCTTTCCATTGTAACATATAACTCACCATATTTTGCCTTCATTTACCAATGCCATGCTCAAATCCTTCTTCTACTTTTCTCAGTAAGGGTAGATGTCTATAGCTAAATAGACTCTTGCTAAGTCATTGTAGTCATTGCTAAAAACTAGTAATGGCTTACTGGACCATCACTGGTTAAAAGTTAAACAATTATTTGGTATGTCCTGCTAGTTTATAGTATAGACTGTCACTCTAGATAACTAAAGCCTGCATTTTCTCTTTAATCTCAGCTCATCAACCAGAACAAATGTCCACGAAAACATAACAAAATACTGTTAGAAGGAGAGGCAAAACTTATTAAATGGATTTTAAACTCCCTGCCTGCTTTCCCAGGCACCAGGAAGTAGTTGCCCTGAATAATGGGCCTGACACGATGAAATTAAACCCCCTCCTTAGTCTCTGGTCAGTTCTCCTTCAGGCCTCCTTTACTAATTGAGAAAACATACACAATCCATCCTCAATTATTCATGCCTACAGAGGGTAGTGGTGTCACAGAAAATACAAAATAGCAAAAAAAAAATTGTAATTATTTACATTTGCCTATGAAATACATTTTATGCTGTGGCATCAGATTTATCTTCCTAATTTATGTTTGTTTTAAATCTAATATTCAAATTAGCTTCTATTTCCTGAACATATATAAGTGATGTGGAAATGAGGTTGACCAAGTGAATGTCGAGGGGCATGGAAAAGCCATCTGGGTTTAAGATTTTGCCACCCAAAAGGTACAAAATGAATTGTTCCACATGAAGAGAATTGGGAGAGGGCTGGACTTGCTTTTCATAGTGTACCTAAAACATGCAACAAGGGGCATAAGGGATAGAACTGTACAGGAAACTGAAGCTGAGAGAGGTTAAGCAACATTTCCAAGGTCACACAGGTAGACATGCATATTATGCATGTCATTTTAATGTTAAGAATAAAGCCTTTGGTGATTAATGCTAATTCAAAACAACTCAAAACTACCATTTTGTGGTTGACCAGAAACTTCTTCCTTATGTGCCTTGCAAACCTTAAAACACTACATAAATGCTAACTATGATTCTACTATACTTGTAAGTTTGGGTCAAGTTCAGTGGACCAAGAATGGTATGGCTTCCTATCCCACCTCCAACCATTTTTCAGATTCAGGAGCAAGCAAACTAAGGTACAGCCTGGTGATTATTGGTTGACATGTTTCTTTCTTGGCTCTTGCTCAGCTCCCTGGAACTTACTCCTCTTCTTTAAGTATAGGGTGAATATGTTGCTTCCAAATAATATTAGAAATAGAAGGGCTCCTGGGAGCTAGGAGCTGTATCTTTTGTCATCAGTGTGAATTTTGATGATAGAGAACTAAGTTGTCAGAAAGCTGCCATTTTGATTTGTAATGGTTAGCTTTCAGCAGGTTTTTAACTTGATGCTTAGACAGGGGAAGGCAATTCTGGAAGCTCAGTGCCCTTACAAACAATGAAGTGAATCCTGGGGTCCTTTGATTTGGATTATTTAACTGCCTGTGTCCAGTTGTTCTCTAAACAATCCTGATACTCAGAAAAAGAGGAAGTTCAATTCTGAGCACTAGAATCATAGAACCATAGAAGGACAGGGTCTGAAGGGACTTTGGAGAGTTTTCAGGTTAACCCCCACTTCTTTTGTATTTGTTTTGTTTATTTTCAGTATTTTTATTGATGGCTTCGGTTTTTACATCATAGTCAATTCTGGAAATAGCGCCCTTGACTTCTCAATTTAATCTTCTTTCCCAACAACAACAACAAACAATTAAACAAAAACACTTGATACAGTGAGTACATCTGACAACTCTCTGCTTTAGTAGTCACCCATCTCTTTGCTAGGAAAAGGGAAGTGTGTTTCATTAACTCTTCTCTGGGACTATTACTAGTTTTTCAGTTACTCAGAGCTTAACTTCTTTTGAGTGAACTTTTGATTTATATCACTATAGTCAACTTAGGTATTGTTTATTTGGTTCTGTTTATTTTGCTCTGCATCAGTTCATAAAAAGATTCACACATTTTTCTAAATTACTCATGTTTCTTTTTTCTTACTGTCTAACAACATTCTATTACGTTTGTACTACAATTTGTTCATCCATTCCCCATTATGTTTCTTATTATTTCCTACCTTCAAAAGATGCAGCTATGAGAATTTTGGTATATACTGCACTTTTGTCTCTGTCTCTGAATGCCTCATTTTACAGTTGAGAAAATTAAGATTCAGAAAACTGACTTACTTAAGATCACACAGCCAGTTAATGTAAAAGTCACATGACCTTTTTGATGCTAAACTCTGGATGTTTTCCCATATTTAGTTTCAATCTTGCTCTTAACTTGGATCAGTGATAAATATCAGGTTTTTCCTTCCTGAGAGACCCAAAGGAAGAAGCACAGTAATCAGCTGGAGAAGGGAAGAGGAGGGGGAAATGCCATATTTAAAATGTCTGTGATGAAGACTTTGCATCAATTGCGCAACTGGCAAATTCATCATGTTCTCACCATTTTAAGGATATTTTCAAATGGAAATACTTCAAATGATACATCTGCCAGCTTCACATTTGTTTTTGCTGTGGGAGTTATTGAAATTACATTCATTAGCACAACTCTATCATGGTATCAGCCACATCCTTCCATGAGCTATGCCTGCTGTATGATATCATGAAAGAGCACAGGACAAGAGCCAGAAGAGTACGGATCTATTTCTGTCAATAATACTAGCTAGCTGGGGCCAACTAGGTTCAATGATTTCACCTTTCTAAGCCTCAGTTTCCTAACCTGTGAAATGTGGGGGTAGGACTAGAAAGGTCTTTTGGCAGGAAATGTAGCATAACAAATAAGAGTATTGATCTTGCTATCAGGAAGACATGGGCTCAAATTTTGTTTCTGGCAATACCTGTGCGACCTTGGGTAGTTTACTTAGCTTCTCTGGGCTTCAGTTTCCTCATCTATAAGGTGGTATAATGATATCTGTAGTGCCTAGCTCACATAAGAGTTGTGAAACTCATATGAGAAAATGATTGTAAAGCACATCTCAAAATTTAAAACACTATATAAATGTCAATCATAATTACCCCCACCAAACATAATATTCTGTGATCCTATGAATGAACAATAAGATTTTATACAAAACAATAAAACACAGCTGGTTTCATTGTGGGCTGAATTGGAACTTTTGTTCATGTTTGTTCTCACTATAGGAGTTATGGGAATGACAGCTAGATCCTGATTAGTGCAAATAATGACTATCCTGAAGTGGTCACATGCATTCAAATTTTCACTATTCAAAGTTATAATTATGTAAAATATGGCCCTTTGGTCTAGCCCAGTGGAAATGTTCTATACAAATTCAAATAATGCAATCATTTCTCAAAGTTCATTATTCACACTAATTAGGACCTAGTAAAAGGAAATTTCCATCATGGTATCAATTCAAACATTTAGGAGAAGCAGCCCATGACTCCAAATTGTTATCTTGGTCTACATCCTTCCAATTTAAACCATGTGAGCAATATAATATAATGAAAATGATAGTGCTCCTGAATTCCATTGCTGACAAAATTTGAGGGTCCCACTCTGTTCCACCTATATAGAGGTGGCCTTTAGGTCCTCATTTCACTTGGACTTCCTCCCTGAGACAGCATGCCACGAACATACTTCGAAGGGACGTGGTTGACTGGTTACTCTCTTGTGAACTTGAAAAGTAACAGGATCCTGTTTTTAGCTAGTATTGGGTCACCTTACTTTTTCTTGCAAATAAAAGCCAGGGAGCTTGGGTTTCTGAGTCATTTGCAGAATTGTTGTATTTAGTTGTTAGTGTGTGAAACAGCCAAGGCCACGCTTGGTTACTTCACTGTAGAACATCTGCCCAGTGTTTATCATTTTGGCATCCTAGGAGTATGTAAATATGTGCAGACCCATGACAAGCCCAGGATTATGTTTCCAAATGTACCATAGACATACAATGACACAAATGAGCAAAACACCCAGACAACAATTTGAGGTAGAGACAAAGAATGGAAATCACAGCATGCTTCCAAGGACCCCTGGGGAAGATGCAGCTCCTTTCCTTGCAAAACAATAAAGTGTCTTGAAACAAAGTAAAGTGTAAGATATACTTAGAGTGAGACAACTAATTTTCTTACTTTGGAAGAAGGGATTGAAGTCTAGTTTAAACAGTAGGGGAAATAATTTTGCTAATTAAGTCTATTTCATACAATCAATAAACATTATTTAAGCACCTACTATGTGCCAGAGACTGTGAAAGAGTCCTTTATTACAAGGAGCACCTTCTTTGAACTCCCTTCATAGCAGTAAGGCCAAGTTTAATTCCCCAAATTGAGTTCATTTGACCACTCAAATATCTCAATCCAGAGCCATAACAAATCTTCAACTACATCTGAGGGAAATTCAATTGGGCAAGTATACAAGGGAAATGGCTCAGCATCACAGAAGATGGCCCCACCATCAATGCAATAGAGTTGAAAGTTGGAGAACCCATAGAGTCAGGTCTTTGCCTTTTGGGGTTTTGATGGGAAAGAGGTCCCTGGGAGACAAGAGTCCCAGGGCAAAATATTGGGAGTAGAGGCTGGTAGTAGTTATATCATGTAAGAGGAACACCTTTCATTCTCAGTTATCTGTATGCTGGAGCAAAGCTCCACTCATCCCATGCTGATTACATTTGCAATATGTGTTTGTCTCTTGTTTGGGGCTCTAGTTGTTAATCTCTTTTCACTAGGGCTCAATTTGTCTCTAAAAGGCACCCCAGGACTCCATAAAGGAGATCAGGAGGTCCTCTTCTTTAGCCAGCTCTGAGAACTAAAGAACTCTTTCATCAAAAGTTGAAACCTAGCATATTCATTTAGCCTGATGGCATTTAAAAAGGCATCTAATCTAAATAGATTCTGGGAAATAAGTCAACTTTGGGCCTTTTACTGATGCAGACTTAAAATACTTTCCAAAAGGTTAATTATATCTCTACTCAGTGGTTGGGCTTAATAATAGGCACCAAACATATGGTGGAAACTGGTCTGCTTAATCAATCATTGCCTTCTGTTCAATAGCAGGGGTATTGTTCTAAACAGAAAATATATACAGAAAGCGTACACATCAATAGGACTAGCAGTTTTGATGATTATTATTAGAAGCTTATAACTGCCAATAGAACTTTAAATAAAAAATCCCCACACCTCTAACTCCCATATTATTCTATTACATGGCTCTTACTGTTCCTTCTCTACCTTCCCCACTGCTTTTCTTTATTTCTTATTCCTCCTCTGCCCTCCTATCTCTTCAGTCAATAAGCAAGTTTGTCAAGTAGCATTCTACTTGGCTCTTTGGAAAGGTCCAAAGGAAATTATAGTCATGGTCCCCGACTTAAAAGAAATGAAAATATATCCCTCCTCTTAATCTGTTCTTTGTCTTTGGTAGGAAGTTGGGGCCTGAAGATATCATAAGGGGTGTCATTAAAGCTCTAACCCCCATTTTTGTCTAGGAAAGGAGCAGAGAGCAATGTTTCTTTAGGGGTAAGTTGAGAAGGAAACATTATAATTCCTCTACAGGACTCACATCACCCATCACCTCCCAACCTCAACGTCTTGAGCTGAAGCACCACCATAATAGTTCCAATCTGATAGCATCATCTCTATTCTCACTGGCATGACCACCATCACCATCACTGGGTTTGTGAAACTAAACTTGGTGTTTATATGGAAGAATAAATCCTAGAGAAGATATCTTCTGTTTTCATAGGATTTCATTCATTCATTCACTTAACATTTATTATGCAGTTATTTTCAATGCACTATACATTCTAGGATGAACACAAATTAGAGATATAAGGTATGGTGTTCTGGGTTTACTGTAACCTCTCATCGCCACTATTTTCCCAACATAAGAGCTCGGCTTCCTGCTTCCCCAGAATGGTTTTCCTCTGTCACCATCTCTGTTCTCAGTTTGGATTTCCACAACCAAATGCCATCTGTGAGACATGAAGACTATCCTCTTTTCTCCTGATTTGCTCCCTGAAACACACACACACACACACACACACACACACACACACACTTCTTATGAGTTTTTTCAGGATTTTAAAGGACCATAAAGAAATATGCAGATGTTTAAATAAACAAAAAGGAAGGTTACAGGAGAAGAATATAAGAGGCTTACACTTGTATAGGGCTTAAAGGTTAACAAAGTACTTTTCTATACGTTCAAAACGCACTCAATACTCAAAGCAACCTTGTGAGGTAGGTATTTTATTATCCTCATTTCACACATGAAGAAACTGGAACTCCGAGAGGTTAAGTAACTTGCCAAAGGTCACAAGATAAGTGTCAGAGGAAGAATTCAAACCCATGCTTTTTCTGTCTCAAGTCTTATCCACCTCAAGTCTTATCTCAAGTTATCCACCATGTCTTATATGGATCAGTGGTATGGAACCCAAATAGAAATGGGACACTAATCTGTACCTGTAGACAACATATTTACTTTATTTTAAAATGTAATATTATCTATGTTTCATTGTACTTGCATTTATTTTGCTAAATATTTTCCCAATTATACTTTAATCTGGTTGAGGCAGCATTCGGGACTTTTATGGGTCACACATGGCAGGCAGACCATGTGTTTGATGCTTCTGCTGTGGATGTTTCTGCCTCAGATACTCACTAACTGTGAAATCCTTCCTCTAGATCTTATCTTTGAAGCCAAGAAAGGAGATCCTGAGAGCCCTGTATTTTTCAGGCTGGATACTAGACTGTCGTTGTTGTGGAGTCATTCAGTCATGTCTGACTTTTCATGACTCCCATGGACCATAGAAGTTTTCTTGGCAAAGATACTGGAGTGGTTTGCCATTTCTTTCTCCAGTGGATTAAGGCAAACAAGTTGAGTGACTTGCCCAGGATCACATAGCTAGTGAGTGTCTGTGGCTGGATTTGACCTCAGGTCTTTCTGATTCCAGACTGAACACTCTCTCCAGGGACCACCTAGGGTCCTACAGATACTAGATTGTTCTATGGTTACCCAATTAGCTATAGTTAATTGATTTGGCTTAGCAAGGCAGTTAAAAGCATTAGCCCTTTAGGGACTTGATTCCTTAAGTTAGTTCTCAGTGGTAGACACTCCCTCTTTTGTCCCAACTCCCAAAGCTGACTACTTCCTGAACCTTTCCCTTGGGCTTCAGGTCTTTAAGAAGTTGCAGTCTGTACTATCAGCCTCTGACTTGCTGATTATGGAACTGTAGAAGTTCTATCCTTACCTTCTGACTTCTTAAATGAGCAAGATTCTTTCATATTTAAACTCAACTTGATTTAATAAGTATTTATCACATGCACACATATTCCCTGGGCTTTGGAACTTCCTATTTTCACTTCTGTCAGTTACCTCCTTTATCTTCCAAGGGTTCTCATGCCCAAATCACTCTCACCCTTGATCTGCTTTTTGTAGTTGGACTTCCACAAATAAATATATTCGGAAGAAGCGGGGGGGGGGGGGGGGGGGGGGGGGGGGGGGGAGGGAGGAGAAGCATGTATTAAGCACCTGCTATGTGTCAGGCATTGTACTGAGCACTTTATAGATATTATCTCATTTGATATTCACAACAATCTTGTGAGGTAGGTACTATTATAATCTACATTTTTGTAGGTGAGGAAACTGAGACAGACAGCAGCTAAATGATTCGCCATGGGTCATATAGCTGGTAAGTATCTGAGTCTGGATTTGAACTCAGGTCTTCCTGATTCCAGGCCCACACTCTATCTACTCTGCCATCTAGGAAAGAATCAATGGCTCTGACTCCTGAGATCAACTTGGCTCGAGAACATGTGGCCGGGGGATCAGGTGGTCTGAGTCTTCATGATTCTGTTCACCGGGTATTGAATCTTGATTTTGAAACACCGGTCTTGGAAGTAAAAAACCTAGGTTTGAGTGTCAGCTACAAAACTTATTAAATATATAACCTTTCAGAATTTCCTTCATTAATCAACCAATCAATACAAATTTGTTGAGCACCTACTCTGTGCCAGGACCATGATAGGTATTGGAGATAAAAAGATAAAATTGAAACAGTATACTTGCTCTCAAGTTGCTTGCACTATACATACATATTATATATATATATACATTTATACATACATATGTGTCTGTGTAATATATGGGAGGTCAGAAGGTAGGTTAGCAGCTGGAACATCAGGAAAGGTCTCCTATGGGAGGTACCACTAGGATGAGCTTTGAAGGAAGCTTTGTATTCAAAGAACAGAGAGGAGGAAAGAAAACATTCTAGGAATAGACATATGGAGACACACAAGATAGAATGTCATGAACTGCAAATAAAAAATAAGTCATTTTAGCTGGACCATAGAGTAAATAAAGGGAAGTACTACGTAACAAAATTTTTAAAGGACCTTTTTCTAAAAAAAAAATAGTATTTTATTTTTTCCCTGAGAAAATTTTTAGCATTCATTTTTACAAGATTTTGAGTTCTACATTTTTCTCCCCCCCTCCTTCCCCTCTCCTCTTCTGAAAATGGTAGGCAGTTTGATATAATTTATACATGTGTTATCATGTAAAAATATTACCGTATTAGTCACAGTTGTGAAAGAAGAAACAGATCAAAAGGGAAAAAAAAAACATGAGAAAGAATAATTATGCCCAAAGGACTATAAAACTGTGCATACCCTTTGATCTAGCAATACCACTACTAGGTCTGTATCCCAAAGAGAAAATAAAAAAGGGAAAAGAACCTACATGTGCAAAAATATTTATAGAAGCCTTATTCATGATGGCAAAATATTGGAAATTGAGGGGATACCCATCAATTGGGGAATGGCTTAACAAGCTGTGGTATATGAATATTATGGAATACTACTGTGCAATAAGAAATGAGCAGTCAGATTTCAGAAAAACTTGGAAAGACTTGTAGAAACTGATTCAAAGAGAAATGAGCAGAACCAGGAAAACACTGCACACAGTATAAGCAACATTTTGTGATGATCTACTATGAATGACTCAGCTCTTCACAGCAACAGAACGATCTAAGACAAGTACAAAGGACTCACAAAGAAAAATGCTCTCCACATCCAGATAAAGAACTGATGGGCTCTGAATAAAGATCGAGAAGGACTTTTAATGCCCAATAGGGTTATTCATATTATATCTAAAGGCAATAAGGAGCACAATATTTTTTTCAAGCAGGAAAGTGTTTTGGTTAGACCCATCACTTTAGCAGCTGTATGGAGGACAGACTAGAGAGACTTGAAGCAGAGAGGTCAATTAGGGTGCTCTTGTATTAGTCCAAGTGAAAGATGATAACGACTATGTAAGTGGAGGTAATGAAAAGGATATGAAAAACGTTGTGAAGGTAGAATGAATAAAGCTTAACAAGTTATTTGAATATGAAAGGAATGAGAGAATGAAGAATTTAAAATGAATCAAAGCTTATAAATCTGGTTGGCTGAAAGAATAGTGGCACTTTTGTCAGAAATAGTTTAGAAGAAGTGTGGGTTTGGTAAGAAAGAGAATGAGTTCTATTTTGGACATAATTATTTTGAGATGCATTTGGGATGTCCCATTTGAAAAATCCAACAGGCAGTTTGGTGATGAAGGATTAAAGTTTAGAAGAGCAACTAGAACTAGATTTATTCATTAAGCAGTTATCTACATGGACATCTAGGTGGTAAAATGGTTAGAGTACCAAGCCTAGAGTCAGGAAGGCTCATCTTCCTGAGTTCAAATCTAGCCTCAGATACTTACTGTGTTACCCTGAGAAAATCCTTAACCCTGTTTGCCTCATCTGTAAAATGAGCTGGAGAAAGAAATAGCAAACCACTCCAATACCTTTGCCAAGAAAACCCCAAATGAATTCATGGAGAGTTGGACACAACTGAAATGATTGAACAACAACAGTTATCTATATATGGATGATAACTGAATGAATTAAAAAACACATTTATTAAGTACTTACTATGTATCAGTGATTGCACTAAATGCTTAGGATTCAAGTACTAAAGGGAGATAGTCTCTTCCCTCAAGGAATTTACTTTCTAAAAAAGGAAAAATGGATGCATATATGCACACATATATGTATATGTATATATACATATATGAATGTATGTCTCTATATATTTTAGAGATATATTGATTGATATATATATGTAGTGACTGTTAAAAAGGAATTTCTTGGGAATTTCAGGGATGGTGAGTTAATCCATGGAGCAGTCATTTGACATGCCCTTTCCAGGTAGTATGGCAGTATTGATTTGATTATTGAGTCCAGGTAGAAGGAAGTGGCTGCAGGATGGCAAGACAGCTCAGTGATAAACCACAACAGTAATTACTTAAGTGAGTTGAGCTTGTCCATCCACACTCAGCCCTCATCTCTTGGTCTCTCCTATTATTGATCATTCTCTTATTTATACTGTTATGCATTCCACATCTTGACTTTCCCCATCACAGTTTTGGTATATCATGAGTGGGCATAAGCAATTAAATGGGAATTTTGGGGGAGTTTTGCAGAAGCTGGAGATGACACATGAGGGCCAACAGATGACACAGAAAAGGTTTAGAAACTCAGAAATGCATAAAATATATGTATAGTAATGTATAATATCAACATATTTTATCTTCTAATACCCATACTAATTCAGACTTTTTCTCTGGTATGAAAGGAGGGCCAAAAATTTTTAAGGGGATTTTCCAGATCGGGGGGGGGGGGGTGCCACACCCCTAACCCCTGTGATGTGGAAGTGATAACTATACTCTCTTCTCTCAAAGTTTTTGAGACACTTCTCTCCTTCTCCTCAGACCTATATGACTGCTCCTCCTCAGTTTCCTTTATTAGACCCTCATTCAGGTCTCATCTGCTAATGGTGAGTGTACCTCAAGACTATCCTGTGCCCATTTCTCCTCTTTCCATTAATTAACATGCAAAGCACTTTACAAACCTTAAAATGTTATGTAAATGCTAGTTACTGTTACTATACTATTTGGCGACTAGGTGGTGTGATTGGTATTTAGAGTGCTAGGCTTTAAGTCAGGAAGACCTGAATTCAAATCTGACCTCTGACACATATAAGCTGTATGACCCTAGGCAAGTCATTTACCCTCAGTTTGCCTCAGTTTCTTCAACTGTTTCATAGGGTTGTTGTGAGGATCAAAAGAGATAATATTTGTAAAGTCCTTAGCATAGTACCTAGCACACAGTAGGCACTATATAAGTGCTTATTGCCTTCCTTTCCTTCCTTCCTCCATCTCACTTGTTAAGCTCATCAGTTCCCATTGACTCAATTATCATCTCCATGCAAATGATTTTCAGATCTATTTATCTTATGTTAACCTCTCTACTGACCTCTAGCCTCACATCACCAACTTCTTAGTGAGTATCTCAAACTGGATATCCCACGGAAACATCCTGAAGTGAACAAGTCCAAAGCTAAACTCATTACATTCCCCCCCAAATCCTCCCTTTTTCCTAATTTCTATATTACCATTGAGGAAACTACCATCCTCCCTGTCACCTAGGCTTGGAATCAAGGTGTTGTCCTTGACTCCTTACTCTCTCTGCTTCACTCAGATCCAATCTGTTGCCGAATCTTTTCAATTTTACTTTTGTGACATCTTACATATGCCTTCTTCTCTCTTCAAATACTGTCACTACCTTGTTGCAGCCTTTATCATCTCACACCTGGACGATGACAACAGCTTTCTGGTTGGTCTTTTTGCCTTGTCTTTCCCCCATCCAGCCTACCATTCCGTAAGCCATCAAAGTAATCTTCCTACAACGCAGATTTGACTGCGTCATCCCTCTATTTAATAAACCTCAGTGGCTTTGTTCCAAGATCAAATAGAAAGTCCTTTGTCTGACTTTAATGCTCTTCATAACATGGCTCCCTCTTGCCTTTCCTGTCTCCTTATACTTTACTTCCCTCCATATACTCTGTGGTACAGTAACACTGGCCTCCTTGCTGTTCCTCTCACAAGACACCCCATCACCCAATCTTTCATTTTCACTACTTGTTCCCTATGTCTAGAATTCTCTCCCTCCTCATCTCCTGGCTTCTCTGACTAAAATCCCACATTTCTTGATTCCCCTTAACGCTAGTGCCTTTCCTCTATTGATTGTCTCCAATTTATGGTGTATATAACTTGTTTGTACATAGTTGTTTCTCCCATTAGACTATGAACTCCTTGAGATCAGAGATTGTTTTCAAATTTCTTTGTATCCTCAGAACATAGCAAAGTGCCCAACACAAAGTAGGTACTTAATAATTACTTGTTGCTTGCTAACTCAGGTGAAGAATATCTGTTACCCAAGTATTGACAGGCATTTGAACAGACTCTGTAGAGTTTTCCATCACCATATATGCCTTGAACAGATAATACAAATGATGCAAGTTGGGCCCAGAAGTTGAACAGGAGGAGGAGAAAAGACTGATTTGCCTTCAGAAAACTGCGAAGTTCTTCTGCTGACCCCAAACCTCTTATGAAAGCAAAGACCTATCTTTTTAGTTCTAACATTCTGTTGGCGTAGCCCTACAGCAGCAAGACACAGAATATAACTGCATCTAATAAATTGAAAATGAATATCATGCAGGAGGCAAAGGAGAGGCACACAGGGATAAGCAAGCTGTAACATATAACCAATGACAAACTCCAAAGAACAGGAATAAAGATATATCATCAAGGAATGGCATAAGATGAGGAATTCTAGGATGAGGAATGCCAAGTGGGCAGCCAGAACACTCCACTGCTACTCTTGGAACTACAAGAGAAAATGAGGAAGGCTTCCAGCATGTTGGACAGATGGATCCCTTGTAGTGAACTGATGGGAAGAAATGGACAAGAGTGGCTTACAATGGCTTGCTTATGATTTGCTTCACTGGAGGAAACCCTCAAACTGATGAGACTACACGTTCTTTTCCAGATAATTTATAATTGTTAGAGCTCTCCCTAAAAGAAATGGATTGCCTTGAGAATTAGTGAGCTGCTGTCACAGGGAATTTTAAAGTAATGTTTGGGTGAGGGACATTGCCCAATGAGGTCATTCACTGGTAAACAAATTGGCCTAGATGGCCTCTAAAACCCCTTCCTAACCTGTCATTCTAGGATTATTAGTGTTTTGCAGTGGATAGAGTGCTGGGTCTGGAGTCAGGAAGACGTGAGTTCAAACATGACCTCAGACATTTACTAGCTGTGTGATTCTGGACAAGTCACTTAACTGTCATCTGCCTCAGTTTTCTCAACTGTGAAATGGTCCTAATAGTATCCACTACTCAGGGTTATTGTGAGGATTAGATGAGATAATAATTGTGAAGCACATAGCACAGTGCCTGGCATGTGGTAAGCACTATCTAAATGATAGTAATTATTATCATTATCATTATTGTCATTGTTATTCCTAGACATGGATAATGCTCTTAAAGTAAAAATGTTAAATGGCATATTTTCTTTGTTCTTATTTTTGCGGCCTCACAGCATGCGATGAATCAAATGGAAGCCTTCTTGGAGATGGGAAGAGTAAGGTCATGGCATTCATAATTAGACGATATCAGAGTATTTTTGTAGCCCCTCAGTGGGATATTAAGCTAATCAGCTAAATATCATTGTGCATTTTCTGTGTATCTGTGAGATCTTTCTTCAGTGTTTTTGGATAGAGCTTCTATTGTATAATTTTAACAAGGATGAGAAGGTTCTCTTTTGTTTGTAAATAGCCATGTGCGTAGGTCTGCAGTACAAGAAGAAAATATTAAGTTTAATTATTCAATTTAATGCAACAAACACTTGCGATGTTTGAGACACTGTGCTATGGGATGGAAATTCAAGGACAAATGCAAGACTATCCTCCCCTTAATAAACTTACGTTCTCTTAGGTAAAATGTACACAGGTAAATAAAATACAAAATAATTTGGAGAGAGGGGCAGCTAGATGGTGCAGTGAATAGAGCACCAAGCCTGGATTCAGGAGGACCTGAATTCAAATCCAGCCTCAGACACATAACACTTACTAGCTGTGTGACCTTGGACAAGTCACTTAACCCCATTGCTTAGCCAAAACAAAAAACAAAAAAAAATTTGGAAAGTGCTAACCACTAAGGTAAGGCTTCATAAAGGAGAAAACATCTAATCTGAGATTAACCAAAAAAAAAAAAAAATCTAGCATTTATACAGAGCTTTCAGGTTTGCAAAGCAAATTGCATACATTATTAGATTTAATATTCACAACAACCCTGAGGTAGATGCTATTATTATCTCCATTTTATAGATGAGCAAAATGAGTCTGAGAGAAGTTAAATAACCCTAATCACATAGCTTGTCAAGTCAACAAGCATTTTTTAAGTGCCTGCTATGTGGTAAGCACTGTGATATGTGCTAGGGATACAAATAAAGGCCAAAAAAACAAAAAACAAAAAAACCCACCCTGCTCTCAGGGAGTTCAGTCTAATGGAGGAGACAGCATCTATGTACAGCTCTTAAGTGTCTGAGGCAGGAATTGAAATTTGAGTCCTTCTGACTCAAAGTCCAGGGCTCTATTTGCTACACCAATCTAAAGGGAAGAGATTAAGGAGTACACTCCAGGCATGAAGGACCAAAGAATGCACAAAGGGGGAAATGAAATATCAAATTTGGGGAAAAGCTTGTAGATCAGCTCAACATATAAAGAAGAGTAATATATAAAGCTAGAAATAGAGGTTAGAACCACAGGTGGTGGAAGCATGAAAATGTCAGTATCTATTTTACACATTAGAGAACTATAGATGGATTTTTATCAAGGGAATTACATGGTCAGGCCAGTGCCTGACCAGGAAGATTATTTTGGTAGCTGGATAAAGAATGGATTAGAGGAGAAAGAGACTAGAGACCAATTAGGAGACTATTCCAGTACTTCAGGTAAGAAGATGAGGGCTTGATCTAAGGTGGCTGCCATGTGAGTGACAAGAAAGAATGACCAAGCTTAGGGGCAGCTAGGGGGTGCAGTGGATAGAGCACCGGCCCTGAAGTCAGGAGTAAATGAGTTCAAATCCAGCCTCAGACCAAACACTTGACACTTACTAGCTGTGTGACCCTGGGCAAGTCACTTAACCCCAACTGCCTAAAAAAAAAAAAAAAGAAAAAAGAATGACCAAGCTTGCAACATACCAGGCACTATATTAAGTGTGGAGGACGCAAATGAAGGCAAGAGCAGTGTCTGTCCTCAAAGACCTCACATTCTAATGGTGGGAAGGAGGGAACAATCGGCAACAATCAGGTATAAACAAAATTTCACAGTGTAAAAGGAAGGTAATCTTAGAATGGTGGAACCAGCAGTAGAGGACTGAGAAAGGCCTTCTATAGAAGGTGAGATTTGAGCCAAACCTTAAAGGAAGTGAAGAAAGTCAAGAGACAGAGGTAAAGAGGGAGAGCATTCCAGGCACTGATGGAAGGGCACAGAGTAACGAAATGGAGTTTTGTGTTTGAGCAGCAAAAATCTAGAGCAACTAGGTGGTGTAGTGGATACAGTGATGGGCCTGGAGTCAGGAAGACTCATCTTCCTGAGTTCAAATCTGGCCTCTGATACTTACTGTGTGACCCTGTGCAACTCACTTAACCCTGTTTGCCTCAGTTTCCTCATCTGTAAAATGAGCTGGAGAAGAAAATGGCAGAACACTCCAGTATCTTTGTCAAGAAAACCCCAAATGGGGTCATGAAGAGTCAGATACGACTGAAAAATGACTAAACAACAACAAGTAGGCGTCTAGCATATACAGATAGTGGAATATGTTGAATGTAATAAAAGTTGCCAAATAGAGTATTTTAATTTAATCCTAGAAATAATGAGCTACTGAAGTTTGAGTGTGGGGTGAGCTGAGTAAATTATTTTGAGGCTTCAAGGAATTACAGCATTACTGGAAAAGACTCTACTAAGCCTAGGTCCCTTTGCCTCTCATAAGGAAACCAGGTGAGTGAATGAGATCATCTAAGGAGAAAGTGAAAAGAATAGAAGCTAGTCCAGGCCAGAGCCCTAAAGGGAAAGTTTCTAGAAGGTAGCAGATGGTTGCTGATTCACCAAAGAAGAAAAGAAAGAGACTGGAGAGAGTGGGGGCAGCTAAGTGGTGCAGTGGATAGAGCTCCAGCCTTGGAGTCAGGAGGACCCGAGTTTAAATCTGACCTCAGACACATGATACTCACTATCTGTGTGACCCTGGGCAAGTCACTTAACCCCAATTGCCTCACCAAAAAAACAAAACAAAACAAAAAAAAACAACAAAAAAGAAAGAAAGAAAGAGGAGAGATGGAAGAAGAACCAGGAGATAGGTGTGTCATGAAAGGGAAGGGGGAGGATAGTCAGTGGTGTCAAAAGCTACAAAGGGATCACGAAGGCTCAGGACTGAGGAAGAGGTCATCAAGTACAGCAGTTAAGAAATCTTTGGTAACTTGTGAGAGAACATTTTCTGTAGAATGTTGGAGTCATGTGAGAGTCCTTAAAAATCTCTCTTCCCTTTCTCCCTTCACGTCTCAGCCAAAATGCCACCTTCCGTCAGAAGCCTTTCCCAGTCCTGTGTGATTTTAGTGCCTTTCTTCTGACACTATTCCCAGTTTGTCTTATATGTATCTTGTTTGGACATAGCTATCCATACATTGTCCCTCCCATCAGACTGTGAGCTCCTTCAGAGAAGAGACTGTTTTTTTTGTTTTGTTTTGTTTTTTGCTTTTCCTTGTATCTCCAGTAGTTAACCTGGTTCCTAGAACATAGTGGATGCTTACTACATTCTAGTTGACTGACTGATTGACTATAAAGGCGCCTCTGAGAATCACAGGGATAACTTGTAGCAGGCTTCCTCAGCGTTGGACCTTTCTCCTCCTGCCTACTAAATACCCTTTGCTCCTTCCTTTTTCTAGAGACTTCTGCAATCCATGTCTATACAGCTGCTCTCCCTGACAGTCATGTCTCCTGCCTGTGACATCAGAATTGAGGAAAAAGCCATGAGTCTGACTTTTGCTTCCTTGAGCCACTGTCTGATGTGAAAGTGAAAAGGAGCCATATATCAATTAACAGCAGTAATTAGAACACCGCAGTAGGAAAAAAAATAACAACAACAACACCTTGGTAGAACACCTAGATATGCCATGTCTGTGCCATATGCAGACTCTTGCATTTCCATTTATTCCTGCATAGCCCATTGTCATCAAGATTAGGGTGAGTTCTCTGATTGCCCCTCTCCTTCTTCATTGATACCTTCTACTTGCCTTAAGTTAGACCTGGAGCTTACCTTGTGTGACTTAAAATATACAATAAATAAAACCAACTTCTTTGATTCTTTTATGGTAGGTGGGACAGTGAAAAGAGAGCTGAACCTGGAGTCAGGGACACCTGAGTTCAAAACCTGCCTCCCATATTTATTAGCTGTGTGACCTTGGGCAGTGACTTAACTTCTGTTTGCCTCAGTTCCCTTATCTTTAAAATGGAATGGTAATAGCACTTAGTTTCCAGGGTTGTTATGAGGATAAAATGAGATGGTATTTGTAAAGTGCTTTGCAAACCTTAAAGCACTATATAAATACATTTATAAATGTAAGTTATTATTATCTCCTATAGTCCTCAGATTACTAGAATGGACTGGAGCAGTTTGGAAGTCAGATTGTAAGGGACCTAGAAATGGGTGAGAAGTGGGAAAGTGGAGGTAGGAAGTACAGTTAAATCAGTTCTTCATAGGGTTTGAAGAGACCTCAGAAGCCATCTAGTTCAACCTGCTCATTTTATGGATGAGGAAACTAAGGTTCAAAGAGGTAAAGTGATGACTTGTCTGAAATCCTGCAAGTATTAAGTGTCAGAGGTAGGATTTAAACTTAGGTCTTTTGACTCCAGAAACAGTGCTCTTCACATTGTACCACACTGCCTTCTTCACAATTTAGAAGTAAAAGGAATATGGGATAACTTTAGGAGATTGCAAGATCAGGTCAAGAATGAGAATCTTTGTAGGCATTGGGGAAGTACCTAACGGATATGAGAAAACTGAAGAGCATGGTGCAAACTCTCAGGAGAATTAGAATGAGATGGAATTAAGGGCACAAATTGAAGAGTTAGCATTATTGAGGAGATGGATCACCTCCTCCTCAGAGACTGGAACAAAGAAGGAGAGGAAAGGCAAAGATTTAGATATATCATGAGCAAGAGAGATCTAATTCAACTCAACAAGCAACTCAAGGAGTTGCTAGTCTACCAGAGATGGAGATGAGGGAGTGTGAAAGATGGGGCCTCTTTTTTTTTTAATAATGGCAGTAGAGTCTAGAAGTGATAGTATAGAAGAAAGATCATGGATTCTAGGCTGGAAGGGACCTTAGAGGCTATCAAATTTAACCCCTTCATTTTACAGGAGACAAAGACTCAGGAAGGTTCAGATCAAACAAAGGTAGTATTTGATAATCCCCTTCCTCTCTTCTCAGGTTGAGCCACCCCACCTACCTGGGCCTGAGATGGTGATGGAAGGCTGAGTAGTGCAGATTTCCCAGATGGAAGTGGAAAGAGAACACTATACATGGTAATGTCAGGTGGAACCAGATCCTCCACTTTCTCAGATGGCAATGGCAACCATGTGGGCCATATGATGAGAATGCTTCCAGTTCCAAATCTTGAGAGGGGCAGAAGCTGGTTCCGTTCCTTTCTGTATCCAAAGCAGAGTAGGTACCTGGGAAGCAATGCCACCATTCTTGGGTGTCATCTCTCTCCTCAGTGCAGGCCCCCACATCTCTGGGCCCTGGGAATTACAGAGGACTGAGGAAGTACTGGTGGTAAGAACAATTTGGAGATCCATGAGTCACTAATCCTTCAGCAATAAAAAAAACTCATTGATTTCTCTCTGAATTATGAAACCTGTAAGAGAGTGTCCAGAGAATTTCACTTAGAGAAGGCCTAAATTCCTGAATGACAGTATGGCATACTCTCCTTCTGCTATGATCCCTAGAGGATACAGTTGTAAAGAGGGGTAGGTCTGGGAAGGGAATTCATTCAAAGGATGACAACCACAAATTCAATTAAAGAAAAGTCATTTTACCATCTAAGAATGACAATTGGTGCTAGATCTGAAAAATGAAGTTATTCATACATTATTACCAAGGCTGCTAAGAATTCCTTAACAGTTAAAGTGGGTCAAAGAAATGGAAGCACTTTTCCTTAATTTAAGAAACCATTGAGGCTAAAAAAATCTGAAAAATTAATTTGAACAAAAATTATCTTTTAAGAGCATTCAAGTGGGAGCAGAATGCCAGAGTTTTGCTATAAAAAAAAGTAAAGCAAACAGGATGACAAAAAACAAGAAAAGGGTATAATGTGGAAGAGATGTTTCAGATTATTTAGTCTAAGATAGATAGATAGATAGATAGATAGATAGATGATATAGAGAGATGGAACATTTACATTAAGTGATGACCATAAAGGGAATTATGATTTTCATATTAATCTATATGATATGTATCATGAATATGTTGTGGTTTGGGGTGCTAGGAACTCCAAAATGCAAGGGTCTGGGGCATCTGCCTTGAAAGAATTTTATCACTCAAACCTTCTTTTAGTCAGAGTAGCTAGGTTTTATTATAACACCAGTAAGTTGGGCAAAATTCCTAGTAAATCTGCTATTGTGATACCCACAGCAGCCAGCAGAGATTCTTAGGGAATCTGCACTTAAGTAGGATAAAGCTGATACTTACATTCAAGAAAAGACCAAGAGAAGATCTGGATGGGATTAAGGAATGGCAAATAGCCTGGGGTGGTCAAGGTGCAGACAATGGAAGGAGTTAAGTGGTCACTGAGCCACAGTGAGTGAACAGTTAAAACGATTATTAAGTATCTAGGTAGGCTGGGATGGACTAGATGCCTCAGGAAAAATGCCAGTATGGGAAGTTCAGGGCAAAGACATGATCTTTTCCTTTTAAGTATCCAGGTCCCATCACCCCATCAAATATACCAAGTACTGAGGATACATATAAAAGGGAACAAAACAATTCCAGGCATGGTGGGGAGAGAGCAGGAAGTGCCTAGTTTCCAGCAAGATAAAGCAAAAGCCATAACTAGAGGTGGGCAGAGTCCAAGATTTTGGTAGGGTGGAGAGGGTCAGAGAAGGGGGCCATGCCAAGGAGATTGCAGGAAGTTACAGATAAGGAAACTGAACCTTAGGGAGATAGCCAAAGCATCTAGCTCAAATTCACTCAGGAAGTAGCAAAAGAGGCTTCTTATCTAGGTTGTACAACTCTGAACCCATGGCCCTTTCTATTCAAAAATGTTGTCCTACTTTATTTACACTTTCTTCTAGGCATTCCAAATCTGAGAAAGCATATGAATGATGAATCACCTCTTACCATAAAAGTGTTGAAAGGACAGGGAATTGTTAAAGCTTTATTTCCATCCTCTCTCCCCTACATTCTCCCCCTTCTCATTTATCCTCCACATAATAAACTAATGAGATATGCCAGGTGAAACTTTGTAAAGGCAGATTTAAATGGCATAGAAGTCAGAGGCCACTGCACAGAAATAAGGGCTATTTGTTGTGTTGACCATAGTACTGCTATTATCATCTTCTGACATTATAAAGCCCTTGTGTTGTCCTGGTTACTATGCAGAATGTGAAAAAGATGCCATGGAGCTGCTGAAATCTCTGCTCAAAAACAGAGAGTTCTCTCTAAGCATTATGCTGCCATCTATGTGGCATACTCATCAATATATTTCCAGGGCCAGCACCGACAGGGTGGGAAGTGTAGCTCCAAGTGCTATTACCTATAAAGCCTTTCTTCTTCTCTTTCAACCTGGTGAAAATTTCAAGGGGAGAAGTTGTCCAAAGCTGCCTCTTAGAAATATTCCAAGAAACCTTCTTTCAACGAGGCTCATGTATATCAGGGAACTTAGATCCATGCCTTTTAAAATTAGTAATACTAAGGTAAAGGAACATAACGAATATTTCTGGCTTTTTTCTGAAAATTCACTAGAGGTAGAAAGTGGGAGCGACAAAGGATATCTCCTTTTGGTGAATTCTGAAAGGAGGAGGGAGGGAACTTCATGGTGACTGACTGAAGTCCTAGCAGAGATGGCCAAAGGCACAAGCAATTCAGGCACTCATACATGCATTCATTTGATAAATATTTATTGGGTGTCTATTCTCTACTTTGTGTGCCACTGTTGGACAGAGCCTCAGCACCCAAGGAGTTTACAATTTCTCTGGGAAGAAAAGCAAATCGAAACACTGAGAAGAGAGTGATTAAGTACCAGATGAGTATAGCAGACAATAAATACTATAGGAGTTTGGAGAAGAGAAAAATCACTGTAGGCTACAAAGATCAGAGAAGGATTCATTGAAGAAGAGTGACTTGAGATGAATCTTAAACAAGGTGAGATACGTATGGGCAGGGAGAAAAGTGCATGCTAGGCAGGGGTTGCCATAATGGAAAGAGCCTTAGATTAGGAGTTGAGAGATCTGGATTTTACTTTTGATTCTGCCACTAATTTTTTGGGCAAGTCATTTAGCATATATCCAGGCATGAGTTTCTTTATTCTAAAATAAGGAAGCTCCATAAATAATCCAGCTCTTAGGAGGCATGAACAAATCATGGAGGTGAGAATGAGCATGGTGCATTAGAGAGGCAGTGAATAGGCCTGTCTAGCTGGAGTATAGGGTTCATCTACTAGGGTCACGAGATAGGTTTGGAATTATAGATTTAGGCCCAATTCTGGAAAACCTAACCTTAACTCAAACCTAATTACTCTCCCATTACTCTTTTATGATATGACAAAGAGAAAAAAGAGAGGTAGAGTTAGAAGAAGAGCAAGAGAAATGATGGAGAAAAAGATGATATGAAGAGCATTGAGCATGTCTCTCCAAGTCTATGACTGCACTGGGGCATTTTTGAGCCCATTTAGGGGACACCTGGGCTTCAGCTGGAAATTTTTGCCTCCTAACCCCATCCTTCCCTTTTTCTAATTGCTTACATTTTAATAATCATTTCTGGGACCCCATCGTTTCACAAACCCTCATGTCTTCCTATTTGGTGTCCTTATCTAACTAGGTAAATTTTCAATTTTTTAAATTGGTATCCTATATTTTTATATCATCTCAATCTGCCTCTTAAAGCTTCTCCCTTCCAAAGAGTTACCTGTTATAACAAAGTTTTTTTCTAAAGAAAAGAAGAAAAAAATCAGCAAAACTAACATGTACATATGTATGTATTTGTGTGTATATACACATACATATGTTTGTGTATGTGTATATGTGTGTATGTATGTATATGTATTTAAAAAATCAAACAATACATACAATGTTCCATACCCACAAACCCTGAACTTCTGCAAAACAGTAGGTATCTTATTTCTCTTCTTTGTATTGGCCACGATGTCCAATACAATTTTGCAGTATTCATTTTTGATGTGGTTTTTAGTCTTTTAATTTACATTGTTGTAGTCATTGTTATTTTTTTTCCTGATTCTGCTTACTTTATTTTGTATCAGTTCGTTTAAATCTTTCTATGCTTCATTATATTCATCAGATTTGTTATTTGTTAGCACAGTAAGTTTCTTACTTTCATAGATCATTCCCCAGTTGCTGGGAATCTACTTTTTTTCTAGTTCTACTACCAAAAGAAAAAATGCTTTTTTGGTCATTGTTAGTGGAAATAATAAATCCCTCTAAGTGATTGCATGTATGTAAATTCATACTTTTTGAAGTTAATTGCATAAACTATGGCAATTGATTCCTGCCCAATGGAAATATGTAGTGTGAATTCAAATAATGTGACTATTTCACATGATCCATTATTCAAACTAATCAGGAATTAGCTATAATTTAGTATATGGGGCATTTTTTTTTAAATCACTGATTTCCTTAGAGCATAGGCCTAGTAGTTGAATCTCTACATCAAAGGGTATGGATATTTAGTCACTTTAATCACATAATACAAATTGTTTTCTAAAATGGCTATACTAATTCACAGCTTTACCAACAATGCATTTTCTTTCCACAACCCCTCCATCATTGACTATTCCCAATTTATTTTCATATTTACCAATTTGCTGGTTATAAGGTAAAAACCTCAGAGTTGTTTTGATTTTCATTTCTCTCAAGATTAGTGATTTAGAGTATTCTTTTGTACAATTTTCAATAAGTTTGCAATTTTTCTTTTGAAAATTGTTCAGATCCTTGGACCATTTATCTATTAAGGAATGACTTTTGGCCTTATATATTTCTGTTAGTTCTTCCATATATCTCAGATACCAAACCCTTATCCAAAAAATTTAGATTAAATTTAAATTTAGTCACAATATTTTTTTACCCTTTGGGCCACTCCCATCCTACCTTGATGCCTTACTTTTGTTTGTGCAGAAACTATTAAGTTTCATGTAATTAAAATAACCTGTTTGATCTTTTATAATTGACTATCTTTTTATTGAGCAAATCTTTTTTGTTTGGATTACATTTTTGAAACTACACTTTTTGAATGGACTCTGATATATCTAGATAGCTTGATTATATGGTCTTATCTTTTTTAAAAATAATCTTTGTCCACTAGCTCCAGAAATTCTTCCAGAGTGGCTATATGCTCATTTTCTTTTCTTTTATAGATGTGGAAAGACAGAGGAAAGAAAAGGAAAATGTCAGGGAACCTGAAAGAAGAGCAGAGGAGTAGAAATGAAGTAGGTGGGGATGGGGTGGGGGGAAGATTAGCCTCTGTCCTGCCTCTAGGCCACTTAGGCAAAGGATGCTTCCTAGCGCTATTCATAGTGATCATGTGCTGATTCTACCAGCCTCTACCTTAACACCCTACAGGGCCTGCCCTTCTTGAGGGACACCTGATACTGCCCCTCACCTACATCCATAACACCAAACTCCTTACCTTTCTCCTTATACACTCACTTATTGTTTCTTTGTTTGTTTGTTTGTTTGTTTTTAGGCAAATGGGGTTAAGTGACTTGCCCAGGGTCACACAGCTGGTGTCAAGTGTTTGATCTGAGCCTGGATTTGAACTCAGGTCCTCCTGACTTCAGGTCCAGTGTTCTATCCACTGCGCCACCTAGCTGCCCCTATACACTCACTTCTTAAAGGATACTTACCTGGCCTGTGTTCTATTTCACTTAAAAACATTTATGTCACATATCTGTGACAATCTCTGGGCAAGGTTCTGGGTAGACAAAAACAATGAAACAATTCCTGCTGTCAGGAAGCTTACATTCTACTGCAACATATACACCAATTGGTATAACACAAGGGACACTGAAAAAGAAGAAAGCATTAAAAACTAGGGGAAATCAGAAAAAGTCTTACAAAAGAGGTGTTACCTAAAACGACCCTTGAAGGAAGACTTGAATTCTGAGATGTGGAAATGAAATGGTGCTGTGTTGTGGGCATGTTGTGGGCTAGATTATGTACAAGTAGAGAAGTCCTAGTCATTGAGCAACCAGTATTGTTGTTTGGTTGGAACATCGGAAATAATATGGCAAAGATGAATGTAGTCCGGGACCTGGCTAAGGAGCTTCTTTTTTATCTTACAGACAATGGGGAACTGCTAATCATTTTTTGCTTTTGTTTGTCTTGGTTTTTTTTTGTTTGTTTTTTGTTTTTTGTTTTTTTAGGAAGTGAATTAAGACTGTAGAGAATGGGTAGGAATTTAATAGGTATGTAGATGGGGGGCCAGGAGGTGTTCTAGGCCCAGGAAGAGCCAGAATAATAAGTAGAAGTAGGAAGAGAAAACTGGATGAGTATGTCTTCCAACTAATCTGATCAATGAATCATCATTAATATTCTAATGGAAAACAGTAGGATCATGTGACTTAGGTATGCTAACTTCCCAGAGGAACTTAGAGATCATCTATTCCAACCCAAATTTAGAAAATCTTTATGAGAATGATCCATTGGCATGTTGAAAGTACCCTTAATGAAAATATGAGAAAGGAACAAAAGACTTTCGCAAACATTTTTCTAAAGCAGATCACATAAGATCATAGGATTAGAGATTCAGAGGTAAAGGTATCTTACAAACAGTAGAGCCAAGCTTACCCATTTTACAAATGAAGAAACTGAGATATTACCTCCTCTACGAATCTTTCACTAATACTCCTAGTTATTAATGCTCTCTCCTTAATTATCTTATATTCACTTATTTTTGTATATATTCTCTTCTCTTCCTCTCCCCCAATAACAATAATAACATTAATAATAATAGCAAACATTTACATAGCACTTACTATGTGTGAGGCACTGTGCTAATGACAAGGGTTTCATTCAGTTTCAGAAGCTGAGAGCTTTCCCCCTTTTCTGCCAAAAATTTGGCTTCTTTGTTTACAGACCCCAGAAGACCCTTAAAATTTTTAGATTCCTTGTACATTCACTTTATCTCTCTTTGAAAGCCTTAGCCTTACCTTTTAATCTTATTCAAATGCACCTTTGCCCCAGCCCTAAAAAAGAAGTTTGTCTACCTTCCTATAAAACCCTTAAAACTTTTAGGTTCCTTATCTATTCTCTTTATCTCCTTTTGAAAGCAAACTTCTACCTTTCAGTTCCCTTCATTATCTATTCTCATTGTTTATTCAAATCTCTCAGACCTTCCAAACAGAATTCTCACCACCTCCCAACCACTTACCCACTTCCTCTGGCCACCCAAAGTTACTCTATAGTCCCATCAACTGGCCTTTCATTGTGGCTACACCCAATCTCCCCTCCATTGTTTTACCTTCCTATGGCCCCTGGCCATTTCCCACCCTTAATCCTAGCTAGGTGCCTTGAGGTCCAGGACCCAGGAGTTCTGTTCACCTCAGCTTACTAGCCACTCCCATCCAGATCTCCCTAGGCCCTTCCTCCCATCACCCCAAACTACTTGGCCACTGCTAGATCTCTTCCACAGTTTTTTACTGGATTTAAGATCCACCTTTGCCCCCATTCTGATGCTGGGAATTTCTCATGCCCAAAGGCTGAGACTGTCTCATGCCCACTGTCCTTACAGGTGTCACCTGGCCTATTCATTCTAGCCCCCATTCAGATGCTGAGAACCTCTCACACCTAGAGGCTGAGACTCTCATGCCCGTTTGTCCTTACGGGTGTCACTGATGTTTGGGTTCCTTGGGAGTCTGGCCTATATGCTTTATCTTTAATAAACTATTTCTCTGGCTGGAAGAAGATTTGGGTTGAATTCATTCAGGCAGACCTGGCTCTGTGGTCTTGGGGGGGTCCATTTGAGCACCCCCAAACCTCTAGGCCTCTTTACTAAGGGCACTACAATTATTATCTCATGTGACCCTCACAACAACCCTGAGAGGTAGGAGCTATTATCATCCCCATTTTATAAATGAGGCAAGCAGTTTAAGTGACTTGCCTAGGGTCACACAACTAGTAAGTGTCTGAGTCTGGATTTGAACTCAAATCTTATAACTCCAGACCCAGTACTCTATTCACTTCTCCACACATGGACTGGTATTTTCTAACAACAATGCACCAGCAGCAGCAACAGCAACAATAACAATAACTAACATTTATATAGCGCCTACTATGTGCCAGGCACTCTGCTAAGTGCTTGACAATTATTATCTCACTTGATCCTCACAACAACCCTGGGAGCCAAGCGCTATCATTATCCCCATTTTACAGATGAGGAAACTGAGGATATTTGTCTCTGAGTATCCTCAGTACCTGGAACAGTTCTTTTAAATTGAATTGAATTGTCCTAGACTCTAACAAATATTGGGCATAGCATATTTAGAATAAAGGAATTGTGAAAAGTAGTATAGTCGGGTCATTTAGATTTCTGTCCTTAGCTAAAATCATAATTTTCAACTTCAGAACAGGAACATTTTTGGTCTTTTCATGGCAGAGTGGAGAAAGCATAAACATGTTTCCCTGCTGATATCTTAATTCCAAATTAAAACATTTTACCTGATTAGCATATCATCACATTGCTCTTAGCCCTTATCTTCTGAAATACACATTTTTGAGTGGGAAGAGTTAGAATAAACTTTTAAAAGTTTGCTGAATGTAGGAATGACAGAATTTTCAAGTGAGAGGGAACCTCATAGACTGGATAATCCAATCCTAACATACAGATGAGAGAACTCAGCATCAAATCTAGAGGGTTCTTAGAGCTTTCCTTCAGTAAGCTAAGAAGCACCAGTCCCCATCCCTAGCGGAAGGTTCACTTTGGCCACCTTGCCTGGGGGCACAGTGTGTAGTACTTTCCCTGGGCACAAACATTGCTAATATAACGAAGTGATTTGCCCAACGTGACAATAATAATAATCAGTGCTATAACCCTGACTTTTGGACTCCCAGTGCAGTGTTCTCTCTACTACTTCAATGATGCCTTCATTGCATGCTGCCTTTTCTCTGTCTTCTTCTGTGGATAGACACTGCAAAACAATTAAATAGAGGCTTGCACGTAGTAGAACATAAGGTCCTTGAGGGCAGACACTGTCTTATTTCTATGTATCTTCAGGGCCTAATAGTGTCTTGTACACTGTAGGTGTTTAATACATGTTTGGTGGCCTAAAATAAAAATTAAATAGCTAAAGAAGAAGAGAAATGTCCTTTCTAGTTGGCATAGTGGACAGAGTGCTGGACTTGGGAGTCTGAAAGGTGAGTTTAAATCCTACTTCAGATACTCAGTAGCTCTGTGACCCTAGGAATATAATTTAACTTTCCTTGGTCTCACTTTCCTCATCTGTAAAATGGGATGATAATAATAGGACCTAACTCACAGGACTATTATGAGGGTTAAAAGAGATAATCAATGTAATTGTTATTATTGTTCAGTTGTGTTTGACTCTTCATGGCCCCATTTGGGGTTGTCTTGGCAAAGATACTAGAGTGGTTTGTCATTTCCTTCCACAACTCATTTTACAGATGAGAAAACAGAGACAAACAGGGTTTAAATGAGTTGAATGAGGGTCACACAGCTAGTGGATGTCTTAGGCCAGATTTGAACTCAGGAAAATGAATCTACCTGACTTCAAGCCCGGTGCTATATCCACTGTGCCACCTAGCTGTCCCAGGACTTTGCAAACCTTAACATGTTATATGAATATTACTATCATTACTATTATTATTATTAAAAATAAATTTCACTTTCATTTTGTGATTTCTAGCTATTGCTGGGGCCCAGGCAATGTTCACCCTTTATGAATGCACACAGATTACTAGGCTTGCCATTTGGAAATGCCTTCTAGCCCTATAGCTAGAGAAAATGGTGTAAGTAATTTCTCCCTGTGAGCATCAGTTCCAAGGTCAGTTATTTTCTAGTCTAGAAAGTGAAGCAGCTCACTGGCCAAATCTCTGCCTCCTCCTTCCCCTGCCTGTTCCCCCTGCTGAGCAGCTCCACTGCTATCATCATTCTCTGGCTGTCCACTACAAAGCCATTTTAGAAAACAGTGGTATAGCTCAATTTGCCAAAATAAGAAAACATTTTGTCTGTTTGGTGTATTCTATATGTTCCTTTCTAAATACAAAAGAGGATAAAGGCACTTTATCAGGCTTTTTGTGGTACTAAGAAAAGAATTGAGAATTCCTAGAAAGAAATCCCTGGCTCTGGAGTTATTAGTCCTGGTTTTTATATCCAGTTTCCGGCACTTACCAGTGTGACCCTGGCCAAGTCACTTATGTTCCTTAGAACTTAATTCCCTCAACTATAAAATGAGAGGTGGATTAGATGCCTTCTGAGGTCTCTTCCCACTCAAGATTTGTGGTCCTGTGATGCTATGATCTCAACTGAGGGAGTGCTCACAGAGCTCCCAGGCACCTCATCTCTCCTATGACGTTCTGTTAGGTCTATGACCTTCTATTAGATTTGAATTGGGAATTCATAGTGATTTCTACCTTTAATCCTGACTTACAGAGTTACTCTGGGAAATCATTTTAGTAACTCAATGACTTTCTTCCCCTGTCTAGTATGGATGAAGTGATACTAGTACATCTCATGGTGCTATTGTGAGACTACATAAGGAATAAAAAAAAAAAATATTGTATATTATTTTATCTTGCCAGTTTAAAAAAAATAGGACTATAGTATTCCCCTCTAGTGAAAAAGACTCTTTAACACCTCTTCTATGTGAGATAATTTACCCCATTCTACCTCTCCCTTTCCCCTTCTCCCAGTGCATCCCTCTTTCTCACCCTTTAATTTTATTTTTTTGGATATCATCCCATCATAGTCAATTCACACCTGTGCCCTCTGTCTATGTATACTCCTTCTAACTGTCCTAATAAAGAAATAAATTTTCTTAGGAATTTTAAGTATCATCTTCCCTTGTAGAACGTAAACAGTATAACCTTATTGAATCCCTTATGATTTTTTCTTTCCTGTTTCGCTTTTTATTTTTTTTTTGAGTCTTGTATTTGAATTTTCTATTGTATTCAAATTTCTATTCAGCTCTGGTCTTTTTTTATCAGGAATGCTTGAAAGTCCTCAATTTCATTAAATATCCATTTTCCTCCAGAAGGATTATACTCAGTTTTGCTGGGTAGGTGATTCTTGGTTGTAATCCTAGCTCTTTTGCTATCCAGAATAACATATTCCAAGCCCTCCAATCCTTTATGTCAAAGCTGCTACATCTTGTGTTATCCTGACCATGGCTCCACCATACTTGAATTGTTTCCTTCCGGCTGCTTGCAATATTTTCTCTTTGACCTGGGAGCTCTGGAATTTGGCTATTCCTGGGAGTTTTCATTTTGAGAGCTCTTTCAGGACATGATTGGTGGATTGTTTCAATTTCTATTTTACCCTTGAGTTCTAGGATATCAGGGCAGTTTTCCTTGATAATTTCTTGAAATAGTATGTCTAAGATCTTTTTTTTTTTATCATGGCTTTCAGGTAGTACAATAATTCTTAAATTATCTCTCCTAGATCTATTTTCCAGATCAGCTGTATTTCCAATGAAATATTTTACATTTTATTCTATTTTTTCATTCTTTTGATTCTGTTTTATTGTTTTTTGATATCCCATGGAGTCATTAACTTTCACTTGCCCAGTTCTAATTTTTAAGGATTATTTTCTTCAGTAAGTTTTTGTACCTCTTTTCCAATTTGGCCAATTCTAGTTTTTAAGGAATTATTTTCATCAGTGAATTTTTGTACTTCTTTTTCCTTTTGGCCTAGTCTGTATTTTAAAGAATTCTCTTCAGTGGATTTTTGTGTTTCTTTTACAATTTAGACTATTCTACTTTTAAGGTGTTATTTTTTCAGCATTTTTTTTGTTTTTCTTTTACCAAGATGTTGACTCTTCCTTGCATCATTTTTATTTCTTTTCCCCATTTTTCCTCTGCCTCTTTTATTTGATTTTTTAAAATCTTTTTTGAGCTCTTCCAAGACTGGAAATCAATTCACACTTTCTTCTTTGAGGCTTTGCATATAGCTGCTTTGATTTCATTGTCTTCTGAATTTGTGTTTTGATTTTCCCTTTCACCATAGTAACTTTCTATGGTCAGGTTCTTTTTTTTTTTTTTTATGTTTTCTTATTTTTCCAACCTTTTCTTGACTTTTAACTTTGTGTTAAAGTTGGGCTCTGCTTCTGGGTTGGAGGGGTCACTGTCTTAAGCTTCAGGTTTTTCAATCTGCTGTTCAATCAGAGCTAGTTGTGAGGGTCTGTAAGTTTCAGTTTCAATGTGGCATGATCTAAGGAGAGGTATAGTCTTTCCTGCTCTGAAACTGTGACCAGGGCCCCTGCTCCTGCTAGTTCTCCTTCTTGCCCTGGAACTGTGACCCATAACCAAGTATGGGCAAAGCAACAGAGTCTCATACCCAGTTCCAACAAAGATTCTCCTATAATCACCTATTGACTAGTTTTCCAACTCCCTCTTATAATTCGGATAGCTGAGAGCTCCAGAAACTGAAGTCACTGATGATTCAGCTGCTCCCAAGGCCTGCTGCTATTTTACTGGGGTATGACCTGCACAGGACTGAGCTTCACTCTCATTCCAGTGAGATAGGCTTTTTTTGCTTACATTCTCAGTTGTCTTGGACTGCAAAATTATTTCACCCCATCTTTTTGTTGGTTTTGTTGCTCCAGAATTCATTTTGAGGCATAATTTTAATGTTGTTTGGGGGGAAATTTGGGAGAGTCAAGTCCCTGCCTTAAACACCATCTTGGCTCACCACCCTTTTTCTTTACCAGTGTCCTTCCAGTGTTGTGTGGCTTTAAGTCAGAGATACTATGGTCTCTGAAGAGTTAAAAATTACTATCACCCAAAAGAAAACAGAGGGACAAGTATTAGGTGTGAGCAGGCTATAACACATGCAAACAAAAGCTTACAATTAAAGGATGCTATAAAAATGATGTGTGAATGAGAAAGATGGGTTGCTTTGGTAAGAAAGCCATAGTCCTTGAAATGTCAAGAGAAAGTTATGAAGGCCTCCAGCATGTTGGATGGTTCCCCATGGTGAACTTATGGGAAGATACAAACAATTGTCACACAGAAGGGTCAGGAATAAATGGGTTGAACTATATATCTTTAGAAGGAATTCTCATTTCAAAAAGTTATTTGAGTATGTGCAAGACGCTATATTAGGCACTGAGGATACAGAACAAAAATTACGGTAAGGAATTTATATCATATATTATTATAACTAATAATCTTATGGGAAAATATCAAATTGCTCAGGAAAAATGTACTTATCTAAGTATATTGTTATATTGCATACTCTTATGGGAGAGCTGCACCCTGATTTTGACCCCCCCAAAAATGATCCCTATTAAGTTGCCACTGAAGTAATCATGTCTTGCTAAATTCCTCCAAGAATACAAGATTGGACTATTACTAAAGAGCAGTTAAGACAGTTATTGCTGATTTCCAATACATTTAATGAGCTTCTATTTATGATGAAAAAGGTGGAATGCATGGGCATAAGAAGTAATCTATAAATATGTACAAATGCACATTACTATTTAAGTTTGTGGGGATGCTGTAGATAAATTAATATGGAATATGAAAAAAATCTATGATAATGAGGTTGAAGTTAATGCTGATGCTTCTTAGATGCACAAATCCCAACAGTATGCTTTGGGTAAGGTTTATTTGTGGTGTAGTAAAAGATGGCAGTCTTAAGATGTGTTGATGAACCCCTAACTGAAAGCACAGCCCCATTATTAAGAAGTGGGAAATTCTAGTCAGAAAGTCATGCTAATCCCAATAATGGAAAACAATGAGAAAACCTGTACAATAAAAGCAAACATAGAAGCAAACATTTTAAAAACATCTTATTGGAATACAGGCTTGTAGAGGCATAGCCAGTGAGAGGCAGCGTGATTTAGACAAAGTAGTATCAGATTGGGAAGTAGATATCTGTGCCTTAATCCTAGGTCTTCCATTCAATGACTATGTGACCTTGGTCATATCATTTGGAGTGTTAAGTCAGGAGGGGAAATTGTAGAATAGAATACATAGATATGTAGATAGAAAGAAAGGAAGGAAAAGTAAGAAAGGGAGAAAGAAAGAGAAAAAAAAGGAGATAGGAATTATTAAGTGTTGCTATGTTCTAGGATGTGTGCTAAGCACTGGGAATACAATACAAGAGAGAAAAGACAGTCTCTGCCTTCAAGAAGCTCACATATTAATGGGGGAAGACAACACATTAAAAGAAGCTGAAAGTGGGGAGGGGAAGGGCAGAAAGCTGGGAAAACCCTGAGAATAATGGGGGGAGCTGGATGAGAAGTGAGCATGGATGGCCTACTCAATTCTTTAAGTGGTGGTTCTGGGCAGCACATCACCAACCAATCAGAAGGGGAAGCTGAGGTGGAAAATTCTACTTAGTCAGAGAATCACAGATTTAGAGATGAAAGGGCCTTCAGAAGCCCAACTGAAGCCCAACCAAGTAACTTGCAGGAAACACATAAATCCATGGCAGAACTAGAACTAAAAACCAGACCTTATGACTTCAAGTCCAGTGCTCTTCCCAGGTTGTCCTTTGCTTTCATTAGTCCTCAATTACTTCATCTGTAAAGTAAGGGAGTGTGGGAAGATGATTGCTAAATTCCCATCCATCTCTAACATTTGGATTTGATGATTTTCCAAAGAGCGCTTTTGCTCCCAATGCCAAGGAAGGTTGAGCTGTGATGACCAGGCTAGAAAATGATTATCTTGAACTTTTAAAATGACTAGGAAAGTGCTTAATAGCCCCAGGCTGACCTTGGTCAACTAAGTGCTGCGTATACTTGAAGTGAATGTTTAGTATAATTGACAGGTATATTTGTGAACTAGCACATCTTTAAAATGAAGTGAGGCCTGTGAATGTAACTATTACCTGAAGGAAAATGAGAAGGTGCAATGGATTCCTAAAGAAGAGAATCTAATCAACAATATACACTAAGTACTTTCTATGAATCCAATGAAAGGTCTCATGGTGTAGTAGTTATCAGAGTCAACAAAACCTAGGTTGGAGTACTATCTGTGATACACAGTAGTTGTGTAACCACTGACAAGTCATTTAACCCCTTAATGCCCAGGAAGCTGTCTATGACTACATATTACTGAGGAATTGTCAGAGATCAAAAAAAAAAAAGTGGTCCTAACTCTGTGAGAAAATTATTTCTTTATTCCATACTTCAGTCTACTTCAATGACACTCCAAGACTTATCTATGAAAGGAATGATGTTTTATGTTTTAGACCACACATTTAAAAAAAATAAAATGGAGTACAATAAACCTACAAAAGAAAATATTCTACAGATAAAAATGCTATTTATAGTAGAAACTACTGAGGATCTGGGAGTCCCAAAGTGGTTCAGAATCAATATGTGAAAAGAGGTTTGATTATTGGGAAAAAACAACTGAATATAATGGAAGAAAGAAGTCAGCCAAAAGTATTTATTGATACTCATTAGGTACCATTTGCCCTAGATATGCTTCCATAAAGAACTAAAACATTATATATACATACATATAATATATATGTGTGTAAGTGTGTATATATGTATATGTATGTATGTATGTATATGTATATTGTGCCATACATGTTCTGATCTAAATTTATCTATTTTTCCATTAATCTGCAAGCTCTTTGAGCCAAATAAGCATTTTCCCCTTCTTTTCTTTTAATCCTGATTATAGAAACGGACAGAGGACCCTATCCATAGGAGATGTTCATGAATACTCTTTGATTAAAAGAGGATTCCTTATTCTAGGACATCTTGGATAAAATTGTTGCAAATACATAAAATATTCGCCTAAACAATGATCCCAGCCTATTTGCACAGAATCTATTTGTCATTTTGGTATTAACTGGAGAACAAATGGTCATTATCCAACCGTCATCTTCACTCTTGATTCTGAAAAGCTCTGTGGTATAATGGATAGTGCTGGATCTGGAGTCAGAAAGACCTGGATCTAAAAATATATCTTAGATAGTTACTAGCCATATGACCCTAAGGCAATCACTTTACCTCTCTCAGCCTCAATTTCCTCATCTGTAAAATGAGTATAAAAATCGCATCTTCCTCATAGGATTGTTGTAAAAATCAGTAAGATGTGCTGTGTAATCCTGAAAGTGTTTACATAAATGTCACCTGTTATTAGTATCATCTCATGATAATGATGCTGATGATGTTGTTGATGATGATCTGATTCTGTGACGGGGCTGAGGAGGGTAATTCTGCTTCCTTAAGTCCTTAAAAATCAGGTTTTTGGTGCCCTTTTGATAGACTCTTAGAGGCTATTTATTCTGAGAAGAGGTTCTTAAACTGGTGTCCACAGGTCCCTAAGGAGTCTGTGGATAGATTTTAGAGTCAGCAAACTCAGTTAGGGAAAAAAGGTTACATCTTTATTTTCACTAAGCTCTAATTGAAGCTTAGCATTTTCTTCAATTATTTAAAAAACATTCTGAGAAGGGTGCCATAGGATTCATGAGACTGCCAGAGGGGGTCCATGACATTAACAAAAAAAGGTTAAGAATCCCTTTCTAGGGCTTGGTGTTAAGGAAATTTCAATAATGAATTTGATATCTAAACAAGCCCATTAGCTTCATTCTGACTCATGATTCTATCTCTTACCTCAGCCTTATATTGCAAAGGAGTACAGTTTTCCACAAATGCTCCTTGTCAACTGTGTGAAGACATCAGTGAAAACGCAAGTTTTCTAGATAGTTAAAGGCACAGAGGTAATCACTTCAGTCTAGAATCAGCTTTGAAGAGGATGACCCCTGGCAGCAGAGAAGAGAGCTGAACATGGATAAAAGACAAAACTGGTTCTACCAGTTTAGAGTTGAGCTGAGGAGACGGTTCAGCAAGGAGAGAAATGGCATTGATGCCCTTTAGTTCCAGAGGTGGGAATAGCCTTGGTGATACATGTACCCTATATGTTTATCTCACTCTTATTTTAGTCCAAGTCTGTGTTCATTCTCCCCACCATTGCTGTGTTTATTTGCATGAGAATGTGTCCCAGGTTTATAGAGAGACTATTTTGTAGCTATTTTTACAATGATGTCTTATTAAATGCCTGTGCTACGAGCTAATTGAAGTGGCTAGGTGACACAATGAGTTGAGAACTAGGCCTGGAGTCACAAAGACCTGAGTTTAAATCCAGCCTCAGATCCTAACTAGCTGAGTGACCCTGGGCAAGCCCACCTCAGTTTACTCATATGTAAACTGAAGATAAATATAGCACCTGACTGTCATGGTTGTTCTGATGATAAAATGAGGTAGTATTTGTAAAACCCTATTCAAACCTTAAAGCATTGCCATCATCATCAACATCATCATTAATAGTATTGTTGTCATTTTTGACTGACTGTTAATGGGAAACTCACTAGTGAATGCTCATGAATTATAGTTTTATGAGTTAATATCTCCAAAGGATCCTATACATCTGAGGGCAGTACTTGCAAATCTGTGCATGAGAGTTGGTGGAAGATAGCCCAGCTAAATTGCTATGCTATGGAACTTGACCCTCAAGAATCCAAGGTAGCAGATACATTTTGTGGGACTCAATCCACCAGTGAGAGTACCTGAAAGTGTACTCTCTGAGGGGATGCTGCATCATTACATAAATACTTTAAAGTCTAAAGTTATTTTAATTGGATGAATTAGTATGTGACCTATTTGAGGGAAGGAGCCTGTTGTTTTGGGGGTTTTTTTGCTTTTCTTTATATCCAGAGGACATAACATAGTGCCTAGTACATAGTAAGCACGTAATAAATAGCTGTTGACTATTTGATCAATTATCTAAATTTCAATGTATGATATGTTGGAAGAATTTTTTCTGGAGAAGTATTTTTCTTAACTGCAAAGAGGGAAAATTATTATCAAACAATTAAAAGAAATGATTGGAGACAAAACAAGCAGATTTGATTATGCAAAAATGAAGTGTTTCATAACAAAAAGTAATATCCAAAAACAAAGTTTAAGAGAGATTGGAAAAAAATCTTTGTGAGAAATAAGTCTGATAAAACTCTGACATCCAGAATCCATAAGGAACTGACACATGTATAAAGGGCAATCTCTATTCCCAATGAGTAAATAAAAGGGAAAACTCTCTCCACATGATTATTTCATAAGTAGGTAGATGTTTGAGTATCACTAAGCCCTTTTACAAATCAAAAAATAAGATAAAGAAATTTTGTTGAAACACAACACATTTTCCAGCCTTTTCTCCTCCTTTTGAACTTCACAGACTTTGCTAGGTACACAGCACCACAGAGGCCATGTTTCCCTTGCCCCAAGGGAGAACTGGAATTTCTTTGGAATCACTTATGATCTCAGTGTTTCTTTAAGTTTTGAATTTAATCATGATTAGTGCTTAGGATGTGTGAATGAGGGATTTGGGGTGAGGGCTTAGGGAAAGGATTATATGAGTTATAGCAACTGTTGAAGATAATACAGTCAACTCAATTACCTGCACCATTGGAGGGAAGCAGAAATGTGGATAATTTCAATCAGCGGATAATCCAAAAATTATTTCCTTTTGACTCTTGGAATGTATTAGATGATTTTTGTTCTAGTAGGATGATCTTTCTAATTGTGTTAACCTTAGCTTGATGTTAGAATTAATTTTCATTCCCTAAACACATGCTCATCTATGCATTTAACAAATTTTTATAGAGTATCTACTATGTTAAGACATTTTAGTAGGTGCTAGGAGATAGAAAGGTGAATAATAAATGACTCCTGTCCTCATAATGCTAACAGTCTAATAGAGGGGTTCTTAACCTTTCTTATGTCATGGACCCTTTGAAAAGTCTTGTGAGGCCTATGTTCTCCTTTTCAGAATCCTATTTTTAAAATGCATAAAACAAAATACACAAGATTACCAAGAAAATCAATTATATTCTAATGCAATTATAAAAACACTTTAAAAAACAAATCTTGAACCCCAGGTCCAAGAACTTCTGATAAGTGGTGAAAAAAATCACTCAGAACTATGTGGAATGGTAAGGGAGAGCCAGGCTGTGATTAAATGTTTGTTAAAGATAGTCTATAATGTGGATAATTCATTCAAAGAAAGGAAGAAGAGTTCAGTAAAACATGTTTTGTAAGGAAATTTACAATCAGCATTAAAAAGTCTGTGAGTCTACAAACACATCGTTTTGTTTAAGATTGAAGGAACTTACAATTATAAGGAATTCTAAATAAAGAATTTCTAAGGACTTGTGTTAGTTACTTAGGTAGCTGGCATGGTTGTGCATTTTGAATAATTAAGAGTTGTTGTTGTTTTTTTAACTCCAGAGATAATTTAGTCATCATCTTCAGATAAGCAATCTTTATACAATAAACCAGAATAGTAAGAGCCAAAATAAGGATAATAATTTAAATGATGCTTCAAGGGTTTGTAATTTCCTTCCTGTGGGCAATTCCTACACAAATGCTAAAGTGACTGCTTCATAATTTAGTGTCCAGTTTTGAGATTTGTTGTGGCCAAAAAATTTGTCTCCCTGAGGCCAACCCAGAGATGAATTTCTCTGAATTTAGCTTGGCTGGTCTCCCATCATCCCACCCATAGTCTCTACCCCTTTTCTACTTAGTATAAGCTACTTGAGCTTTCACTCTACAGCATTGCTTTTGAGAAACCAGGGTCACCTTCATACCACCATGTGGCACTAGGGTTGGGTTTCAGAAGAGGTATAACTCTTAAGGTAATAGCTCACATAATCCAAAGCATTTATATAGCGCTTTAAGGTCTGCATAGTGCTTTCCAAATATTATTTCATTTGATCCTCACAACAACTGTGAGAAATAGATGCTATTTTTATCCCCATTTTATAGTTAGGGAAAGTGGGACAGACTAAGGTTAAGTGATTCACCCAGGGTCACACAGCTAGTAAGTGTCTGCAGTTAGATTTATATTCAGGTCTTTTTGACTCCAAGTCTAGCTTTCTTTCCACTGACTGTACTATACAGTGCCTATAGTTTACAAAGTATCCTTTAAACAGGTAGCACAAGTTTATTTGTCCTTCATTGAGTTTGATCGGGCATAGGATATGCAAATAGAAAATTTCCAGGCAAATTATATTTACTGTGATTATATTTTATCATTTTATCTTTTTTTTTTCCTTACCAGTGTTCTTATATGGCTATAAGCCATGGAACATTATACTATCTAAAGAATTGAAATTGGGTATCATCCTGAGGGCTTAGAGAGGCACATGGTTGGGAGAGAGTGATTAGATTGCAACGCATAAGTAATACAGAACTATGAAGAACCAAAGCAAAGGATGTCAACAAAGAAATGTATGATTAAGAAAGATGAGTAGATGACAGGCAAAAGCAAGGAGTAATGGTTGGATGGTCCTTATGCTTCACTCATATCCTCATTTTGTCAAGAATAAACAAGGAAGACCCCCAGCATATTGAGGGGAAAGACCCCCTATGGCATACTCAGGAGAGGACATGGACAAGAGTCACATGTAATGGGTAAACATGGATGGGATTCAATGGGCATCATTGGAAGAGGAAATGTCATTGATGATGTCACAGATCTATTTGAGTATGCGTCATTTGCTGATTTCTTTTTTCTTTTTTTTTTATCCAGGCATTTATGGATATGTTCCTCCTCCCGAATCCTGCCACTGCCACCTTCACTAATGAACCCTTCTTTGCAACATAGTTAAGCAAAACTACCCAGCACAGTGACTATATCTAACCATGAGTTCAACATCTGTACTCATAGAACCTATCTCCCCCACCAAAAGGTATATGTTTATTTTTTTTTATCTCTCCCTTTGAGTGATTTTAAAGCAAAGTAAAAACCACACACCAAATCACTATGGGAACTAAAAAATAAGCGCAACATCTTTCAGGACTCACATTTTGATTTGCTAACAACCACTACTTTGATTTTCCATCAGCACCTAATGAGGAAAGAAATGATTAGTTAACTTTAATAAGACAGGTTGAAAACAGGGGTAATATTGATATAGGCACAATGTATTAATTTTCAGCTCAATGTATTAATTTAATAGCAATTATTAATAACCAAAATCTATTATTATAGATTTTAACCACATTTGTCCAGGTCATTTTGTCCCTAGTCTCTCATTCAATTTATCCTTCACACTGTCACCAGACTAATCTTTCTTGAGCACAAATCTAGTCATGCTATTCCTCTGCTTAAAATTCGTCAATTGTTCCCCATGGCTTCCCAAGCAAAAATCAAACTATTCAGCCTGCCACAAACTGATATTACTCTTCCTTTTCAACCATATTTCATAAACATATATCCTATACCCTATATACTGACAAACTAGAATTCAGAATTCTCTGCCTTCTAAACACCTACTGTACTTTTCATGCCTCTCAGAGTGCCTGGAATATTTTCCCTCCATCCTTCTCTAAACTTCTTAGTTCTTACCAATCCTTAAAAGCCCAGATTAGAAATTGCCTCCTTTAGGAGACCTTTCTTTACAACTTTAATGCCATCCCTTTTCAGATTTCACATAGGTTTGTTTTGTAACTCTCTAATTATTAGGCAATATCATAAATTATAGTTATCTATGTCCCTCAATCTTCCTCCCTACTAGTTTTCCCTAAAAGTTCTTTGAGGGGAAGGGCTATATCCTATCTCAACTTTTAAGTTTCTCCAGTACCTAGTTCAAAGTTTTGTGTAGTTAAGTACTAATAAGTGTTTGTTGTAGATTTAAAACTGGAGGCTCTTTCCTCAAGGGTCCAACCCCATCATTTTGCAGATGAGGAAATTGAGGCCCAGAGAAGTTATGTAGCTGTCCAAGGTCATTCAGCCAGGATTTTTATCAAAGTCCTCTGATTACAAATCTAGATGTAATCTGTATACAGCAGGATTTTTATCAGAAAAAAATTGTTCTTGAAGAAATGCCAGAACTTTAAAGGCAGAAAGGACCTTAGAGGGTATTTTTTCCAAACCACATAAAAACAACTGTCCCCGCTACAACATGCCAAACCAGTGGTCATCCAGATTTTACTTAAAGACCACTAATGAGATGGCATCTTATTTTTTTTGATAGCTCTAATTATTAGAAAGTTTTTTTTTCCTTATCCTAAGCCTCAATTTCCTTCTTTTTTCTTTTGGAGGCAAATGGGGTTAAGTGACTTGCCCAGGATCACATAGCTAGTAAATGTTTGAGGCTAGATTTGAACTCAAGTCCTCCTGACTCCAGGGCTGGTGCTCTATCCATTGTGCCATCTAGCTGCCTTTTAATTTCCTTCTTCAGTGGATCACCTTTTGTCAGAATTCTCCACTGTGACCTGTACATCTTGGGAAACCCCGCTCAGCCATAGCTCATAGTTTCATTGAGCTATGTAAGCCCCTCCACCACTACAAGGCTATGATCAAGGTGGGGCACAAAAAGTGATCCACTAAAGAAGGAAATGACCAAGAAAACCTCACAGACAATACTAAAATAATAAAAGAGATGACATTGGAAGATAAGCCCCTTAGGTAGGAAGGTGTCTAGCACATTTTTGGGGAAGAGCAGAGAACAACTACAAGTAGTTCCAGAAAGAATGATACAGCTGGGCCAAAACCAAAAGAAAGCTCAGCTGTGGATGCATCTGGTGTTGAAAGAAAAGTCAGATGCTCTAAAGATCAATATTGCAGAGAATGTAAGATTTATGAACCAAGGTAAGCCAGATATGGCCAAATAGGAAATGGAAAGTTTAAACATCAATATCTTGGGTGTCAGTGGACTTAAATGATTGAGGATGGGCATATTTAATTCAAGTGATCATTACATATACTGTTATAGGCAAAAATCCCTTAGGAGAAATAGAGTAGTCCCCATAGTCAATAAAAGGGTGAAAAAGCAGTACTGGGGTATAATGTCAGAAATGACAGAATCATACCTGTACAAATCCAAGGCAACCCACTCAACATCACAGTAATACAAGTCAATGTTCCAATCACTAATGCCAAAGAAGCCAATGTTGCTCAATTCTCTGATGATCTACAACATCTTCTAGAAATAACACCAAAACAAGATGTCAAATTCATTACACAGGATTGGAATACTAAAGGAGGAAATAAAAAATAATTGGAATAACAGTCAAGTTAAGCTTTGGTGTACAAAATGAAGCAGGAAAAAGACTAATAGAGTTTTGTCAAGATAACCTGCTGGTCATAGTAAACACTCTTTTTCAACAACCCAAAAGGCAACTGAAGAATATTGAAGTTATATTGATTATATAATTTGCAACCAAAGGTAGAGAAACTCCATACAGCCAGTTCAGACAAGACCTGGAGCTGACTTTGACTCAGATTATGAGCTTCTGGTTTCAAAATTTGGACTTTAATTGAAGAAAGTAGGGAAAACCCTAAGACCATATAACTATGACCTAAATAACATCCCTTATAAATATGAAGTGGAGGTGATGAACATATTTAAGGGATTAGATCTGATAAATAGAGCACCTGAAGACTTACTGTACAGGAGGCAACAACAAAACCATTCCAAAGAAAAAGAACAAGAAAGCAAAATAGCTGTCTGATGAGGTCTTACAAACAGCTGAGAAAAGAAGGAAAACAAAAGGCAAAAAGAGGAAAAAAAGGAAAGCTATACTCAAGTGAATGCAGAATTCCACAGAACAGGAAGGAGAGATAAAAAGGTTTTAAGTGAGCAATGCAAAGAAATAGGAGAAAACAATAGAATGGGAAAGAAAAGAGATGTCTTCAAGAAAATTAGAGATATCAAAAAAAAACATTTCGGGGCAGCTAGGTGGCGCAGTGGATAGAGCACCAGCCCTGGATTCAGGAGGACCTGAGTTCAAATATGACCTCAGATGCATAACACTTACTAGCTGTGTGACCCTGGGCAAGTCACTTAACCCCAATTGCCTAAAAAAAAGAAAAAACAGCAACAAGCCTCAACTTGTTTTTGTGCCCATTGCTCTTATTTTTACATTCTCAGGCTCATCAGAATCAATCTAATCCCCTCTTCCACACAAAAGCTATTCAAATTCTTGAGGACAATTTGCATGTTCCCCCTAACATTTTTCTTCTCCAGGCTAAACATCCTCACTTCCTTCACCTGTGGCAAGATCTTAACGTCTCCCATCCTCATTGAATTCCTCTCACCACTCTCCACCTTATCAACATCCTTTCTAAAATATGTTGCCTAGAACTGAACATAGAACACCAGCCATATTCTGACCAGAACTTCAGAGAATTGCAAGCAAATGTGAAACAAGTCTGGGAAATAGACTTTTGGATCAACTTCCAAAACTGCTCAGGGAAGCTCCATTAAGAAGTAGTGAGCCATCTTCTTAGTTTACACCAAAATACGATTAGGATGCCAATAAGACAAGGTGGGTGAGAAAACAGGATGAGATTTTACCTGTGGTAATGGAAAATAACTGCTACCCATAAGTCAAATTTTACCACCAAGGTTTAGATTAATTACTTAGGAGTTAAATCTAAACGGCTAGGGGAGATAAAGAATGTGAATCTATTTACATTATGGCTAAAGACTACTACTACTACCACTACTACTAATAATAATAGCTAATATGTGTATAGTACTTTAAATTATAATACATTGCATATACTTTATCTCTTTCAATCAATCATAGCCACAATTTATAGCAGGAAGGAAAAATGAGGAAATACCTAAATCAGTGGTCTCTTATATTTCTATTGTATGAGATAATAATTGATTGGGTCTCTTTTTTCCTTCTCTGACAGGAGATCTTAGGCAAGTCATTTAATTTCCCTGTGCTTCAGTTTCCTCATCTGAAAATGGGATTAGATGGCCCCTAAGATTCCTTCCAGCTCTCATCTATGATCCTATTATGTTCTCTTTCAGGGATGAGAGGAAATTGAGAATGGAACACTGCTTACATGGTCAGACTTGGTGGATGTGTTGGCAAATTTTGCTGAGCTGATTTTTTTTTTTGCTCTTTTTTTTTTTGTTCTTTGTTACAAAAGATGATTTCATAGGATAGGGGAGTTAAGAGCAATGTGTTCAGAAATTTAGGTGTTAAAAAAAAGATAGCAATATAATTTTTTAAAAAAGAATAAAATCATTTGTCAAGTTAAATCAAGTTGGCAAACATTCATTAAGTACTAAGTATGTATGTACCAGGCACTGGGCTAAGGACTGGGTCTACAAAGAAAGGTAAAAGTGTCTTGACCACAAGAATTAGTAAAAGAAAATGTTGCCTCAACTTAGGTGTCAAGAGGCAAGGCCTAGACCTTTCCTGCTGAGCTGCTATACCAAGGTTAATTGGAGTTGGGGTACATCCTGGCTTAAGAAAGCTGAATCCAACCAACAAAAATAGAATGATCAAAAATCAGGGTCAGACTACCAGACTTGAGTCAGGAGCATCTAGATCAGGACCTTTGGCAGAAGCAAACACAAGTGACAAGGAATGGTGTCAGGGGCATGGTAATCTCATTCTGACTTAAGTTAGAGAGCACAAAAGACTCAGGAAGGATAATGCAAACATTGGCTCTCGGGATGAACAAGAGTCTGGTTGGTTGGTCTTCAGGTTATTCCACGTGTTTCCTGACAGAGTCTTGACACGAGAACCCTTACTGTGAAATTACATTATGCGTGTACAATTTTAAAAGTAGGTTTATTGGTAGGCATTTAGTGAAAGTGGGACATCTATCTCATTTCAAATAAAGAAAATCAGTTTTTAACAATATTAGAAGTATAAACAGGATAATAATTAAAGAATACACTCATTGTTCTCCTCTAAAAAGCCAGTGTTCAGTCTTTATCCTTATTATTCACATGACAGAAAATGATGAATAGATTTTTGAAAACTTGAAGGCTGAAAATCTGCCCTAGGATTATTCCTCTGTAAACTTATTAAATTCTTCAGTGGAAAGTCACTAGCAACATTTTTAGAGACAGAGTAGAAGAGAATCTTGAACCAGACAAGCCTGTGTGCAGGGTGGAGCACAAAAGTTATTCCATAAGGAAAAGTCTTGGTTGAAGACATTTTCTCCAGTGCCAATCCTTGGGAAATGAATTTCCTCTGCTAACCAAGGCAACAATTTTGACCAGTTCTTGTCTTTAGATTTCATAAAACAGAATCTTGGAGGACTTAAACACCATAGTAGAATGTTGAAAGAAGCATTTACTCTCATTAACTCACCCTGTATTTAATCAAATGTCATATCTACCTCTAGCTCACTACAAATTTTACCAACAGCACCCACAAATTTGACCTCAAAATGACTACATTACTACAAACCACATTAACTTAGCTGGCTTATATTATTGGAAAGAGTACATCTATCTTCTGAGATAAATCTATTGCATTGAAAATCTGATACAGTTCTCTCAAAAAAAAAATAGATGAATCTCCTAGTATAGCAATACAGAAACATTACTTATTGAAATGGATGCAGAGGTATATTGTATCTTATTGAATCAGAAATATTTCCCAGTTGATTATTGGATGCATAAATTCAATCAAAGTTAGCACCTATTGAATTGAAACCATTCAACCTAGTGAATCACACAGATCACCTAATAAATCACAAATATTGCTAAGGCATAAACATTATCATCAAGTCACTACTGGGTAATAAGTTAGGGACTAGGGAGGAATATTAACTCTTTCAGGAGAGGTGATCATTAAGAGTGTTACTGGACATGCAAATAAAGTACAGAGTACTAGTAGAATTGATAAGCTCAGCTCACCCCATCTCAGCTGAGAAGGGGGACATTTCCAAGAAGAGAAGAGAAAGGTTCTTCATACTTTGTTTCTCTCCAAAGCTGGTGAAAAAAAGCAATCTCTCTGCTGTGTTTAAAAAAAAAAATCATGGGAAAGGGGTATAATGGAATCAAACAAAAGATAAGACACTTCTCACCATCTATAAGGATGTATGTTGTTCCCAGAAGTGGGGGATGGAGGGTGAAAACAGACACAGGAATGTCTGTTTCCCGTTTATCTCAGCAAGAGAAAGTTGAAACTGGAGTGACCAAAAGAAGACGGCATCATCTCACAGGGAGAGGCAAAGTACTCACTCCTGGGGTAAGTAGGTCATTCTATAGCTAATTCTCCCCATTCTTTAACCCAGTTACACAATAGAGGCAGTATGCTAGAGACATAGTACATAGAGCTGTAGGCCAGGAGTCAAGAAAGCCTGAATTTAAATCTGGCCCAGACACTTACTAACTCTTTGACTCTGGGTAAGTCATTTAACTTGTCTGCCTCAGTTTCCCCAACTTCAAAATGGGGATAATAATAGCATCCACATTCCAAGGCTATTGTGAGAATCCAATGAGATAATTGTAAAGCAATTAGCACATGATAGGCACTTGATAAATGCTTATGTCCTTCCTTATTCCCTGTACTCTAAAATACATGGGAAGGTGCATTGTGTAAGTACTACCCAGTTTTCTGTTTGACTCATGGTCATTCTATTGTCTATAGGTCCTATATATGTCTGTCTACATCAGTATTACTGGATCCTCACAACAACACTATGAAGCAGCTCCTATTATTATCCCCATTTTCCCCATGAGGAATATGAGACACAGAGAGGGTGTGTCTTGCCTAGAGTTGTACAGCTATTAAGTGTCTTGCTGCAGGGTTCATACTCAGGTCTTCCTGACTCCAGGTTCAGTGTTCCATCCACTGGTGCTGTCTCGATGATGCAGTACTGTCTGCATCAGCAAGTAAACTGATAAATGGCAGGAATAATCTATATAAATATATCTTTGCATTGTGCTTAGGCTGGCATGGTATAGAATTAAGTGTTTAATTCCTGTTTTGTGATATTGCTAATAATATTATATAACTGATAACTACTTTCCCTTCTGTGTAGTGATGCTCCTGGATGTGAGTAGAAATTGTTTCTTCATTGTTTTTGTACCTCCAGGACCTTAGCATAGTGCTTGTCACATACTAAATCCTTAATAAATAGTTGTTTGTTGATTTATTGTCCATCCCACCCTTCAAGGTAGCCACATGCATAGGGCTCCCCTGGCCCACCAACTCAGGGAACACTGATTGGCAAACCTTGACATGTTATAGATAGAGAACTCACAATGGATTTCAATATACCAAATGAAGCTGACATATCAGCCTTAAAAAAAAAAAGAAAAGAAAAAAGCAATATCTATCACCAAAAAAGGTACATCACTCTCCAAAAATAACATAATTTTGGTTAGAAAAGAAGAGCTTTTAAAATGCTAGCCAGTTACTTTATAGCCTCTGTCATGGCTGCAGAGATGGACAGGGTAGATGTCAAAAAAGTTAAATGGTTGATCTACCTTATACAAAAGAGTAACACCTTTTATAGGGCCAGGAAGGAGAAAAGAGTAAAATGTGGTTATTGACCCTGTACTGATGAGAAGGGGCTGGAAGAACACATTGACTAAAATGTCTCCTGGAGTAGGGCAAGGTAGCCATCCATCATGATTTAATCTGGGCATCTGGCTCTTTGAGGGGGATCCTTAAGTACACTGAGCCTGAGTTGCTTCAGATTATTTTTCAGAAATTGAGAGTCCTGAGAAAAATAAATTATTCTTTGTCTAAATCAACAGCCATTTGACCAGCTCTATGCCTGAAACACTCTCCCCTCCTCCACTCTGACTATTGATCTCCTTGGCTTCCCTTTAAGTCTTAACTAAAATCCCATCTTCTACAGGAGCCTTCCCCAATACCTCTTAATGCCAATGCCTTCTCTCTGTTAGCTATTTCCCATTTATCCTGTTTATCACTTGTTTTGTATTTATTTGTTCACATGTTGTCTCCCCCATTAGATTGTAAGGCCCTCGAAGGCAGGGACTGTCTTTTGCCTCTTTTTGTAACCCTAGCACTCAGCTTAGTGCCTGGCACATTGTAGGTAACTAATAAATGTTTGCTGCTTGATTAAACTCACATGCATCTTTGATGTTGTTATTGTTGTTGGGGGTGGGGTAGGGGCTGCTGAAAAGGGCCAGGCCATTTAGAGATCAGCCCAGAGGGGTTCTGGGGTCCCAACGAGGGATCTCATAATGAATATGGCCTTTTGTGGAAATCAAAGCATATTGTGGCCAAATACGAATCAGGAACCAAAGTACTGGCTTATTCTCTTACAGTACTTATTCTCTTATATAAGTAAGAGAATAAGAGAATCACAGGATCATAGATTTAGAGCTAGAAAAGAGCCTTAAAGGATATTTTTTCCGGAACCCCTTATTTCACTGATGAGGCTCAGAGAAGTGAAATAACTTGCCCGAAGCCACACAACTAACAAGCAGAAGATCCTGGATTTAATTAAAAATCCTCAGACTGGAAATCCAGCACTCTGTCCACAGGACTGTGCTCCCTCACCTAGACAGGTGGCTCTTTAATGTTGGTTTGTGGCTCTTTGCCAGTTAATAGCTTTAACTGGGCAACCCCCAAAGCACTGGTTAGGAATAAGACAGGAACTGAGCTGAACAAGGAAGCACATATCCTCCTGGCCCAGGGCAAGAGGTCATACTCTCCCCCCCCGACTCTCTTCACCCCCCCCCCCATATTATTGGCTGAGTAATCCATTCTTTGGTCAAGTTCAATTCACAATTTGGTTAACTCACTGAGAAGCTATATAGCTAAGTCTGTACGACCCGGTAGGAAAAAAGTAAAACCACAATTGATAGATATCTTCACTCAACTAGATAGTAAAACCATGTACTTGGATCTCAGAGGATTTGCTACAGATATGCCTCTGAAGAGTGATATAGCTCAAAGAACCATACTGAATTTTTCCAAGCCTCAGTTTACCCTAATTGGGCAGATCAGGTAAAATCTGGTAACCTAGTATGGAAATTTCATCAAAGACTTACTTTTTTAAACTCTAAGAGGAAAAATCATACTCTTTATGAAACCACTTCAGTGATTTTCATAGTCTCTTATAGTTTAAAGGTGAATTAGGATAGCTTTTTCCCAATAACGTCTGTCTTTCTGATCCACTCCAGTCTGAGAAGCATTTAAGTGTGTGCTATGTGAAAGATTGGTTGGTTGTTGTCCTTCGTTCTCAAAGAGGACCAAAATGATATCACTGCACTAGAGTCAAGTTACAGTGCGTCTGACTGGCTGGTCAGACCAATACTAGCTCAGAATGCTCTACCACAGGTCGGGCACAAATAGCCCATGTGAACATTTGGGGTGGATTCTCTAAATTTGTACATCTTGCATTTCTTTTGAGCTACTTCAATTCTGCTTAGCCACATTGTTCGAACACCAAACGTACACTTGTCTAAAAGACTATTTTATGGAGAGATCACATAGGCAAGCACTCATATGGTGATCAGAAAAAGCGATACAAAGATACTCTCAAGGTCTCTCTTAAGAACTTTGGAACTGATTGCATGACATGGGAGACAGTGGTAGAGGACCACCCAACATGGCATACTCTCATCACAGAAGGTACTGTGCTCTATGTGCAAGGTACTGTAAATACAAAGATTGAAAAGAAAAATAATCCCTTTCCTCATGGAGCTTACATTCTACAGCGGGAATATACATGCAGACAGATATGTATAAACTGTACAAACAATAACTTGAGGAGGCAGAGAGAGATCAGGAAAGGCTTCCTATAGGAAATAACGTGTAGTCCCTCTAGACTCTCAATTCCCACAGACTGGCAAGTCGGGTTCTCAGAAGGCAGCTAATTCTGCCCCATCAGAGTTCTAGTAACCGTAGTGGACAAATATTATCTCTAATATTATCAGCTACAGCCCCTGTTCTGGTATGTTTTCTCCAACAGCAATCCCCAGTTATCTCCTTAATACCATTCAACTAGTGCCAGTTAATATCTTCTCAATAGCAATCATATATTTAATTAGGCCCCCATTATCAATTTGACCGAGTAACATCAATTAACTTTTACAAGGGGTTCTTTACTGAGAAGATACAGCAAGAACACATTACCCCTGAACCAAAGGGGCACACTGTCTTCTCTCTCGCCTCAATATCTGGGGGGAGTGGTTACTAGAGAGCATTTGCCCCATCAAATTCCCTTTCCACTGTGGCATTGCTGCTGGACAACTCTTCCCTGGCTGCAGCAGGATGGGTAATCTTGGAATCGATCCACTACTATTTGCCTGTGGATGCCGGCAAAAACTGGGATAGACTCTAGTTTCTCATCCTCTGGAGTCTGGCTCTTCTGACCTTTCAGAAGTCATGAGGTTGAAGCCATCTCTGTTATTCCTCAAGCCAAAAGCAGAAAACAACAGGAAGCCTGCCAGCTGCTTGCAGAGGTGGCATGGATAAAGCACCAGGCCTGAAGTCAGGAAGACCTGAGTTCAAATCCAACCTAGAACATTTACTACCTGTGTAATCCTGGCAATAAGGTAATCATTTAACTTTATCTATATCAGTTTCCTTACTTGTAAAGTAAGGGTAATAATAGCACCTATCTCCCAAGGTTGTTGGGAAGATCAAATGAAGTGCCTGGTACATGGTAGGTGCTATATAAAGGTTGTGTTATAATTATTATAGCTGGGGGGGGGGTTCCTCTGAAGCCTCCCTTCCCAAGAACTTGATGTTTCTATCAGTGTCTTTTGTATGCAAACCCAGTTCTGCCTCAGCAGCCAATCAAAATCCCTTTCTTCATCATGAAGTATGCAGACCAGAAATAGCCAGAGAATACTTGAATCTGCTCCTGAGGTTTAGGTAGGGGGTTGTGACAGGCAGAGCATGCTGCTCATGCTAATGAGGACTGGCCTCTCATTGGCCAGTCCCTTGTTACAGACACACGAGCTGAGTCCACAAGGAAAGCTATGGATTCTGAGATGTGGAAGGGATAGAGGGAAGGAGTGCATTTCAGGCATGGGGAGGCAGGAGAGTCTGTACCAAGGCACCAAGCAAAGAGGTGATATGCCAAGTTTGGGAAGCAGCAAATAAGCCAGTTTGTAAAGTTAAGCATATGGAGGGTAATAATGAGTAATAAACCTATAAAGGTAGGCAGGAGCCAGATTGTGAAGGGTTTTAAATACCAAGGTGAGCAGTTTATGTTTTATTCTAAAAGCAGTAGGAAACCATTGAAGGTTCTTAAGCACAGAAATCATGTGGTCAGATTTGCTATTGGAAGATTATTTTGCCAGCTGTGCAGAGGGCAGATTGGGTGGGTGTGGGGAGGAAGTGGTCAGAACCTCGGAATCCACATAGGATGTGGTTGAAATAATTAATCTAGGCCAGAGGGGATAAGAGCTTGAACTAGGGTAATGGCCATTCAAATGGCAAGAGGTGCCAGATGTGGGATCTATTAAGGAGGTAGAATTGCTTAAGCATAAGTCTGTGTGAATTTATGGACTGTATAATCTCTCTAATATTTAGAACATCATAACAGTGTCTGGGAGATATTCCACTAGACTTAGAATTTTTAGGACATTTTGGTACTTTGTATTATTTAGCACTTCAGAATTAGTTCACTGAGAGGTGAATTTCTCTGATAAAAGTCTCATTTCAAAGATATATAAGGTACAGATTTAAATTTGTAAGAATAAGTGGCATTTCCCAATTGATAACGATATGAACAGGCAGTTCTCAAGGGAAGAAACCCTGGCTATCTATAGCCATATGAAACAATGTCCTTTAATACTAAAAATTAAAGAATGCAAATTAATGTTAAGATTCTACCTCATACTCATCAGATTGGAAAAACTAACAAAAAAAAAAAAGAAAATGAGAAATTGAGACAGGCATTCAGAGAAACAGGTACATTGATGTACTATTGGTGGGCCTGTGAATGAGTATAACCACTCTAGAAATCAATCTGATGCTAAATATTGCATGCTATTTGATCCATCCTATACCTATACCCAAAAGAGATCAAAGAAAGAGGAAAAGGCCCTTTATATACAAACACTTTTATTACAGCACTTTTAGTGTGTGACAAAAACCTGGAAAGAAGAGGATGCCTATCAATTGGGAAATGGCTGAATAGCCATATAGTATGTGAATATGATGTGATACTATCATGCTGCAAGAAATGGGGAGAAAGATGGTATCAAAGAGAAATGGAAAGACATGTACGAACTGATGCAGAGTGAAATTAACAGAACTGGAAGAATAATTTATACCACAATAGCAATATTATAAAAATGAAAATTTTTGAAAGCTTTTATAAACTGATGAAGACTAAAATGAGCAGAACCAGGAGAACAGTTTATATAACAACCACACTGTAAAGGTAACAGCTGTTTCACAAAATAACCATCCATGTGTCAAATGGATCAATGATGAAGTATATTTTCCACCTCTTGACAGGTGGTGAATTCAGGATATAAAATCACACACACGCACACATACATACACACACACACACACACACACACACAAAATTTGTTTTGTTTAATTATTCATACTGGTTACAGGGAAATTTTTCATTTTCAGTGGGATGGGAAGAAGAGAATATAGATTTCTGTAAATTAAAAAATAAAAATTTAATTTAAAAAACATCCTGAACAGAGTCAGAAAGCCCTGAGTTCACGTCTTGTATATACTAGCTGTTTGATCTTGGGAAAGCAACTTAATTTCTGAGTGACCCCCAGGAAACTTTATATATCAGTGACGAATTACCATATCAAGAGTTCTTCACAGAAACAAAATCAAGGCTAGAGCTCCTCCTACTCTCCTCTCCCTCCTAGGCAAAAATAAAACAAAATAAAATAATTTCATTAGTTATTTCCAGCAATACCCTATGATTTGCCAGCAAAAAATGCTGAGTCTATAGGTCTAGGACTTGGAAAAAAATGACCTAAAGTTCAAATATATGTTTATGTGTATGTGTATGTAATATAAATATTAATTTGGTCTACATATATGTGTACATTCAAACATATACGCATATATACATATGTATATTTGTGTGTGCATATATATGCACACATGCATGTACACATTCCAATGTATTTTAGGCTGCAAGTAAGAATTTTAGTAAATAGTGAAAACCTGAGCCATTGTATTAACATGGTAATGAAGGAAATAAAATTCATGTGCCAACCTAGTTAGAGCAGAAAACCCTTCCTAAATTTTTGTCAAAAGCACAAAGCTGAAAGCAGTCACTGAATTAAATTATTTGGACAGGAAAGCTGACTTATTAACAAGCTCAAAGTATCATAGATGCAGAGCTGGAAAAGACCTTAGAGGTCATGGAGCTCAACCCACTCATTTTTTAAATGAGGTAACTGAGGCCTGGGAAAGTGGAAAGATTTGCTCAAAGTAGTACAGGAAGCAAGACACAGAGTTGCTATTTGGACCCAAGTCTTATAGAACACAGGCAGTCTGCTGGAAGGAAAAAGAGATTCCTGCTTTCCAGAGCCTACCCTCTGACTAATTGTCATGAAATTGTGAAAGTGATATTTATTTTATATCATAATTTAATTTATATTGTTGTTGGCAGCTAGGTAGTGCAGTGGATAGAATGCTGGGCCTGAAGTCGGGAAGACTTATGTTCCTGATATTAAATGTGACCTCAGACACTTACTAGCTGTGTGACCCTGGGCAAGTCACTCAGCCCTGTTTGCCTCAGTCTCCTCATCTGTAAAATGAGCTGGAGAAGGAAATGGCAAACCACTCCAGTATCTCTGCCAAGAAGCCTTAAATGGTGTCACAAAGAGTCAGACACGACTGAGCAACAACAAATTATTATTGTGACATTTACAGAGAAAATTTGTCCTTACTACTTTTTAGCCTTCTTCTCTTTTTAGCCTTTAGCCTTCCCCATCCCCTTTCCCCACACCCAGAATCCCAATACCTTATTGCAATGAGCACTTTTAATGGGGCTGTCCGTTTCCCCCACTCTGGCTTCAGTTTTCTCCAGAAACAGCGTCTTTCGATGGCTGCCACTTTAACGATTCACTGACACCACACTAAATCCTTTGCCTCCTGACGTTTCTGCAATTTCTAACTAGTTAACCCTAGGTAAGCACCACTCTCTTTCCCCTCTTTTCTTATTCTGAGTTGCTGAGTATCACTGGAGGAAGTTACTGAGTCCCAGATGATTTTACACACTGTAAGTTTATGTAACTTCATCGGGGGTGTCCTTTCTGCTTGTCAACTTTGACTCTACTCTTAATGACTCTATTTCATTCACCACACTGATAAACTTTTTATTCTCAACTCAAGCACCTAATATCATATCCACACCCATCCTCACCTTGACTCCCTTACAGATGACTTGGCATCCTGTTTCATTCAGTGAAAGGCAATGCCGTGCAATGGAAAGATTTGGAATCAGAGGACGAAGGTTCAAATCCCAGCCCTACCACTTACATCTGTGCACCTTGGGCAAGGTACCACCTCTCTGGACCTTCGTTTCCTCCTCTCTGAGATCAAGAAGGTCAAATCCATCCATCACAAGTTCTCTCAATTCCCTTCTACTACTCAAAACTTCTCTGCATCATTACCTATGTCTTCCTTTCTGTCTCAGCCCAAAGGTATCCCTATTTCTTAATCAGGTGCCCTTTACCTGTGCCTTTAATCCTCTGATTTCTGACCTTCTCCATCCAAGATTGCTGCAGTAGTCAGCCTAACTCTCTCATGCATTTGTTTTTGTTTTTGCTTTGCATCCCCAGCCCTTGGCACAATGCTTGGTACATAGTAAGCACTTATTAAATGCTTGCTTATTGATTGATTGATCACAAATCTTTCCCTTTTCACTAGTGTCTTCCCATGTGTCTATAAAAATTCCTATGAATCCTAAAGAATTCTTTCCTTGATCCTTCTATCCTATCCAGTCCTGATTTCTCTCCTCCACTTCCAAGCCAAATTTATTTTTAAAAGTTGTTTATACCCACTGTCTTTACTTCCTTATCTACTTTCTTCTCTTTCACTTCTTATCATCCACCTCTCAATCTTTATAATCTGGCTCCCCTTTCTACTTCGCTGAAATTGTTTTCTCATGTTACCAAAGACTTCCTAATCACCAAATTCATTCGTCTATTTTTATTTTTCATTCTTCTTCAGATCTATACAGCATTTAACACTGTGGACTCCTTCCTACCCTTTTAGGTGCCCTTTCTTCCCTTGAATTCCAGAGTATTGTGATTTCATGGTTCTTCTTCTATCTCTTTAACCATTCTTTTGCTATTGCAGTTTTAAATAAGGGATCGGCTGTGTTGAAACTGAACTCTTAGATGTTTCTCGTTCCATTGGAAAGCTCTTCTCGTTAATTTCTCAATCCTTCCATCTCTTCCATTCCCCACATTCAAATGTGAGAATATCTTTTCTGAGGATCATTATGAAGGCCTACCAAAACCCTAATTTGGGTCAGGAACCCATGTGTAAGATGCTTGTACAGGAACGCTGTGAAAGGATCTTTAGTATAAATCTGTCACTTAAAATGCGGAGAGTCCAATAGAATCAGAAAGTTAGTCCCAGAAATGACCTTGGAGATCATCTAGCCTGACCTCTCTATTAGACAGATGTGAAAACCGAAGAGCAGATGTTGAGCCTTAACTGATGTTATAACATGTATCCAATGTGGCACAGTCAGGACCAGAGCTCAGGCACAAAGCAGCCTTGTTGGGGAATTGGCCTAGGTGAGTGTGATTTTTAGCTGTGCTGATTTTTAGGCCTGGCCTTGCTGCATTTGAAATGTTTGTGTCAGAGGTTCCCTCCAGGCCTGATATCCTTTATGGAGCTCTCATTTATCTAGCTTATTGCCCTATCTGAGGCAAAACCTGTGATCTTCAGTTTCTCACACATTCCCAAAGGAATTAATCATTTCTTCTTATAAACACTCCAGTTTACAAGTCCTCAAAATGGAACAGTTTTATTTTTATGGCAAGGGCAGACATTCAAGACCCTAAGAGTCAAGAGATAACCTCTCTTTGCCTTCCAAGGAACCAGCCTTCCAAAGAGTATTGTACAGTCTCTGTGACTTACAGTAAGGTGAGTCTGGAATCCCTAAAAAGGAAGGATGTTTTTAGTCACTGACTCTGGGCTTCATTGCTTTTTCACTGACAACTTTCTCATCAAAGGTCCATGGATTGACTGATGTCCCCTGTTCCCAGCAGGACTGCGCATTCATCCAGTCATGGTTACCACCTTTTACTTCTCTGTAACCATCATAGTCCTTTCTCTCCCGTCACTGTTCTCAGTTCTGCTTTCTGCTTCCCGTTGTTTGGGTCTCCTCAGGAAATGTTGCCAGCTCCTGGGCATCTGGGCTGCGGAGGGTTTACACTGGAATTTCAGCTGACAATCTTATGTTTCCTCCACAGTTTCGGGACAAGAATGCCTCTGTGTTATTTACACCTTCTGTTGTTTCCCACAATAGGGGTTCCACAGACCCACATAATGTGTGTCTCAAGGTGGTGATGATGGGAAATACCTCTCCCCTGGATCTCTGTGGTCATTGTCTCCCACTCCAAAATATCTTATGGCAAGTTTTAAATTTTATTTATTCTTCCAGTGCCCAGGTATCACTGTAAATCGATGAATGCTCCACTGGAAAGGGTGAGGAAAACATATCCTGACAATTATTGGCTTGGATGTGAGTCCTGTCTATCCTTACAGTGTAGATAAAACTGTTCTATGTTTCCATGGCTTCCTGATCAGGCAACTGAGTCTGAGGTAGAGAGGGTGGAGAGATACAACAATCCTCTGAGGTAAGTGCTACTACTATCCCTATTTTACAGGTGAGATTAACTACCATAGCTAGTAAGTATCTGAGTGGGAATTCTTTTCAGATCTCTAGATTCCAAGTTCAGTACTCAATTCATTATTATGATATATAATGGAAGGGCTTAGTAGAGACTCTGTATTAAGCCTAGACAATCTGGATTTGGTTCTGATCCACTTACTACATGATGAAGAAGCTCCTCTTTAATTGGTGGCAGCTGTGTAGTTGGAATTGGGGGTGCATTCAAGAGCCACTGGTAAATCTAATTGCTTCTCTTTTTACCCCTACCCTTTGTGTGATTTGGATGGCATCCAGTGAAAAACAATCCTTTAAAGGAAGAGTCTTAAGGCCCTCTCCCTCTAAGACTGGTGTGGCCCGTAAATACCAGGTTTGGTTCATTGCCTTGGCATTTGCTCTTTCATTTTAGGTGGAGGAGATTAATCTGGAGGCTATGATGGTGTGAGTTTGGAAAGGTCAGCAGAATGAGACACTTGAAGCACAGGAGTATAGGAATCAAGTCTATGCCATTTCTTGTAGCCAGTCTGGCATCCAAGCCACAAGGAACAGCCTCCAGGACCCAGATAGCTGAGATGAAGGCTCATCCCACAACAATGCCACATTGGAAGGTGGACTTGGTGGGAGCAAAGCTATGTAGAAGTAGCATTATACTGAGCCTACTTCCTCAGAGACTGAGTTGGCATAGGAAAGAGTGTGGCCCAAGGTGTTTAGGGGAAATTACGGTATATTTCTTCTTTCTATATCTTCATAGTAGATATTCCTTTGTAAAATCTTATTGATACCAAATGGTTAAATGGGACAAGGGTGCTAGTCACTTGTGGCTAACAGTGGTGAGGGAATACACCCAGAATAGCCAATGGCATTAGAAAATAGGCAACCCAACCCCTCGGGGGCACTCTGGCTAAGCCCCAACATGTAGTGAATACTCCTAGCCTCTCTCTCTTTAAGTGAAATTGGTTATATCTCCCTCTCAGTGTTCTAGAGTATCTCCATACACTATCAGCAAGGAGGAAGTCACACAAAGAGGAGGGGTAAAAAGAAGAGAAGGAGCTAGGCTGACTAGTGCCTTTTGAATGCACTGCCAGTTCAGGCTACACAGCTGCAGTCATTTAGAGATGCTCTTGTTTATCATGTATTTTGTGAACCAGAACCACTTACAGAATATCTGTGTGTGGTACAAAATCTCTCCAAGGCACTTCTATCAGATATGATCATGACTCTCTCAGAAGCAAGCTCCCCAGCCTCTTTCCACGTGGGGAGCAGTGGCACTCTGCCCATCCTAATAAAGCATGGTGACACTGGCCTCAGTATCTAGTCATCCATGACATGAAAAAAGCTTTCAATATGAAAAAAGAAATCCCCTTAGTATGTGACTGACTCTAGAATTTGTCAATTTGCATGTAGGTGTAAGTACATTTGCATGAAAACTCTAGCAAAAATGCATTATGAGGCCTAGTCACATTGTCCCAATAGCGCTATTATATGAAGATACTTTCACAATCTCCCTTTCAGATTAGAGGCTCCCTAAGAGAATAATTCCTGTCTCCTCCCTCAGACCAATGTGTCCCATCTCTTTTTCTCCCAGGAGGCAAGGCACAGTTCTGTCCGTGGAGGTTAGTCCATGGTATTTATAACCAAACTGACCTTAGCTTTCTTTGGAAGAAGAGTTCATGTTATATTTTTATCTGACTGATACCTTATGTTCTGCCAATCCTCAGAAGCCAAGAGAAACTCTACTTTCTTCATTGCTACTACCATTTACTCCAGGAGGAGAGCTAAACCAAAAACTACCACCATACACATCTGTTTACATCAGCTTTTTAGATGATGAAGGAAGGTAGTTACAATTATAGTTTGTGGACAAATCTTAATTAAAAACCTTATTTTTAGCTTATGAAGCAGGATGAATATATTATGGCACTTTTGCATTAAAATAAGAATAAAGATTAGGTTTTATCATTTTGCTTGTTAGATGAAAAATACTTAAGAATTAATAAATGGCCTCAATTTTGAGTTTTATTCAAATGTACTATTTGTGATGCATTAGTTGCTTTTCTAAATTAAGGGATGGGTGAATGCAACAAAACCTCATTCATTTGCACTCTGCCAATTTTCAGTTTATGATCATTTAGATAGTAAGTAAAATATAAAAGCACTAGTTCTGGAGTCAGAGGACCTGGGTTCAAATCCCACCACTGCTATTTATTACTTGTAGGACTGGGAAAGTCATTTAACTTTTACAGGCTTCAATTTCCTGATTTGTAAAATGAAAAGAGTGGACCACATAGTGGATATGCGACTCTAAATCGTCTCTACTCCTTTGAATGTCACTAGTCAACTCTTTAAGATTGTATGCTAGCGGCAGCTGGTGGCCCAGTGGATAGAGTGCTAGGCCTGGGGTCAGGAGTACCTGGGTTCAAATAGATTCTCAGACACTTACTGGCTGTGTGACCTTGGCAAGTCACTTAATTTCTATTCACTTTAGATTCCTCAATTGTCAAATGGGGATGATGATACACCTACCCCCCAGGGTTATTATGAAGATCAAATGAAATAATATTTGTACAAAGCGCTTAGCTCAGTGCTTGGCACATAGTAGGTTCTGGGTAAATGCTAATTTCCTCCCTCTCTCCTCTAAGAATGTACCAATCAAATTAGTAGAGAAAGTTTCTCACTAGGAGCTTCCTACAAAGGCTCTGTTCATTGTTTTGTTTTGCTTTTTTTTTTTAAAGAGGGGGTTGCACTAGATTGTTTCTGAGTTTTACCTTGAAGATCTAGAACTATGATTCATCAATATATGTTTATCTTTGCTAAATAAAACTTTTTTCAGAACAAATTTTTAAACTTTTAAGTGCTATATAAATGTGAGCTATTAAGAATATAGATGGCCTTATGGGGAAAACTACTCAAAATGCTTAAAGGAGCAAATTTTTTAAAAGAACTTCAAAAGCATAATTTATATATGTAATAGATCCTCTTAAGAGGAAATAACCCTTCCAAAGGTTGAGGGGGTAGTGTTCACAGGATAGCTGTCAGTCCTGGAAATTGTAGTCCTGGAGAGAGTCTGTTATCAACTCAAAGAGAGATTGGGACCATCTCCAGCTCCAAGTCAATGGGTATAGTTCCTCTGGGGTAGAAGCTTTCAAGTGTTCTCTCTCTTTTTTTAAATAGTATTTTATTTTTCCCCATTACATATAAAAGAACATTTTTAACATCCATATTGGTTTTTTTAAAGTTTTGAGTTCCAAATTCTCTTTCTTCCTCCTTGAGATGGTAAGCAATCTGATATATGTTACACATGTGCAATCATGTAAAACATTTCCATATTAGTCATTTTGTGCAAGAAGACTTGAACAAAAAAAGGAAAGAAGGAAGACAGGAAGGAAGGAAAGAAGTGAAAATAGTATGCTTCAGTCTCTATGTTGGCTATACATGTAAACAACTAGTCAGCTAATTACAAATAATTTTTACCTTTTCATTAAACAGTTCTCTCTTCTAAGCGCTTCTAGAATTTAGAGCTGGAAAGAAACCATAGATATTTTTGTTAGCCTACTTTGAGTTAATACCTGTACTTGGCAAGTGATAAAACAACCTAACTTCATTCGCACTATCCTCCACTAATTTTTCCCAAATTAGTAAGTTTTCATTGTAATATAAAATGTTAAACTCATTATTAAATTGTTCCCTTTCTCATGATGTTTTTAAAGGTGAAAATTATACTAATAGCCAACATTTTTAAGTGAAATCACTTCAATATTTGAAGCAGACGTCAAGATGGAGCATCTGTTCCATCTATAGTCTATTCATTCTCCAAACACTCCTATGGCTTCTCACCTCTGTACCTTTTTGTAGACCATTCAGTTTAGCTTAGAAAGTCTTCCCCCTGCCCCATTTAAATTTTATTCATTGCTTTGGGCTCAATTCAAGTCCTATCTCCTCCAAGGATCATTGCCTAAAACCCAAAGCTCATGATGATCTCCCTCTGTCTCTCCTCTGAACTCCTAGAGCCCTTACTCTCTATATCATCCATTTATTCATTCATCAAAATCTATTAAGTACCTGCTAAGTATAGAGCACCATGCTGGGTGTTGGGAAACATACAAAGAGTTGGTACTTACTACATATATACTTATAGCCTCAACTAGATTATAATCTGCCTAAGGACAGAGACCACATATTTTTCATATTTGCATTCTTAATGTTTTATACCTAATAGTTGTATAATAAACATTTCTGGATTAATTGATTGATTAACCAAGAACAAGGATTTTTAACCCTCCAAAACAAACTGCCTAAAATCTGCATTACCCTTATGTAGTGGCTGCAATGTCACTGCTCCAGCTGAAAGAATTTTGCTAGTCAAGCTTTGTTTGTGTCAGTGCCGACAGTAGAAAACTGGGAAGAAATTAACAAAGGTGAAGGGGTCATTCCATGAAGCAGATTTTTTTGAACATGGAATACTAAGAAGAGGGAAGCAGATAACTTCAATATAATTGTTCCCCTTGGGTCATTAAAACAAAGAGTACTTCTTAATCTTCATAGACATGGGTCCCGGGATGGCATCAGTAGAAAGGCACTGAAACAACTTGAATGGTTTGTATGAGATGGTACAGTTGGTACTATGAGATTTCATGATCTGATGCATTGGAGACATGAAAGATGACAGTTTATTAAAAGCCACATTGACCCTTCTAATAGCTCATTTGTACTAAATTGCCAATTCTTATGTGGGAGTTTTTGATTTGACTGTGTTAGCTGATCTTGAATCAGAAGAAATAAAAGCTTAAATTCAACACTCTTAAGGTATAATTCATCCAGCTCACATTCTGGAGATGTTTTGTTTTGGCTTAGCTTCACCTACATCTTATGAAATAATATATAATAGATCTGCTTTGTTCACTGAAAGCTCTGGGATTTTTACCAAATTAAATGCTGTTAGTCAACCCATACACATTTCTGCCATCACTCAGGACTGTTGCAAAGCATATGTGGTTAAATATAATTCACCAGACAGAAGTAAAGAAATCCTATAAATAAAAATCTCAGCCTTTGTCCAGATACAGTTCACATACTGCTCCCAGAAAATGAAGACCATAAATTTCTTTCAGCACTTTTGTTTCTGTGTTTAAGGGTAGAATGTGGTATAGTCAAAAATGCACCAGAAGGAGCCAGAAACCTTGAGTTTGACTCCTGATGACTTATTAGCTGTGTGACCTTGGGCAAAGTCACAACCTCTCTGATTTTCAGGTTCCTTGCTATAAAATATCATAGGCAGCTAGGTGGCACAGTGGATAGAGTGCTGGGCCTGGAGTCAAAAAGACTTTTCTAACTGAGTTCAAATCTGGTCTCCGACACTTACTAGTTCTGTGACCCTGGGTAAGTCACTTAGCCCTGTTTGCCTCAGTCTCTTCATTTGTAAAATGAGCTGGAGAAGGAAATGGCAAACTACTCCAGTATCTTTACCAAGAAAATTTCAAATGGGTTCACCAAGAGTTGGACACAACTGAAATAACTGAACAATAACAAAGTAGGAATAATAATGCTTGTCTCATCTACCTCCTGGTATTTGTTATGAAGAGCAAATGGCATATCACAGGTGAAGAATTAATATTAATGGCAGTAATATATTATCCAAATAGGAAAGAACCTTTAAAAAAAGGACCTAGGTTCAAATTCTGGTTCTGTCTCTTATTATATGTATGATTTTGCTGTTTTTCTGTGGAAAGAATTTTGGTTTTGGAGCCAAGAGGACCTGGGTTTAAATTCTAGCTCTACTACTTACTACTATCCAGATGACCTTAAGCAAGTCACTTATGCTCGGGTCCTTAGTCTCCTCATTTATTTTTTTTAATTTATTTTTTTAATTTTTTGGTGAGGCAATTGGGGTTAAGTGACTTGTCCAGGGTTAATAAGCTAGTGAGTATCGTGTCTGAGGCTGGATTTGAACTCATGTCCTCCTAACTCCAGGGCCGGTGCTCTATCCACTGCTCCACCTAACTGCCCCCTAGTCTCTTCATCTATGAAATAAATATATTGACTGAAAACTTAGAGCTCCCTTGATCTATGATTTCTTGGGTCTCATTTTCCTTCAGCTACAACATGAGGGAATTGGACTAGATGATTGCTAATTAGATGCTATGTACTTCTTACATTCTGTGGTCCTAAGATTGAGTCCAACACTCTTACATCATGGCTTAAGGTATACTGGACCTTCACATATAAATGATAGGTTTTAGAGATGGAAGGGGTATGTTAGAAATCATCAAGTCTAATTTCTCATATTTTATATTTAGAAAAATGAGACACAGAGGAGTTAAATAACCTATCAGCTTAAATTTGTGGTGTATAGAGCAGATCCAATATACAAACGCAAACCCTGGCTACAAATCTCTTTTTGCCTAGCTCCAAGGACTAGCTCTCTTTTACCTAGTCAGAGAAGTGTGGTGGAAACTTAAATCTCACTATATCTTTATCCCAATCCCCCTACCTTACCTAGGGTACACTATGGAGTACTTGTAGGGTCCTTGGCCTCCACTCAGTTACACATTTCATCCAGATGTGGCAGAATTGCAGCTTCTCAAAGGGCATCTTTCACTGCATGAGTACAAGTTGACTTCCAGGGTGCCCAAGGAGTTAGTGAAGTCTCTGTAGGTTCACACTTGCACCAGCTCCTTTTATCTGAATCGGATGTGAAACAGATCATAAACTGTTCAGCATATAAGCATGGAGGTTTGAGCTTCACTCCATTGTACGCACTCCATTTTATCTCAAGTTCCAGCTGGAATTCAGGCAAGGTGGAGCAACAGACAACCACCCTCATTTGACTGCAAAGTCAATCACACCAGAGGGAAAAGTTAGAATTGCCTTTTCAAAGAAGAACTTCGAACACATAAGAAACTGTATCTGCCCTAGAAACAATAAAGAAAATAATAAAAAGGGATGTATACTTCCATGGAAAGAGATTGAAACCGCTCTCTATAGAGAAAGATTTTGAACAGTCACGTTTAGATCACCTAAGGAACATAAGAGTTGGCTCCCTAGAGCCCAAAGCAAAGTATAAGAATATAGTTTGGATTAAAGTCAATTCTTTCTTGTTGTAAGTACAACCTAATATTCTGAATGGTTCAGGCAAAAAAAAATAATAATCCTGGGTTATTGACTACAGAAGAATTCTTACCACAGAGAAACATGTCTGTCCCATTACTGATACTGCATTGTTAAATGGAATGGTGCTAAAAGTCAATTGATCTTTACTTTCTGAGGGAAGTTAAGTCAGATAAACAGATTCTAGAATGATGGGGTGGGAAAAGAGTATTGATGGAGCTACAAAGAGGGAGGGTGGGGATGGAGTGCTGCAACTTACTCTAAGCTTCTTTCTTTTCCCAAAAACAGAGACCAGAATGGATGGGGAGGAAAGCAGGGCCAGCAGAAAGCTAATCAGCAAAGGAAAGATAACCAGGGATGAATGCCACTTTACTGGTGGTAATTGGAGCCTGTCCATCTGATGTGGACCCCAGTATGTGAGGTGACAAAGGAGGAGATCCATTCCTCTATTTCTAATGACTTGAAATTTTCTATTCCCTCTCTCAGAAAGGGCAAATGGCTCTGGTATACCCGTTCTTTATCTTCTACCTGTTCCTCCTCTATTGCCCTTATATAATACTGGCTCTCATTCCCATTACCACGTCCATCTTCATGCCACATCCTTGCAGTCCAGCCTCCGCATGACACCAGCTCTTGGGCTCCTTAACTTCTGATTACTTCATAACTAGCCCAATCCAGATCCCACCATGATGCAATGCTTCTTAGTAATCTTTATGATATACTCCTACATATATCTATCCTCTTATTTTTCCACCTATAGCTCAGGAAACAATAATCAAAACCACAAGACCCTTCTTGGAAAGTACAAGTCAATCAGTTGCCCTAGCCTCCATTTGCCATACCCACAGTAACTTTGATTGTAAAGTCTCTCTTGGGCCTCGGTATTGTAAGTCTATTGTTTTCTCCTGTTAAGATGTAAGGCCCAGGAAATCAAGGGCTGTCTTTTTTTTTTTTTTTTGTACTTGTATTTGTTTTCCCAGTGCTTAGCACATAGTAAGTACTTAATAATTTTTTTTTCATTTTTCTTCATTTAGTACCTAACACAGTGCCAGGCACATAATAAAGGTTTGAAAAATGCTTATTCATTCATTTTCCTTAGCTCCTTAATGATATAATACTATATTTTCTCATTTCCTAGAACGCACAATAAGCCAGAAATGGCTGATAGGCAAAGGATAACAGAATCAATGAGAAGTGATGTTCAAATCATCCCAGTTCCTTTTCTTTCCCACTTAAAGTCCAAGCTTTTTCTTTATAAAATGGTAGAACTTGAGAGAAAGATCCAAAGGAACTCTTGATTGCTGTTGGTGGATCCAATGTGACCTAGAAGTCTTCCCACTTAAGAATTCTGGGATACTTTCTAGAAGGACATTTTCTATTTGTATTATTTTCCTTCTGTCCTAACAAGAATTGAATATAACTGGATGGAATAAGATGTCAGCAGAAAATGAATGACAAGCTTATTCTGTCTTACATAGTGCCAGATAGTCAACTGCAAACTGAAAGAAAAAGGAGATGGGGATAAGGTCCAAAATGCAGATCTTTTCAACCATCTAGCTGTTTAGGCATTATGTAGATGTTGCCCTTGGCATGCCCCTTTGTTTCACATTCTAAATCATATTACTGGTAATACCAGAAAACAAAGGGAGAGGATATGGGAAGCTACAGTCAAAAACCCTCAAATACATTATCTAATTTATCATCAGCAGCTGGAGTGCAATAGTCCAGAAAAGCCTGGCAAATAACAAATAAATAAAGCTGGGCAGTTTGTTTGCCATAATAGAAAGTAAGCTGCCCCCTACACACAGCCTTTCCTGATTCCCCCAGCTGCCAGTGCCTCTCCCTCTAAAGCTACCTTTCATTTATTTTGTACATACTTGTATGCTGTTGTTTTTTTTTTTAATTCCCATATGTCATATATTATTTTCCTCAATAAAATTAAGCTCCTTGAGGGCAGAGACTGTTTCACTTTTGTTCTTGTATTCCCAGTACCTAGTGTATAGTAAGCATTTAATAAATGCATATTAATTGATCAATTGAATACATGACATAGCTGGACTGGCTGAAAAAGGATAGCATTCTTAATTCGGGTACTACTTCAAACAAATCACTACAAACACAGAATAAATAATCCATTCAGCTTCTGCTTTAGCAACATAGACAAAAGACTTTTAAAAAGATGAAGGAACTCACTGGAGACTTTCAAAGAGGAAGGATGTGAATAAAATATAACTAGATAAAATAATTCATGCAATAGCAGCAGTATTTAATTACGGGTGGCTTCAATCTGTGAATGTGAATCAAAATGTGCTGTGGGCATGGATACACTTAGTAAATTATTGGTTTATAAACCAGCATGTGCTGGACATACTATCTGGAACAATCTGCATATAGATGCCCTAAAAATCAATGGTCAAATTTCAATAAGCAAATTAAAAACTACTAATCTGAGAGTATCAATCTTCAATAAGACAGTAGGATAAAGATTTTTATGAACTGTTCTGACATAAACGCACTAGAAAAGCTAAACTTAGATTTAGGACTAACATCAGCAGAACTGTGGTTCAGGCTAAAATCTAAAGATGAGGCAAAAACACCTCTTATTTGTTGAAATAAAAGGCAGGCACGAAGGGAAGAAGTGCAAGGATGGGTCACATACATTCTGCTAGCTAGGTAAACTGTCTAAGTAGTGACTTAGAAAGCAAAAACAGATCACAGCACAAAGAAAACAGGAAATAAATATACTGCGTTCATGGAAACAGACAAACTGTAAAACAAAGAGCCTTTTAAACTTTAACAAGCACTAAGGTCCTCCTCCAGAAGACTCACTAACCACTTAACAGAGCCCATGAAAATGTCTTAGAAAATATCAACAGTGACAACTGAATTGGATAGAAGTTGTGGCAGCTTCTCCATTAAGACAGGATTTAGAGAAGAGCTAGAAAACTATTGACTTGATTTCCACAGCAGGGGAAGATTTTTTTTTTTTTAATGTTAAACCATATAGAGAATGTACAATCCTTCAGGAAGTTAAGATTGATTAAAAAGTAATCAGTATGGATTCTCAGTAGAGACACTATGTCCAACAAATCTGCTAGGTTAAAGCTACAATGGAAAACGTTGATGGTTGAAGCCACCTATGTATAAGGACAATTTAAATGGATTTCAGGAAAGCTTTTGGCCACAATACCATGTAAAAACCCTAATCTAAAAATTTAAGTTACAGCATTTGCAGGGTGAGCTATTTTATCCGCAGTGAGAAAAAAGAATCCTGAAAAACCAATTTTGAGCTATGTTAATAGTCAATACTTTATCATGGCATGAAGAACACTGAAGCTCATTTGAAATACTGTGCACAACTCTGGTAAGGATATAAATATGGAAAAGGTAGAGCAAAGAGCAACCCAATGATAAAGAGGCTCAAAGGAAACATACTTTACATTGCTACCTACTATCGTGCAAAATCAGCAGCTGCCCACCATTTGGTCAGCAAAGAGGGGATTTATAAGAGAATTGAGATGTTAAGGAGGGAAAAAAATCTCAAGGCATCACTGAATATAATACAATGAGGTTGTTTGGCTCTGAATTTTAGAACAGGGGCTCCAGATTCAGGGGAACAAAGAATAAATGGATTCTGGTTTTCTCTACGTTGAGCAGCATGGAATGAAGAAAAGTGAAAACACGTAAGGGAATCTTCAGAATTATGAAAAGGCTAAAAGGCCCCAGAGAGGAAGCAAGGGGATTTATGGAGGCTTTTTGGACATAGCAGTAAATGCCTACTCTTCACACAAGTGGAGAAGGAGGAGGAGGAGGAATTGTCATTTTTTCATCCCCACACAAGGCTGAAAAGGAATTGACCTCACAGTCTCAGATCTGCCAGAAATGGAACTGACTCATTGTGAAGTTAAAGTCAAAGGATCAAGCTAAATAATCTCTCTCTCTCTCTCTCTCTCTCTCTCTCTCTCTCTCTCTCTTCCTGTCTCTCTCCCTCCCTCCCTCCTTCCCTCCCTCTCTCCCTCTCTCCTTTCTTCCCTTCTACCTTCCACACATATACATATATCATTGTTCAGTCATTTTTTTAGTTCTCTCTGACTTTTTGTGACCCTATCTGGGGTTTTCTTGGCAAAGATACTGGTGTGATTTGCCATTTCCTTCTCCAGCTTATTTTAATAGATGAGGACCTGAGGTAAACAGGGTTAAGTGACTTGCCCAGGCTCACACAGCTAGTGAGTGTCTGAGGCTGAATTTGAACTCAGGAAGATGAGTCTTTTGGATTCCAGGCCCAGCACTCTATCCACTGTACCACCTAGCTGCCCATACACATATATAGTCCCTTTGTATATACATATACAAAAACATAAAATTATGTATAATATATTGTCACAATATATTATGTTACATATAATATAATTTAATATTACATTATATATATTTATATAATATAAATATATATTTAAACAAATATAGACACATATATGAATATATAGACATACTGACAGGCAACAAGAGGGCAATATATACATATATACATACATATATATGTAACATATATTTCATAGAACATCAAATGAGTCAGAAACACTTCCTCTACCTATCCAAATAAAATTCATCCTTCAAAAACCCAATCCAGGGGCAGCTAGGTGGTGCAGTGGATACAGCACCGGCCCTGGAGTCAGGAGGACCTGAGTTCAAATCTGGCCTTAGACACATAATACTTCCTACCTGTGTGATTTTGGGCAAGTCACTTAACCCCAACTGCCTCACTAAAAAAAAGAAAACAAAACAATCTCATCACTCTTTGAAGTTTTCTTTGGTCCTCCTACCCCAACTCTGATGCTTCATCTTGACTCTAAGTTCTCAAGACTAACAGTAAACATGTTCATTTAGGTCCTACCAAGCTGAAAAACTGAAGGCTGAACAATGGACTTTATGCCTGTCATTTGAGGACTAGCTAAGTTAAAGAGGGTCATCACCAGATGTTCGGTCACCCAATGATGATTTTGGGGGGCACGGTAACTCACGAAGACTTATCTTCAATGATGTGGAGAGGTTATGACCTGCACCAATAAAAGAAATATCCACAGCAATAAAATCATGGGCCTTCTGAAGTATTGTCATATTATCTCCTTTTCCAACTGGATTATAAGTCTCTTTAGAGTAGGGGCCATATCTTATCTTCTTTGTATCCACCATAGCACCTAACAGTGACCTACTTTTATAAGTATACTTTTTGTACTAAAAGGTACCTTAGAAATATTCTAATTTGATCTCCTTATTTTACAAACAAGGAAATAAAGGCCTTGAGAGGTTAAGTGATCTGCTTAAGGTTACACAGCTTGTAAAAGTGGGATGGGATTAAAACTAGTCTCTTCTGACTCAAAATCCAAGACTCTTTCTTCTGTACCACACTATCTCAATTAATGTTTATTGAGTCCTCAATAAATATTTATTAACTGAGTGATATTTAGCAACTGGCAAGTATAAATTTCCACCCTGTAGTAAACAAAAGTATCTCATAAAATATTTACATCTGTATTTCAGGTCAAGGCATGAACCCCAAGGATAGCATTATAATGATAATAATAATAGCTAAGGCTTGCAAAGTGCTTTACAAATATTATCTCATTTTGTCATCACAACAGCCCTTGGAGGTAGGTGCTATTATTACTCCAGTTTTACAGATGAGGAAACTGAAGCAAACAGGGATTAAGTGACTTGCCAAGGGTCACAAACCTGGTAAGTGTTTGAAGCTGAATTTGGACTCTAGTCTTCCTGACTCTAGGTACAACATTCTATTCACTGCACTATCTAGCTCCCTAATGAGACCCCACTAGAGTTATTTAGGCAAAAACAAGCATCATGGTAATTTAGTATTAACTTATAGGCTACCAACAGGATACACACTATACCAAAAAGCACTTAAATATGGCAAATGATGCTTAAGTTCCAAATATATATATATGTATATATATATGTGTGTGTGTGTCTGTGTGTATGTGTATATATATATATGTATGTGTGTATGTATGTATATATGTATATCTATATGTGTGTGTGTGTGTGTGTGTGTATATATATAGTCAGATGTATAGATGTTATTGGTGAGCAAGAGGGAGACTAATCCAGATGTGACTGCTGAACATGTGGACAATGAAAAGATGTTCTGGAAAATAACTTTTAAATTGGCCTATACTACAGAAATAATACCACCCCAAAGCCAAGTCACTTGATGGGTACTTTAATTTATTTTAAAGTACATTAAATAAACATACTGGTATATTTAAGCCTTACTAAGCTTTGCTAATGTTAGTGGGAAAATGAAATTTGCTTATGAAAATAGCAGAACCAAAAAAAAATAGGTGACTAGGAATCTTGAAGTGATCTCATTGTATAGGAAAAATCAAGGGCTAGGAGAGTAAAGGAAAAACACTTGGAATTTTGAGGGACAAAAAGAGGAGATGAGGGGGGGGCCATGTGGAGAATGAGGGGCTGGCCTTACAGTAAATTTAGGATAAACTTCTAAGGTGAGGAGAAGGAAATTGGCTTCCTTGGGATGGAAGTGAAAGCTTCTGAAAAGATGGCATGGTTAAGGAGGCTCTCAGCACTAAGGCTATACAGTTACCCAGCAGGGGAATCCAGTGACCTAATCTTTTCAATCATTTCCCCAAGCCATAGCATTTGGCACGGGTTGTGATCCACTCTGATCCTTGTAATTATGACAAAAAATTGTCTGAGGATCTGTTGATAGTCATTGCTGCTAATTATATAATCAGCAATGTAGGGATAGAAAAAAAACACAGTTTATTATATTCAGAGCATAGTCATCATTGAACAACAAAAAAAAATCAGTGAACCATGAACATCAATTTTAAGTTATGTAATATAGGTTTTGGTTACGCAAGTAGAATGGGTACAATGTAAGTTTAAAGAACGAATAAGGGAAGATTATGATTTACAGACCAATACACAGATGGGAGAAGGAGCAGATCTTATCAGGTGAGACAGGAAATTAGCCAGTTAATAGCAAAGGTATGGTTAATATCTCAAGATTGAATTTACAGACAGATAAAACAGGAACTAACTGGTTAACACTGGGGCTATAGATGATGTCTCAGCTTGATTTTACAGACGTTAGGTAGTTTTATCTTAAGTAAATGACAGTAAGAAAGTCAAGCCAGAAATTCTCTTATGACATAGTAAACATAAGTTTGCCAGCTATACCATATTTCACTCTTTTTCTGTTATGACTGGAAGGAGCCCTCATTCAAGGTATTACAGAAAGGGTCCTTATTTTCTTGATCTAGTTTCTTTGGAGAAGTAACAATGCATGGGGAAGAGCACTGGATGGTCAGTCAGGACACGAGTCTACTCCTGGCTGAGTCACTGATTGTGCGGTCTTGAGAAAGTCATTTCACTTCTCTGGGTCTTAGGCTCTGCATCTATAAAACTAGGAAGTTTGATTCACTGATCTCTAAGGACCCTTTCATCTCTAGACTTCCATTTTAGTTAAAGAATAGCAAATAACTTTATAAGACCTTAGCTAAATAGAAAAAGGAAATCACAGAACCCCAGACTTTAGAATCTTAGGTTTGGATGGGACATCAGCATTACTCTAGACCTTTTTCTTAACCTTTTTTGTGTCATGGGCACTTTTAGCCTATGAACCCATTCTCAAAATGATGTTTTTAAATACATAAAGTAAAATACATAGGATTACAAAAAACAAACAAAAGGTTAGTGAAAATCTTAAAAGTTTTTTTTCCCCATTCAAGTTCACAAATTCCCCAAAATATATCCATGGATCCCTTGGGTATACATGGGCATTTTAATAGACCTCAAGTTAAGAACCCCCTGATCTCTTCCAATACATGTTGTTCTAGGCTGGGTTCAGCTAAGGCCGTTCTCCTGGTATCTTCAGTCTGATAGTAGAACAAAACGTCATTCAACAGTTAACAAAAGGAGATTTAATTCCTGATGGAAATTGAATAAAGATATTCAATGTGGATCTCATGAGTTGATTCAGCTGAGCAAAGTTTACCTGCCCCAGACTTGCACATGGAGGTCCCACAGTCAAGCATCAAAATACACCTGGAGTTTCTCACGATCAATTTGTACTTAGGTGATGAGAAAGTGATATCACAGACTGAGCCTTTAGTCCTATAAGCTAATTAAGTCTTGAGAACAACTTCAATAGCTTTGAAGCAAAAATTGGCATAACTTGCATGTGAAAGTGGGTTTAGGATACTGGTCTGACACATACCTTCCCCCCACCCCCAACAATATTCATAAGTGGTAATCCAGCTTTTATTTGAAGATGTACACTAAAGGAGAACCTACTAGCTCCTAAGGCAATTCTGCTCTGGGGCAGCTCTAATTGTTAGGAAGTTTTCCTCCTGTCAACACTGAATTTACCTATTTGTAACTTTCTTTAGTTCTATCCTCTGGGACCAGGTAGGATATGTCCAATCTCCTTGCATGCAACAATCCTTCAAACATAAGTCTACTCTTCAGGCCTAAGTCCCCTAGTTCTTTCAAGTGATTCCCATACAGCATGATCTTAATTGCTATGACCGAAATGATTGTCTTTCTCTGCATGCTCTCCATTTGTCAATGACCTGTCTAAAATCTGGCACACAGAACTGAGCAAAATTCCCCAAATGTAGTCTAACCAAGATAAGATCTGAGTGAACCGTCACATCTCTAGGCTCTTTTAAAGCAGCCTGAGTTTACATTGGCTTTTATGGCTGCCATGTGAGACTGTATTTAGACTGTAATCCACTAATACCCTCAGATTACTGAATAAATAAAATAAAAAGAATGTATTAAGATCTTACTATGTGTCCAAGCACAGTGCCAAGTGTAAAATCAAAGATAATCCCTGTCCTCAAGGAGCTTGCAACAAGAAAACAGGATAGGAGTGTAACGGCTAGGGAGGGGTATTTTGGTTGGGAAAGTTATAGGGATAGTAAGTGGAGCTACACAGTAGACTGACACACCTTTTCTAGGAGCAAAGGCAGAATTGATTTGATTATTATTATACAACTGGAAAGTAGTAGAAAGGCTGGCAAGAAGACTTGGGAAGGGCCCACCTGAAATGAAGCACTCTGTAATCATGAACTAAAGGGGAAGGGGGTGTTCTAAATTGAATGGATTAAGACCAGTGTATAGTCTTTCCTCAGGTAGGAAGCCTTGCCTTCCCCAGCTCATACATATGTAAATCTAACTATTAGCTATCTCTCCCAGCTCTGTGTCACTTGTAGATTTGATAAGTATTCCACATATGTGTTGTCCAAGTTATTGATAAATCATGTAAAACAGCAAAGGGCCAAGCACATGTCTTTGGGGTACTCTAGTAGAGAACTCCTTCTCATTTTAAACTGAACCATTAATGACCACTCTTTAGTCCTAGCCATTCAACTACTTTCAAATCCATAGAAATTCAAAATCATCCCTCACATCTCTCCATAGATTCCCTAAAAATAGCAGGAGAGTAAAATGCTTTACTAAAATTTAGGTAAACTATAATTACATCATTCCTCTAATCTACTTATTGAGTAACCCTATAAAAAAGAGAATAAGGTCATACTGGCATGATCTGTTTCAACATTTCAGATAGTCTGACTCCAAAAAGATTTTGCACTGGTCAGCATTTTGGTCCAAATCTAGTAAGATTAAACTTAATAGAGATGAATGGAAAATACATGTGTGTTAACTGTAATTCTTCTGAGATCATACCATTTGATTACTTAGCTATCACTGGGAGAGTATCTTGCTACAAAAGAAATGCCTTAGCAGTAATGAATCTGTTGGTATCATTCAAAGCGTTGGGGAATTTCCCCAAATACAAGCTATCCTAACTCTTTCATCCCAATTTTCAACCTAGCTTATCATCTTTCTTGAGAACTAGCTAATATTGATTTATCACTTTGAAATTTGCAGAGTACTTTTACAAATATTGTCTCATTTGATCTTCACAATAACCTTCTGAGATAGGTGCTGTTATTTTCATTTCACAGATGAGAAAACTGAGGCTGAGAGATATTAGGTAACTCACCCCGGATCCCACTACTACTAATTGAAGTAGTATTTGAAACTTGCTCTTTCTAACTCCTAAGTCTAGAGCGTTTTACACTATGCACATAACCAAGATCTGCCAATTAATGGTGGTAATCTGTGCAACAAGCACTCTTTGTCCTGTTTTTCATGAATCTACAACTAGGTTGATTTCTTTGGGCCACTGTCATTTACATTTTTTGACTCCTCCATTATTGCACTGAGAATGCCCTTCAGTATTCCAGCACAATGTCGTCTCCAAATAGGAGCATCTGAAGAATTTCTGAAAATGGGGAATTCTCCCAATTATACTTCTCTTACAAGGTTTATCCTTTGTGCCAATGATAAATACTTTGTTGAACATGATTGAAACAGACTATTATAGTTATTTCTAACAAATGTCAATATTCCCCTTTAGGTCTGTGAAACGTGGAATCCCACAATCCTTGAAAATTCAAAATATAAGTGATCCCAAAAATAGTGGATGTAGGTAGGTTACAACATATTAACTATCATAATTTGTGCTTTAAAAATATCATACAATGAAGAGCACTGGATTTGGAGTGAGAAGACTTGGGTTTGAATCCTGGCTCTGCTACTGAATGCTTTCATTACCTTAGACAAGACTACAGGCCTCCGTAACCTCATCTGTAAAAAGGGAGGGACATTGGACTACATGACAGCTGAAGTGTCTTCTAGTCTGTAAATGTGTGACTTGAAAATGAAGTAGGTTGGTCATGTGGCTAGAGGAAGGTATAACAGATGGACAGCCTGAGTAATGCACCAGTATACTAGAAGCAAGGCCTACAGTGCATTGGACACATCCTCCATAGGGAATTTATGGAAGGGAATGGACAAGATATGTTGAAAACTGTATCAGTAGAAGGAATATGCACACCATTAAAATCACAGATCCATTGAAGTGATAATAATATTAATAACTAACATTTATTTAAGACTTTAAGATTTTAAAGTACTTTACATGCATTATCATATTTCATCTTCACCTGTCCAGTGTAATAAGTGTTATTGATTCCCCCTTTAAATAGATGAGGAAACTGAAACTAAGAGAGGCTAATGGACTTGGCTTAGGATGATGCAGCTAGTAATGTCTGAGACAGGATTTGAACTTAGGTCTTCCTGACTCAAAGCCCAGCACTCTATCTACTAATCCACCTACCTGCCTTACCATATTTTTTAAAAAATTATTTCATTCTTTGGTCAATGTGGCAGAGTAAAGAAAACACTCTTTCTAAAAAACAGCTCTCTGGGAGCTCATTTTCCTCCAAACAACTTTAAAATAATGCCTCAAATCGAATTCTGGAATGGAAGAGCCAACAAGGTCAGAGTGAAATATTTTCCCAGCCCAAGACAACATATGAGGCCAGAAAGAGAGATTTGTCACACAGGGGTGGAAGCTGGCCAGGAGTCCATGTAGTGGGATTAGGTGATGGTAACAGAAGCAGCTGCAGCTTTGGGGAATTCTCAAGCCAGGGACAGCAGGGGACCCGACAATTGGTCAGAAAGAGATTACAGGACATCCCTAAGCTAGCACTGGACAGGGGACCAGGCACTATTTGGCAACTCTATTTCTGATATTCACTATATTCCTATATTCTAGGTCATAGTTCAAGGGCAGAGAGGAGCACTTTTTTCCAAGAGGAACTGGAAGCCCTGAGGGGCAGTATCACTTCCAGTCCCAAGGGAGGGGGAACCCTGAGGAACAGTATTGATTGTAATCCTAAGGGATTGGGAGCCCTTCCTGGGTAAGGAACAGAGTTCAGACCAAGAGAGCAGTGACCACCCCTCTTTCCAGATCATACCACCTTGGAAGCACTGAAAAATTCCATACCCCCAGAACTAGCTCTGAAAAGAGTAGTGTGAAAAAGCCTGAAACTTGAGGTAATGCCCGTCCCCTCTTCTTCTCCCATGTGGGGAACAGAGCTTAACATTAACATAAAGTACCAAATCAAGAAATAGGGTGGAAAAATGAGCAAACAACAACAAAAAAGAAGCTGATCATAAAAAGCTACTATGGTGACAGGGAAGATCAATACCCAAACTGAGAAGACAATAAAGTCAAAAAGTTACAAGCAAGGCCTCAAAGAAAAATGGGAATTGGACCCAACCCCAACAAGAATTCCTGGAAGAGCTAGAAAATTATATTTAAAATCAAATAAGAGTAGTAGAGGAAAAAATAGATAGATAAATGAAAGCAAAGGAAGAAAATTATGAAAAGAATTAAGAACTTGGTGAAAGAGACACAAAAAATACTGAAGAAAATAAATCTTTTAAAAATTGGCAAAATGGAAAAAGAGTTACAAAAATTCAATCATGAAAAGAACTACTTAAAAAACAGAATTGGCCAAGTGTAAAAAGAGGTACAATAGTTCACTGAAGAAAATAATTCCTTAAAAATTAGAATTGGGCAAGTGGTAGCTATGACTCCATGAGACATCAAGAAACAATAAAATTTAATTTAAAAGATAAAAGAGAATGTGAACTATCTCATAAGATAAACAACTGACCAAGAAAATAGACTAAAGGGAGTGAAAGTCATGATCAAAGAAAGAGCCTAGACATCATATTTCAAGAAATTATCAAGGAAAACTGCCCCAATATCTTCACGCACAAGGATAAAATAGAACTTGAAATAATCCATAGATCACCTTCTAAAAGATATCCCCAAATGAAAACTCTCAGGAATATTATAGCCAAATCTCAAAGCTCCCAGGTCAAAGAAAAATACTTCAAGCAGCCAGAAAGAAACCATTCAAAAAGGAAAAAGAAAGAAAGAAAGAAAGAAAGAAAGAAAGAAAGAAAGAAAGAAATCATTCAAATGTGGTTGGGAATATGATATTCCAAAAGGCAAAAGGGTTGGGACTACAACTAAGAATAATCTATCCAGCAAAACTGAGTATAATCCTTCAAGGGAAAAAATAGATATTGATTGAAATAAAGGACATTCAAGCATTCCTGATTAAAACATCAGAGCTCAATAGAAAGTTTGACTTTCAAATACAAGATTCAAAAGAAGCAGAAAAAGGTAAACATGAAAAAAAATCATAAGGGACTTAAAAAGGTTAAAGTACTTAACTTTCTAGATGGGAACATAATACATGTATCTTCTAAGAACTTTGTCACTATTAGGGTAGTTAGAAGGATTCTACAAAGAAAGAGCATATGGGAGTAAGTCAATTATGTTGGCATGATATAAAAAAATGGATAGCTGAGAAAAAGGGATGCCCCAGAAAAGGGGGAAGGGAGAAGAAGAATGAGAAAAAATATCTCACATAAGAGAGGCCTGAAAAAAAGAGCTTTTACAGTGAGAAGATGTGAAAAATGGAGTGAAAAATGATGGAGGGGGGGCAATACTTGAAACTCATTTACATCTAAATTGTTTTAAAGGGGAAATATCCATGTAATATAATATAAATTTATGAATAATATCTAGATATATGGATATATATTATATATTCAATTGGTAATAGAAATCTATCTTACCCATAAGAGAGGCAGGAGGGGAAAGGGATAAGAAATAGGTGGGGGAATGATAAACAGGAGGGAAGATAAAAGAAGCCAGTGATTAGAAACAAAATGGATTTTAGAGGAGGGACAGGATAAAAAAGAAAAAGAAGGATAAACAGAAAAAAATAGATGGAGGTAATGCAGTTAGCAATCATAACTGTGAATGAGAATGGGATGAAGCTACCCATAAAATAGAGTAAATAGCAGAATAGTTTCAAAACCAAAGTGCAACTATATGTTGTTTACAAGAAACACACTTAAGAGAGACACACACAAAGTTAAAATAAAGGGCTGGAGCAGAGTCTATTATGCTTTAGCTGAAGTAAAGGAGGCAAGAGTAGCGATCATGATCTCAGACAAGGAAAAAACAAAATAGACCTAATTAAAAGGGATAAGCAGGGAAACTACGTCATGCTAAAAGAAACTCTAGACAATGAAGTAATATCGATATTAAACATATATGAACCAAATGGCATTGCATCCAAATTCTTAAAGGAAAAGTTAAATGAATTACAGGAGGAAATATATAGTGAAGAACCTCAACTTTTCCCTCTTAGAGCTAGATGAATCTAAACATAAAATAAATAAGAGAGAAATCAAAGAGATGAATAGAATCTTAGAAAAGTTTGATATGATAGACTACTGGAGAAAACTGAATGGGCTATATATTGTACCTTCACAAAAGTTGATCATATATCAGGGCATAAAAACCTCAAAAAACATTATTATTAATTATTAAAGTATTAACTTAAATTATTAATTTAAAATATTAAATATTTAATTATTATTAAATATTATAGTATCATATAATATATAAATACAAAATATTATAAAATATTTAAATGATTTAAAATACTAATATTAAATATACCTTTTCCATACTATAATGCACTGAAAATTACATTCAATAAAAGGCTGTGGAATGATAGCCTAAAAATTAATTGGAAGTTAAATAATCTAATTTTAAAGAATGAGGGGATCAAAGAAAAAATTATAGAAACAATCAATAATTTCATTAAAGACAATGACAACAATGAGACAACATTCCAAAATTTGTGGAATGCAGCCAAAGTAGTATTTCAAGGAAAATTCATATCTCTAAATGCATATATCAGTAAAAAAGAGAAAGAGCAAATCAATGAATTGGGTATACAATTAAAAAAACTTAAAAAAGAACAAATTTTTAAATCTTCAATTAAACACCAAAATGGAAATCCTGAAAATCAAAGGAGAGACTAATAAAATTGAAATTTAAAAAAATTGAACAAAAAAAAAATAACAGAAGCTGGCTCTATGAAAAAAAAATAAAATAGACAAACCATTGGTTAATTTGATTAAAAAAAGAAAGAAAACCAAATTACTTGTATCAAAAATGAAAAGGGTGAATGTAACGCCAATGAAAATGAAATTAAAGCAATTAGTAGGAGTTATTTTGCTCAAATATATGCCAGTAAAACTGATGATCTAAGTGAAATGGATAAATACTTACAAAAATATAAACTTCCCAGATTAACAGAAGACAAAATACAATACTTAAGTAATTCTATCTTAGAAAAAGAAATTGAACAAGCCATCAGTGAGCTCCCTAAGACAAAATCCCCAGGACCAGATGGATTCACAAGTGAATTCTACCAAATATTTAAGAAACAATCTCAATACTATACAAAATATTCAAAAAAATAGGTAAAGGAGGACTCCTACCCAATTCCCTTTATGATAAAAATATTTTTTAAATTAATTTATTTTAAACTTTAAAAATATATATGGTTTTGATACCTAAACCAGGGAGAGCAAAAATAGAGAAAGAAAAGTATAAACCAATTTCCTTGATGAATGTCGATGGAAATTTTTTTAAATACAATATTAGCAACGAGATTACAGCAATAGATCACAAAGATCATACATTATGATCAGGAGGAATTTATACTAGGAATTCAGGGCTGGTTCAATATTAGGAAAACTATCAGCACAATTGACCATATAAATAACAATAACAAGAAAAATTACATTATTATATCAACAGATGTGGAAAAAGCCTTTGACAAAATATACCCATACGTATTAAAAACACTAGAATGCATAGAAATCAATGGAGCCTTTCTTAAAATGATAAGTAGTTTCTATCTAAAATCAAGAGCAAGCATTATCTGCAATGGGGATAAACTTGAAACCTTCCCAATAAGATTAGAAGTGAAGCAAGGATGTCTATTATCACCACTATTATTCAATAGTGTGCTAGAAATGCCAGCTATAGAAATGACAAGAAAAAGAAATTGAAGGAATAAAAATAGGCAACAAGGGAATGAACTAAATAACTAGTTGAAACAATTAACAACTTCAGCAAAGTTGCAGGATATAAAATAAATGCACGTAAATCATCAGCTTTTCTATATACTACCAACAAAACACAGCAGAAAGAGATAAAGAGAAATTCCATTTAAAATAACTGGAGGCAATATGAAATACTTGGGAGTCTACCTGCTAAGACAAACCCAGGGATAATATGAAAACAATTGCAAGATACTTTTCACATAAATTAAAGACAGATCTAAACAATTGGAGAAATATTAATTGCTCATGGGTGAGTTGAACCAATATTAAGAAAAAATTACAATCCTACCTAAGTTAATTTAATTATTCAGTTCTATACCATTCAAACTGCCAAAGAATTATTTTATAGAGCTTTGGAAAAAATAGTAACAAAATTCATCTGGAAGAACAAAAGATCAATTTTTTAAAATGTTAAGGAAGGTGCCTAGCAGTTCCAGATTTCAAACTATATTACAAAGGAGTAATTATCAAAATAATCTGGTACTAGCTAAGAAATAGAGTGGTGGATTAATGGAATAGATTAGATATGCAACACACAGTAGTAAATCTTTGTAGTAATCTAGTGTTTGATAAACTTAAAGATCCAAGTTTTTGATGTAAGAACTCAACATTTGACAAAAATTGCTGGGAAAACTGGAAAACAGTTTGGCAGTTTAATAGGCTAACATTTCATATTGTGTATACCAAGATAAGGTAAAATTTAGACATAAAGGCTGATATCATAAGTAAGTTAGGGGAGCATGGAAAAACGTACCTGGCAGAAATATGGATGAGGGAAGAGTTTGATGACCAAAGAAGACATAGAGAGAATATTGGGAAGTAAGATAAGAAAATTTTGATTATGTAAAACTAAAAAAGCTTTTACACAAACAAAACTAATGTAGTCAAAATTAGAAGGAAAACAAAAAACTGGGGACAATTTTTAAAGCAAGTTTCTCTAATAAAGGCCTCTTTTCTCAAATATATAGGAAACTGGTAAGAGCCATTTTCAGTTGATAAATGATCAGAGGATATAAACAGGCAGTTTTCAGAATCAATAATCAGCTAAAAAATGCTCTAAATCACTACTGATTAGAGAAATGCAAGTTGAAATTACTCCGATATCACTACATACCTACCAGATTGACTAACACGACAAAAAAGAAAATGCTGGAGGAGATAGGGAAAAATTGGGACAGTAATGCATTTTTGGTGGAGTTGTGAACTAGTGCAACCATTCTGGAGAATAATTTGTAGCTACACACAGCAGGCTATCAAACTGTGCATACTCTTTGACAGAAAATATTAGGTAGGTCTGTATCCCAAAGAGATAAAAGAAAAGGGAAAAGGATTTACTTATATAAAAATATTTGCAGCAATTCTTTTTTTGTGGGATGCTTATCAATTGGGAAAGGGCTGAACAAGTTGTGGTATATGATTTTGATGGAATACTAGCATACTTTAAGAAACTATGAGCAGGAGGGTTTAGAAAAACCTGGGAAGACTTATATGAACTCATGCAAAGAGAAGTAAATAGAACCAGAGCATTGTTCACAGTACAGCAATATTGTTAAAGATGATCAACTGTGAAGACTTAGGTACTCCAATCAAGACAATGATCCAAGACAATACCAAAAAATCCACGATGGAAAATGCTACCCACCTTCAGAGGGAGAACTGATTAACTCTGAATGCAGATTGAAGCATGATTTTTTTAAACTATTTTTATTGTTTTGTTTATATTTTCTTTTGCAACATGACTAATCATTGTCAAATTGCTCCTCAAGGAGTAGGGAAAAGGGGAGGGAGAAAGAAAATTTGGATCTCAAAATTTTAAAAAAAGATTGTTACAAAAAATTTTTACATGTAATTGGTAAATAATTAAATAAATGGATATAATTTAAAAAAACCAAATATTTCATTCTTCCTTTCCTTCCCCCTTCTTTCTTTTTCTTCCTTTCTTCTTTTTATCTTTCTTTCCTTCTTTCCTTTCTTCCTTTTCTTCCCTCCTTCTCTTCTTTTTCTTCTTCTTCCTCTTTTCTATCTCTGTCTTTGTCTCTCTGTTTCACTCTCTCCTCTCCCAGTTTTCTTTATCTAAGCTGGTAGTGCAGTTGCAGCTTAAGGGCCTGACTCTATTGCTGTTTGGTATGAAAGCTTTAACCTGATTAATTTCAAACATGGGCTGATTCAGCCCTCCTTAGGCAACCTGCTGGCTCCCCTCTTTCAGAGATACAAAATTAGTATGGACATCACACTTTAGTCCTACTACTTCTCAAAATTATTGAACTCAAATGATCCACAAGCCTTAGCTTCCCCAGGGGCTAGGATTATAGGAGTGTGCCACCATGCTCCATTAGCTACCTTACTTTTAATTAATTAATCAGTATGCACTTGTTAAATGCCAGGCATTGTGCTAGGATTGGGGAATACAAATACAAAATAAAAATAGCTCCTGTCTTCAATGAGCTTCCAATCTACTGTGGGATAGATTGTGGTCAAAAATAAATAAATACAAAATACATACAAAATAAATACAAACTGATGGGGAGGAGTCAATAACTGGAGGAATCAGAAAAGGCCTCTTGAAGGAAATTTTCCTTGAGATGAATCATATAGGGAGTTAGGGTTATAGTATATCAGGAGGAAAAAAAGCTGCCTATTAAAAAGTGACTTTGTTTTACTTTTATAGTTACTTGACATTTTGGTCATTTTTCCCCTTTCCTTATTTTTTGTTCTTTTTTTCTCTCTAGTTATACAACAACTGTTTCAGATAGGATAATGTTGTTACAGCTGAGGAAACAATGGCCACAGAGAAGTTTGGTAACTTGCCTGAGGTCATCCACCAAGTTAGGGCTGAACTGGGATTGGAACTTGGAACGAGTTTTACTTAAAGTGACACTTTCAGGACTGACAATGCTAAAAACCGATCTTGGTTTTTTTTTTTTTTTTAACACTTTTCTTACTTAAAAAACTTCTTGTCAGTTTGTAATCTCTCAATTCTGACATCAAATCCAAAATTAAAATGAGAACCCCAGGATTTTAAGTTCAAGTTATCATTAGGTTAGCTTGCTGTCTCACAATATCCTGGCACTGTCCAAGTCCCAAAGGTTTTCCCTGTCCCCAAGGCCTCTGCTCCACTGGAAACATGGGTTCTGAAACAATCTTGTTTCACAGGCTGAATCTAAACAGTATAAAGCGTAGGGAGTATTTGCAGTTATCTGCTCAATGTGATCAATGGTAGGAAGTGGTTTGGAGCTCAAATTACAGACTTGGCAGAAGTCCCTGAATTCTCTGTCAGTAGTACCATACTGATGCAGAGTAATGGAATTATTTAGCAAGTACTGAAAAAAAAAACAGAACTTCCATCGAAGATTATTATTTCCAACTTTGAATATTCATGGTATAAGTTGTACCAGTCTAAGCAACTGAACACTCTTCCTGGGTATTCTAGGAGTACAGAATCCCACATGTGAAAGTGAGGAAAATTCTGGGGTTTGGAAAGACAAGGGTCTAAGTCAAGGGTTCTTAACCTAGAGTCCTTGTTTCAAGTCCATGAATAGATTTCAGCAGCCCTGTGAACATGGATAGGAAAAAAAATTGCATCCTTATTTTCTGTAAACACTAACTGAAATTTAGCATTTCTTTCAATTATTTAAAAAACATTATTCTAAGAAGTCTATAGGCTTCACCAGACTTCCAAAGGAGTCTGTGACACAAAAGGTTAAGAACTCCAGCCTCAAACATTTACTAGATGTGTGACCCTGAGCAAATCATTTAACTTCTGTTTGCCTATTTCCACAACTGTAAAATGGGGATAATAACAGCACCTACCTTGAAGGGTTGTTGTGAAGATCAAATGAGATAATGTTTGCACAGTACCTGGCACATAGTAGGTGTTATATAAATGCTTATTCCTTTGCTCTTCTCCTCTACCCTACTCATGTTGACTTTTCCTGTAGACTTCTCCATGGCAAAATAGTTAAGAGAGAAAGGCTCAAAGATAAACTTTTGCCTAATTTGCAATTTTGTAAAGATCCCTGGGGGAAGCTCATGAGCCACTGAAAAATCTTCAACTAGGTTATTTTTGACACATATGCTATAGGTAGATGATGCCTTAATAAAAATATCAGGACCAATTTGGAAGGCTGCAATTGATGGACCTCTTCAACTCAGCCCTGTCCCCCCATCTGATACCCACTTCCTTTTGTTAAGAGAAGAAGCAAAGGGAAAGAAAATAAGGAAGAAAGAAGAGATATGCGAGCTATTGCACACATCCTGGGCACCTGTCAGTGACCTGTAATTTTAATCGTGTGGGACTCACTGCCCCAAAGCAGAGATAAATAACAAGGTTTTTGAGAATAGCCTGAACTTTGGACAGGCTCAGTGAATTTCCAATGGTCACATACAGCTAATGATGATTTGAGAAGGGATTTGAACTCAAGTTCAAGGTTAGTACTTTATTCACTAGGCCACACCAATTTATTCTATATGCAGCCTTTGTTATCATCACAGTATTGAAGGGGATCCCAATTGGGAGATTTCTAGTATTTATTTCCCTCAAATTCCTGCAGTAGGGGTTGTATTCTACTATATATAAACTTTAATGCTCAACAGTGAGAAAAGCCTGGAAATACAAAAAGATTCCTGAAAACGGAAAATAATAAGCCAATAGTAAACAAAATAGAAGACAAAAGGAAGTCTGAAAAGATGGGACTCTATGTTAAAACACAATTCCAAGAATGAGAACCATAAAAGTGAAGTAAACAGCAGGACAGCCAATATAATTGAAACTACACAGAACCAAGTTGTTTGATATTGATGGTGTGATTCTTGGGCACTGCCAGGCATTAGGGGTTAATAGCTTGGATCTCAAATGCAGCATGTTTATGTCACCTGAAAAGATTGAAAAGCAAAAGAATCAAGCCCGAGATAAAAGCTGTAAGGTACAAGAAGTCCCTTGAAGGCAATCTATTTGAACTGGAAACCAGTTAGGGACCATCCTTGGAATCACTTACAGCCTGAGTTTAATATTTAAAACGATCCTAACAATTCTTGGTTTTATTCTGTGCAAGAGCTCAGGGTTTTGTTTTTTTGTTTTTTGTTTTTTGTTTTTTGTTTTTTGTTTTTTGTTTTTTTGGAGAAGGAGGACACCTAGTGGCCAATAGGTTTTTCACACCCAAATACTTGGCCAACTTAGAACAATGGATGCTAGAAATATTGGATTCAAGTAGTTTTTCAAACAGCATTCCACCATACATACAAACTTTCGATAGTCTCTCTATTCATGGAAATCACTATCTCGTCTCCATTCTCAGTCTGTATACTTTTGTTTTTGTCTGTACGACAGAAAAAAAACAACGTATTTTCTCTTTTTTTCTCACTGTTTGAAATTCCATACTTTTCCTTACCCTTTTATCTACCTTTCCTGCTATTGATGTCATGAAGATAATGGGATAACTTCTAGGCCTCTGAGATTCCTTGTCAGGCTCTTTCATTTGCAGAGAATTTTTTTCCCATTAACAAAACTGAATGCTTAAATAATACCACTTTAGTATGCATATTAATTCAAAAGAAGCAAACAAATCAGAACACCCATCAAGTGGACTGAATTTAAAAAGGTACTATTTCTCTAGAATAGACAAGAATTCTCTATTATGGAAAAGATGCCCTGCTTGGATTTTAAAGCCCTTTAGAACCTAGCTCCCTCCTCCCTTTCCAGTCTTCTCACACTTCACTCCTCCGCATGTCTATGATCTAATGACACTGGCCTCCTTGTTATATACTTCATACAAGACACTCCATCTCCAAATTCTGTGCATTGTCATTGCCTGTCCCTCCTCATCTCTGCTTCCTGACTTTTTCAAGTCCCAGCTAAAATCCACCTTCTGCTAAGAAGCTTTCCATTAATGTTAGTTCATTTCCTTTGAAATTACCTCCATTATTTACTTATCTATCTATCTATCTATCTATCTATCTATCTATCTATCTATCTATCTATCTATCCATCTATCATCTATCATCTATCTTGTATGTACATAGTTGTTTGTCTTCCCCATCAGAATTTAAGTTTCACAAGGACAAGAACTGTTTTTTGCCTTCCTTTGTATCTCTAGTATTTAGCCCAGTGACTTAGCTATTACATAATAGCTGCTTAATGAAATGCTTATTGACTAATCATTCTGATCTAAAGTAAAAGTGCTAACTTTCATACATACAACTAGAGCTTCTGTTGGCTATTAGCACAGCCAAAAGGATTAGACAAATCCCCATGATGCACATGGAAAGCTTTGACAGGTCAGTCAGCCCTGCTCTCTTTATCCTTGGGAAAATGCAAAAGTTTTAGCTCTTTACAGATTGTAGTCTAACTATAGTTATTAGATAGGCTGTCAAAATAATGGTACCCAGGAGATAGATGTATATATTCTATTCTGACTAAGGGGACTTCAGGGAATAAACACTATACACACAGTGATTAGAAGAGCGGGAAAAGACCAAAGAAGTGCTCTGCCTTGTACATTAGGAACAGAAGTATAATCAAAGAGCCAGCCACCATGATTTAATGAACAATCACCAAGAATAGAAAGTCATATTTAATGAGAGGCATTACCAAGTAGATAGAAATTGGGGTTCCCATAGGGTCCTTGGCTGATTTTGGGGGCATTTATTTACTAAGTAATCTCTCTTGCACATTTTTCAGGAAAGGAGAGTTCAGAAAGGAATGGTTTAAATTCTAGCTAGGGGTGACTCAGTGGATAGAGCGCTGGGCCTGGAGTCTGAAAGACCTGGGTTCAAATCTAGCCTCAGACATTTACTAGCTATGTGATGCTGGGTAAGTCCCCTAACCCTGTTTGGCTCCATTTCTTCATTTATAAAACAAACTGGAAAAAGAAATGGCAAACCACCTTAGTATCTTTGGCAATGAAAACCCCAAATAGGGTCACAGAGTTGGACAAAGCTGAAAAACAACTAAAAAAACTCCAGCTGCCAGCCAATTGCTAAGCTTGTCCTGATACCACCCTCGATGCTGACATTCCTATGATATCTCACTATTCTAATCCATGAAAATTTGCCTATTCTGGATGTTAGTTGAATCCTAACTGTGATGAATGCAAATGTATAAATTAAAATGAAAAGGCTGAGACAGTATGTGGGGACTTATATTCCACATCATATCATCTTGATAGAACATTAATTCCTTAAGGCCATTTCATTTTTGTCACTGTATCCCCGTTGCCTACTATAGTGACTGGCTTATAGTAGGTGCTTAATAAATGCTTGATTGATTAAATTCAAAATATGGTTTTTAGAATTCCTCTCCTTTTAAGGGTCAAGGACAGAATTTCAACCTAGAAGAAATCAGTGAATGGAACCAAAAGAGATATTTTTAAAATTGCATCTTCTAGTCTCCACGTTGTATGTATATAATTAAAAGTGGTTATTTTCAGTTTTTATGCATTAAAGAGAAGAAAGAGATACTGGATTGAGGAAACAGAGGGATAAATACCCAAGTCAGAGAAAGCAAAAACAAAGGGATTCCCAAAATAAAGCAGAGCTTGAAATTTCTGCCTCAATAGACAGAGAAGATAAAAACTGATACCATTGATAAGATGTTCTCTTATATTAATTTACCTCTTCCAGGGTTTTGAAGGAGGCATTCTTAGAACAGAATAACTTAATTTACAAAAATGTAATTCACAGAACTATTGCTGAAGCTGGAAGGGACCTTTAGAGATCACCTAGTTCAATCTGCGCTTGTAAAGATAAGAAAACTGAGGCTTTGTGATGCTAAATCTGGTGTTCATCATTGCATCTGAGACGATGTTACTTCCATCTTCCAACTGCAAGCCCTAGTTCTTGGCTGGATAGTGTCTCTGGGAAGGAATTTTCTATATTATTTAGCCCATCCCAATATCTCCCTCAAGCATATGAGTACTTACAAAATACATGGCATTGTATTATAAAACACTGTCAAAGAAACAAAAGAACCAGATCTTGCTCTCTAGGAACTTACGATCTACTTGGAGAGACAAGACATAAAATCTATAATATGGTTAATAATAAAAAAAATACAGGTGATAGAAGACAGGCTAAAGGGAAATATAGATAATAAGTGCTATGACTTCAGAAGAGGAAACCAGCATAAGTCATGGCAGAGAAGGCTTTTAAATATTTTAGGCAAGTCCATACCCTCTTTGTCTTGTCCTTTTTAGAATCTGAAAATTCAATGGCAAAATGTTTTTCCTTATATCGAACCTTTCCCTTATGCTACAACTTAAAAGTTTTCTTGTTCTGTCCTCAGTATATAGAGAAAAACATTATCCTTTCATATAAATAAAGAACATCATCATGTATCAATCATGTATTAATTGAGTGTTTATTATGTGCTTAACACTGGGGGAATTCAGAAGTCTAAGGCATTCAATTTTTATGTCTGTAAAAATCTTGTGGGTATTTAGAACATTATATTTTTGGTTGGTTTAGAGGTATTTTAAATGTTGTTATTGGTTCATTCCACCATAAGTATTCTATCCAATCTAAATAGCATTTGGAAAATGATTCAGTCACATATTTGTTCATTTGTTTATTTATTTAATAAATACTAGTCCACCTGATCAAAATCCAGATGTATAGCAGTTACATTAATTTAACTATATAATTCATTATTTAGCTCCAATGACAATTACTAAATGATATAAGCTTACTAGCATGAACCTGGGTGACAATCAGTTTCAGATAGAAGCTGTAAATACATGGTTAGGTAATATTGGTATATTAGTTCACATGTGTTAGTTAAGTGAACTTGGGGAGGAGTTCTAAAAATCTCAGTCCATACTCAGGAGTCAGGTGGGTCTCATTTGAATGCCCAGGATTTAGTCCCATCCCTTTAATTTAGATATGAAGGAACTGAGGCCCAGAGAGGTTAGTGGCTTGCTCACAGTTAAAGACGGAGGTGTTTTTTGTTGTTATTGTTGTTGTTGTTGTTCTTTTGTTGGTTTGTTTGTTTGTTTGTTTGTTTGTTTGTTTGTTTGTTTGTTTGTTTTTTTGGCGATTGGGGGTTAAGTGATTTGCTCAGGGTCACACAGCTAGTAAGTGTCTGATCAGTTCTTCCCGAATCCAGTGCCTATACTCCATCCGATGTGCCCCTGAGGCACAGCTTTTAAAGATACTCTGGCAAATATGCAAAAGGAACACATTTGGGGAAAAACTTCGAAGGATTACAGAAGGTAGTGTGGGATTATACAAAAAGCCCTTCACTTAAAATAAGAAAACCAGAGTTCAAATCCTGACCTAGATACTTGTTAGTAGTTGTATAACTTTAAGCAAGTCACTTAACCCTGTTGGGCCTGTTGCTTCATCTGTAAAATGAGTTCTTAGACTTTATTTGTGTCATGGGCTCCTTTGGCAGGCTGGTGAATCTCATGTACCCTTTCTCAGGATAATGTTTTTAAATGCGTAAGATGAAATATATAGAATTATAAAGGGAACCAATTATATTGAAAGATATCAAAATTGAAAAAAAAATTGCTGGATCCCAGATTAAGAACTCCTTGACTAGAAAATGATTATAGTCCTTTTAAACTTTATTATTGCATAACCTCTGATCAAAAAGGCAAAAGGTTCTTTTGCAAACTGATTATAATCCCAATAATCACATTCTAGAAAAATAAAAAGTCTCTAGGCTTCTTTAGTCACACAGTTTGCATTACATTTATGAAATGAAAACATTGCTTTAAATAATGGAGTGGAAGATCCATTTAGGATAAGGGAGCATAAGCACCTTGTGAGACTATTTAATTTATTGTATCTATATCTCTAGTGATTAACACAATACTTGGCATGTAGTAAGTGCACAATAAATACTTGTTGATTGTCTTATGAAAAAAAATCTATGAAATTCTAATTGAATAAATGAAATTGTAAGAAATGTGTACTAATTAAATCACTGGCCTCACTTCCTGTTACTTCTTTTTTTTCCATTTCAGTGTGCATAGGACAAGAAAACTGTCTTTGGAGTACACATAACGTTTGGAATCTACATAGCTCATCTTCTGAACAACAAATAGGGAATAGCTAAGGGTATTACCATTTTTTTCCCCTGGGGCCTCTTTGTAGATTTACCATGATGTAAACTACATCAAGTCATTTTACTTTTCTGAATTTCATCATCTTAGTCCATAAAATGAGGACTAAGTGATTTAAAATGTCCAGTATTACCCACATGTACAAAAATATTCATAGCCACTCTCTCTGTGGTGGCAAAGAATTGGAAATTGAGAGGATGGCCATCAATTGGGGAATGGCTGAGCAAGTTGTGGTACATGAATGTGATGGAATACTACTGTGCTATAAGAAATGATGAACAGGCTGACTTCAGAAAAACCTGGAAAGACTTGTATGGTCTAATGCTGAATGAAGTGAGAAGAACCAGGAGAATGTTGTACACAATAACAGCCACGTTGTGCGATGACTAATAGTGATAAACTTAACTCTTCCCAATAATACAAGGATCTAAGACATCTCCAGAGGCCTCATGATGGAAAATGGTATCCAAATCCAAAGAAAGAACTATGAAAGTTGAATTGCTGTTTTTTTCTCTTCTGTTGAATTTTGTTTCCTCTTTCTGATGGTTTCTCCTATTGGTTTTAATTTTTACTTACAACATCACTAACATGAAAATATGTTTAATATGAATGTAAATGTATAGCCTGTATCAGATAGTGTGCCGTCTTGGGGAGGGTGGTGGGGAGGAAGGGGGAGAAAAATTTTAAACTCAAAAGCATATGGAAGTGATTATTGATAAATCAAAATAAATAAATATTTAAAAAAAGTCCAGTATTAAATTGTATGAACTCTGAAAACCCAAATGAAATATTCTAATTACTAATTCTAATTCTAATTACTATTCTAATATTCTAATTACTTCCATTTTCCCCAACTACGTATTTAGAAATCAACCAACCAAACTAACAAGTATTTATGTATCTAATAATCTTTATCAAGCATTGTGCTAGGTGCTAGATACAAAGATAAAACTTAAACTATCCCTGATCACAAATTTACATTCTACAGGGAGAGACAAAATAAATAGAAATATACAAAAATACTTACAATAGGTGATTGGGGGGGCAGGGAGAAGCATCTGCCGCTTGTGGTGAGCAGAGCAGGAAAGGATTCATGCAGGAGGGGTGGTGTTTGAGCAGAGATTTGGAGGAAATGAGGGATTCTAAGGGGCAGAAGTGTGAGGGATAGACTGTGTAGAGATGGGAGACGGAGTATTGTGTGTGAAGAACAGCAAGGTCAGTTCAGAGTTCAGGGTAGAAAGAGGAGTTGGATCCATGTTGTGAAGGGTTATAAATGCCCAACAGGGGAGTTTGCATTTGATCTTAGATGCAGTAGAAACCACTGCAATAAATTGAGGAGAGTGACACAGTCAGACTTGCACTTAGAGAAAACCACTTTGGCAGCTGAATGGAGAATGGTTGAAGAGGAGAGACCTAAGACGGGGAGACCAATCTCCCCGGGGAGACTGTATCAATAGTCCAAATGGCAGGTAATGTGGGACAGAACAAAGGTGGCAGCTGTGTGAGTGGAGAATGGAACAGGAATGAGAAGTAGAAATGATAAAATTCAGTACCTGAATATTTGGTGTGATCAAGGGTGACGAGTCAAGGGTAATGAGGAAGTTAAAATTATGGTGTATCATTTAATAATTGATTCTACTCTGTAATCAAGCCTATTCCCCGTTTTGTCAAAGCTCCATTTCTCAGTTCATCTCAAAAAATGTAGTTTCCCCTGTCTGAATTGACTTAAAGGCATGATTAAGAGGGAAGGATGTGATCATTCCTAGCCTCCTGGACATTTACTTGGTAACTAGTTTAACCTGGGACCTCTGTTTTACTACCTGTCAACAAAAACCAGTTTAGGATGAGGCCCATCCCAAGGGGCAATTCTTCTTGTCTCTCCTTATAAAATTAGGGGTGGTTTGATCTCCCCCAAGGGAATGACTAACTAGGTGGTCCTGATTGGGATGGTTGATTTTCTAGTCAAGATTACTAAAGGCCCATAAAGCAATCAACATTACTTAATTGTTAGAGAGGCATGATCACCCACACCTGAAGGACCACCCATCTTTCCCAGCTGTGGCCAACAGTGACATTCCCCAACTACCCAGAACTCCTTTTTTTTCTCTGTCTCAATAAACAGGGATTTTTCTTTCTCATCTTGGTCACTGACCTGAGGGGACCAGTCTGATCCACTTTATTAACAGTTATACATGTCACTGTTAAAAAAAAAGACTGTTACCTTGCTCTGAGAAAATGTGCCTCAGTTTGCCTTTGTTACATTTTATCTGCCACAGTTCCCATTTCATTGCTTGAAAATAAAGGAAATTTTGGTAGGTGTGTCTTAAATACTCATAAACTGCACGGTAATTGCTGTAGTTCCATTTTTTTTATCAGTCACATCCAATTCTTAATGAGCCCATTTGGGGTTTTCTTGGCAAAGGTCCAATTTTTGCAATTTTTTTCTCCAGATCATTTTGCATATGAGGAAATCAAGGTTAAGTGATTTGCCCAGGGTCCCATAGCTAGTAAGTGTCTGAGGCTGGATTTGAACTCATGAAGATGAGTCTTCTTGACTCCAGGCCTTGGCACACTATCCACTGTGTCACCTTGCTGCCCCTACCTTCTCCAATAACGTGAAATTTTCCAATATTATTTCTCATTAACAAAGCCAGCCAGCTTCAAGCTGGGTTAATCTCAAATTTAGGACTTTCCATTGGCAACAGTAACAGAACTGAGTCTGGAAAAGACTTCAAATCTGCCTTCTATAAAACTTGACTGCAGCCTATAATTGGTTGTTTTTCAGGGTATGCCCATATTTCCTTTCTTTTCAAAACAATCTCATTTTGGAGATACAACCTACATTACAGGATGACCTATATATTTGGACCAATATGGTACAAAGTTGGATATTCATCTCTCCGACTCTTGATTTTGAAATAATTACAGTTAAATTCGTTTATTTTTTAAAGTTATACTTTAAAATAGGGAAAGACAATGCAAGTAGATATAGACAATCTCTTATTTATGTATGCAAAAAAAGTAACTCTATCCCTACTTCTTAGCTTGATTCAATTTTCGTGTAATCCTTGGTGATTTTTCTTTATATTTTAATGCACTTATTTACAGTGGTGGCTGACATCCTATATCTCTTCCTCCTAAAATCCAAGGTAACTTCGAAGCAAATCTAAATATTCCATTGCTTCTCCCCCCATCAAAAAAGTTTCTGAAACTAGAGACACAATTTAAGCTTGTCTCTCCCTTACCATACTCAAAGTCACACAACCCAAAAACAGACAGAAAGAAAAAAAAAAGAAAAAAGGTCACAATATTATTTTCTTTATGAGAATAAAGGAGTAAAAGCACCACAGCTAGCCACTAGGCAGCAGGTCCTTGATTAACCTTGTCTTAGGCCACAGTGTACAACATAACTGCTGTCTGCAAATAAGAAACAGGCGGCATGTCGGCAGTATACCTGATTTTAAAAATTTCAAATGGCAGAATATTTTTGTCATATGGACCTAAAAGTCTAGAAAAATCGATATGAAGCCTTTCTTTATTAGTAAGGACTCATATTTATATAAAGCTTGGGTTTACAAAGCATTTTCCTCACAACAACCCTGTGAGGTAGGTTATGCAAGTACTGTTGCTTCTTCAGGAGATCCCTCATATCCCCATGATGTGAGCTTTTCCTCCAGTGGTGTGTCCACCCATCAAACACCCACTCATCCCACACAATTCTTCCCCATGTTGAGAATCCTAAACAAAGTAGTGGAGGGCTTCTTCTGAGTTTTTTTTTTTAACGTGCTAGTATTATCCCTATCTTTACAGACAAAGAAACTGATGCTCAGAAAGATTAAGTGACTTGCTTGCTCCCAATCATGACTGTGTGAACCAAGCTCCCTGATTCCTAGACTTTTATTCTTTTCACTGTCATAATGCTTATCAAAAGAGCTAGGATTAGCAGGGAGGGTTTCATAAAGGAGATGGATCTTAAAGGATGGGTAGGATTTAGATAGCGGAGAGAAAAGAAAAGCATCCCAAAAAGCATGCTGGAGCAATATAGCTCTTATTTTCTACTTTCTAATTCCTATAGCACCAAGACTGCAACAGTCTGGCACTTAGTTATATACTGTCTTAGGCTGATTTAGAGTTTTGTGTGTTAAACTTATCTCTCTAAACCAGACCACACCATCTAAAAGTACGCTTCATTTAATGCTTTCAATTAATTCCACAAGAAACATTAGGTAGTGAAACGTTTCAGGGGTTAGTTACATAGGAACGATGTTGTAAATTACACATTAACATTATTACAAAATGAAGTTAGCTGGAAAAACTTTCCTATGTTTTTTTCTTACCTCCTGCAGAACCTAGCACAGTACTCACTGAAGAGTAGATGCGCAATGAATGTTTGCCGACTGACCACAGTGGAAATTCTGGCTAATCTCAACAGTTTTTCTTTCTGTCTCAAATTTATGCTGATAACAACTGAAGTAATTTACAACTAAGAAATTTCTTTAAGGCACCAATGTTATTAAGTTTAGAACTAGCTGACCATGCAACAAATTTTTCGCAAGATATTTTTGGTCTTTATATGTTATACAAGTAAAAGATAGTTTGTAAACTAACCCGGGCCTAAAACTGAAAATGATGCAAACACACACTAGCACCAACTCGTATCAATGCTTATTTTGTCCTTTTCCATTTATTTTTTTAAAGAGACACTGACTGATTACCATGCTTTGTATCTCTGGGGAATGCAACCAGGAAGCTTCAGATAAAAACAAAATTTCCATTTGCTTTTTTTTTTAATTTAAAAAGTGTTATGATAATTTCAAAGATAGAATCATATCATTTTGAGAGTTTAAGGATTTTCCTAAATAGAAAACAACAGTAAAGTCCATGTAAGAAGAAAAATTTTCCAGGTTTTTTACTTAATTTTTAAAAGGCTATAAAAACAAGCCATATATAAAAATTATGTATCACTATGTTACTCTAAGTATTAAAACTCAACAACCCCAAGTACAGAAAGGGTAACCAGGGAAAGCACAGTAGACACAACTGAGTGCTACTCACCACTAAGTTGAGAATTTCATTTTAATTATTTTAGGGGCTAAGTTGCTTTGAATGGTATCTATCACATTACATGCAGTCACTTAAAAGTTCCTTGAAATGACGTAAAACTTGGGAGTTCTTTTTTCCTACTGACAGTTTTATTTCATCCATGTAACACAAAATAACCTGGGAAAAATATGAAAGGCAAATTGATCAAATATTTACAAAAACGACCAGAATTTTGAGAAAGAAAGCTAAGCAATTGGTATAGGGAGTGGTGGCACACACCTATTGTCCCTGCTACTGGGGGAAGCTGGAGTTCCGAGTTACAGTGGGCAAAAGCTGACTGGTTGTCCACATTAAGTCCATTACCAATACCATTAGCTTCAAGGTACTGCCCTTGGGTGAACCGGCCCAGATTGGAAAGTGAAGAAGTGAAAGCAATGGAATTAGGCTCATGAGTAGGCCCTGCACTTCCAGCCGGAGTAAGATAAGGTCACCCAGTCTTTTAAAAAAAGAGTGGAAACAAGAGAGAACAGAGGAGAGGGGAAAAGGAAAGGAAGAGAAAGGAGAGAAAAAGAGAGAAAGAAATTGGCAATGTTGGGAAAGGGCCCTGAATTGACATATCCCGCCTTTTGCTTGAACACAGTGATATTGCTAAATAACTGAAAATCATTCTGGCCCCAGGCCAGTATCATTGTGGAAAAAATGCTGAACCGAGTATCCTAACCCCTGGGTTCCTGTTTTGGGCCTGCCATTAATTAGCTGTGTGACCTTGTGCAAGCCACTTATGTTCACTGGGTCTTAGTTTTCTGATCTGTAGAATGAGAGTTTTCAATTATAAACACTCTCAGGTCAGTTCCAATTTTAAAATTTTAATGATTTAAGGTTTAGGAGCTGGTGAATTCATTCCAAGCTTTTAAACTGCTTGTGCATTTATTTGACTATGAGAGGTGATTGGTATTCAGTCATATGTATCTTTCCTTGGCAACCACTATTTTATCAATAACCTGGGAAAATACTCAGTTGGTTCAAAGTCATGATTTGTGTGACTTTCTCAGCAAAACTAGCTCTTTCAAGAGATAAATTTCATTCATGGCTTTAAAAAAAACTTATAATGGACCTGATTAAATACTATAAGTGAGTTAAGCACCAAATATCTAAGTCTTTAAGGTTTTATAATCCCTCTACATTACCTCTTTTAAAAGGTAGTGAAATCCATGCCTGATGGCATATGCGTCATGATCATTTACAACATCAAAAAGTCTATTTTTAAAAAAGTATTTTATATAAGGTGGTGAAGATCTGCAAAAATTTTTTTATTGTGTCACACCAAGATACTGTAAATATTTCAAAGTAATACAAAATTATTCCACAGAATAGATTACGTGGAGATCGAGTGATGCAAAAAGTTCTATTTTTAGTTTGTCACAGCAGTTCTTAAAAGTTCAAAAAGCTGATTTTCCAAGAGAAAGACGATTATTCTAATAATTTTGAATGTTCCACCCTTGCAATCGTCCAGTCAGGTTTCACTCCTTGTGTAAACTCTCTCTGAAATCTAAAAGAAAAAATAGCATAATGAACTCATAATAAAATCAATTCATCTAAAACTTGGATAATTATATAATTTATAATTATCTTATACTTTTTAAACAACCAGCTAATTACCAAGTATCTGTCTAATGCAAAAAGGAACCTTCACCTCAGCAAAACATTTAATTTACCAAATCACCAACCAAATACATAATCATATAGCTCAACGGCACGTTCAAACTTTAAATGTGTATTTTCTAGTGGGTAGCCAAATTAAAATTAAGATATGTCATTATTTAACATGCCTCAGTATAATATAAAACAATTTCTTAATTATATATCTATGCAAGTAGTGTTCATACATAAAAATATACAGCAGACACAGACGTTTCAGAAATCTGACAGTTAACAATTCATGTGAAGTTAGTTGCTCTTCCTATTCAATCAATTAAAATTTTAATTCATTTTTCTTCATTCCTATCTTTATATTGGAAAGCATTTCACCATATGCAGTTTAGATTTATTAAAGACATTTCTAGTATAAAGGTGAAAGAATTTAATTTTCATACTTTTAAGTCATTCTTATAAAATAAAATCAGCTATTATCCTAGATCAGTGGTCTCCAAACTCTTTTGATCACACACCCCCCTTTCAGCAAAAACACATAGCTCTAATGGGTATATTTACTTCTTTATAATTTGTATACATGTACTACCATATTAATCATTATGTACATTATAAAACACACAAAAAAGAGCCTTTGAAATCAAAGAATGAGATAACCCTTGATCTTAGGGAGCCAATAGAGTTTAATGAGTAAGAGAGGTGCATGGACAGATCTGTGCTTTAGGAAAATCATTTTGGTAGCTGGGTGGAAGGTGTTATGTAACAGGGAGAGCCTTAAGGCAAGAAGATCAATTAAGACGCTATTGCAATAGTTCAGGCAAGAGGTAATGGAGCTTGAACTGAGGTGTCCAGGGATGTTTACATGAATAGAGAGGAGAGAGGTACAAGGAATGTCATGGAAGTAGAAAGGACATCTGTCAACTGATTAGACATGTGGAGTAAGAAGGAAGCTGGGTGACTAGGATTGTGGTACCCTCCAAAGTAAATGCGAAGTTTGGAAGAGGGTTTGAATTGGAGGGAATAAACAACATCTCAGAGCACAACCCATTCATGCCAGTTCAATTTGTAATAATCAATCCAAAGTCTGGGTGTAATACTCACCCAAAAGGAAAAGTGGGGATGCCAGGAATCTCACAGGTCACTGACCCAGAGTGCAGGGATCAGCCTCTGAGGAGTAGCTGTCTACAGCTATAAGGTGATTGGGGGGGAAAGTATAGAATAGGGAATTTTCCTGATGGTACCTATGGAGCTACTACTGAGGGTGCCTGGGTATGTGGACTGTAGTGGTTCCAACTTCCCTAGGGAGATGACCTCTGCCCCTCCAACATTCCCTGCTTCACCTTCCAAATTAAGAAAATTGAGAGTTTGAATATAGGAGGTAGAAGACAAGGTGGATGATAATGGTGAGGATGGCTGTGTGAGTGTGATGGCTATCTCAGGAAGGTAGGTTGGAACCAATCTCCCACCCTCTGATCCTATACCTGTTGAGGTCAGGTCCTACCTCTGGAGAACATTGCCCTAAATAATGGCAAATTCTTTCCAGGCAGTTAAAAATTTCAGTTAATGTGCAAGTTAACTTAGAATTTACAATCAAATGAATGTCTTTCTACTACTGCTTTTGGCACTATTCTGTAAAAGATCTCTCTCACATTTATTCAAATGCAAGCAGATTCTCTTTGCTTCTTAATATCCAAGGAAATACTCCATCGAGGCAGTGATGACAGGACTCTGTACCTACTAGGCACTTAAATAAACATTTGTTAAACTGAATTGTTCCCAGCACCACAACATACTTCAGTGATCTAGTCTTACCTTTCCATCTAAATTTTGCCAACTATATAGGAATTACACTTGTTCATATTATCACTTATTATAATTACATTTATAAATTATAATGATCTAATTTTATATATTATAATTATATCACATATTATTGCTTTATTATAAAATAAATCATCAATATTATTGATAGTAACAATGTTTCAAAACCAATAAAGAGTGGAGACTATAAAACTGATTTGTGCTTTTTACTAAGAAATGCTGGGCTCTAACTATGATCAAAGGAAAAATTCTATTTAAAATGTAAAATGTCTTGTCATCAACTGCAAAAAAAGCAAACTTCAAAGAAACAGAAATGGAAAATATAAATTCTTTTAAGAAGAACTGTCAACAAATTAGTTGCTGACAAGGGAATGAGAAAAATGAACCTCTCTCCCTCCTTTGCATGTGGGGAGCTGTAGATGTAGGACATGGATATACCATTAGATGTGGTTAATGTGTTGGTTTGTATTTCTCAATTTTTTCCCCCCTTCTTTCTCTTTTATTCTTTGTTTATAAGGGATGATATAGACAAAATGAAGGCAAAAATAAATAAGGTCAATAATGGGGTAACTACTTTCTTTGCTTTGGAACCATCTTCATTGGCCATTTTTGAATGTGCTTTATGAGATTTTTTTTAAAGCAAATATTTCATAGCCTTGCTGATCCAATGCTAGCATTTTATGATTAAGAAATGATATATTTTGACAACTATGAATTGTGGCATTGATATTCTAAGACCAGTGAGTTAAGAACCCAGTATCAGTCTCTTTAAGCATTTCACCATCCATTTGTCAACTTGACTGAATTTCAGCACCACTGCTACCTCTTTAATTTCTGAAATCAAACCTTTGTTCTTCAGCTAGTATTTCTTTTTCCCCAACCCTTTCACAAATTACTTGCAAAATTTCATGTTTTTTCATTCTGAAAATAGCATCTAGATTTCACTTCCTGGTATCAATTTCTCCACTCTTAAGAGAAAGAGGTAACAAAGAAATCTCAGGAGACTTACTCATAGTTTGCACTAAGAAGCTGTTTAGTTTCTACATTCTGATCCCCTAGCTGAACTTGGAATATTTTGGTTCCACTTAACGTCTCATCAGGGAGTTTGGCACTGGTTAGATACCAAAAGCACATCAGGATGTGAACAAATTTCCTTCCTTAAAGAGAAAAACAAACAAAAATACATCAAATACACAATATTCAATAAGTTGAACATCCAAGATTTTATAAGTTATTGTTAGTATTTATACTATATTTGTTATTGGTGAATATGTTATATAGCTATGGTATAAAAGAAAGAAGAAGAACAGTAAAAAGAATATAATTCTAGTAAATGTTCTTTAACAACCATCTACCATTTTTCTAAAATTAAATTAAAGCTATCTGTCCAGATTACCATAATTACTCTAGACCAGAGACGAGAGTAAATATAAAGTTTTTGTCAACAAGTTTACTGTAGAAGAAACTAAAATATGAAAATATGATAGCCCCAAATTGACAAATAAATGAGACTAATCTAAATAGCAAGGTGACAACTAAAAACATCCATGGTGAAAATATTATTTGCTTAAAGCATTTTAGCAAGTACACCAACATGACAAATATACAATAACTGCAAACTCCGTGTGTGTGCACAGGCGCATGTGTGCTTGTAGAGGGGCTGGCAATTAATAAATTCAGAAGACTCTCTTTTTCCTTATTCCTGCTAATCTCCTGAATTTGTGATGTATCTAGAAATAGTACCATAGGTAAGGTCATACAGGAAAAGAAAATAGGATTTTTATGCAACGGCAAGGCAGAAGACACACACACACACACACACACACACACACACACATTAAAGAGTCTCAAAAATCAATCTTACTGGGGCAGCTAGGTGTCGCAGTAGATAGAGCACCGGCCCTGGATTCAGGTGGACCTGAGTTCAAATACGACCTCAGACACATAACAGTGACTAGCTCTGTGACCCTGGGCAAGTCATTAACCCCATTGCCTAGCCAAAAAAAAAAATATATATATATATATATATCTCAATCTTACTCCCAAGCCAACAGAAACTGGGTGGTAGTTCTCCTTTGAAAAGAAGGATAAAATAAACATAAATTCATCATGAACATGCAAGTTGGAATGCTGTTCAGTTTCTATATTGTGATCTACCAGTTGAACTGGAATATTTTGGTTCCACTTCAGAGTTTCATCAGGAAGGTAAGAATAGTGTTTCTAGGGAAAGCACCTCTATGGAATGTTCTTTCCATTCAAATCAGAAGCCAACTGGTGAGAACAAAATAATCTTTCAGACTGTCTTAAAAATTGTAATCCATTAAAAAAAAATCACCTTTACCAATCTAATGACCTTATGTATCAGACATGCAAATTACTAAGTTTTCACAACAAATCATCAAAGTTTTTGCAACCATATTCTCAATTTACTCAACATACATGGATTCTCAAAACAATGTAATTTAACATTTAATTGAATGAATTCAACGTAATTCAACATGCAAAAATAACCACAAGAGGGGAAAAGGAATAAAAAGAACAGTCTATTTTGGATTACAAAGCAGGGCACCGTTTATTTAAATTCAAACTAGCTTATCATCTGACTTCTTATAGGCCCTCTTTTGAACTTGAAAATATAGTACAGTAACTCATTTTCATGATTAAACTGTACTTGGAATTAGAAGACCTGGGTTCAAGTTCTACTTCTACCTATAGAATCTTGGGTAAATCACTTAACCCCACTGGGCCTCAGTTTCTTCATATGAAAAACGAGAATGATAGACGCAGCATGGCATGGCTGATACAATGCTCAACTTGAAGTCATAAAGAACTTTATTTAAATTTTGCCTATGACAATAGCTGTGATCATTGGCAAATCACCTGTGCCTTGTAATCTCTCTGTGCCTCAATTTCCTGATCTGCAAAATGGGGATGATAGTTATCTCTCAAAGGGTTATTGTGCTGTTCAAATGGTACAATGTTTGTAAAGTGCTATGCAATCATTAAAGCACTATATAAACATCAGTTTATACTAACCACAGAGTTGTTTTAAAGGAAATATTTTATAATTAGATAAATGAGTTATCATTTTTATTATTATCTAAAACTAGGAAATGAGGTATTTTTCATAAAAATTTTTTAGCAATACAACTACACAAATTTTAAAATAATTATAAAAAGACAATGTTTGTGAAATGTATCACATAGTTTTCTTCCTTCTTACAGCAAATACCATAAACCAGAGGAGCATAGAAGGAATGCCTATTAGATATATGGATAGAGGAAGAATTTATGACCAGACAAGATACAGAAAGGTTCCCAGGAGGAAAAGTAGACAATTTTGATTATATAAAATTAACTTTTTTTTTGCTTAAACAAAACCAATGCATCTAAAATTAGAAAAACAATAAACGGGGGTAAAAATTTTTATAGCAAGTTTCTCTGATAATGGTTTTATTTTTTAAAAGATATATAGAGAACTTACATATAAGAACCATCCCTAATTTAGAAATAATCAAAGGATAAGAAGAGGCAGTTTTGAGAGGAAGAAATCTCAATTATCAATTCAGTTCAGTCGAGTCTGACTCTTCGTAACCCCATTTAGGGTTTTAGGGATGGTTTGCCATTTCCTTCTCTAGCCAATTTTACAGATGAGAAACTGAGGCAAACAAGGTTGTCCAGGGTCACAGCTAGTAAGTGTCTGAGGCTAGATTTGAATTTAGAAAGATATGAGTCTTCCTGACTTCAGACCTGGCACTCTCTCCACTGTGCTACCTAGCTGCCCAAGTATCAATAGCCAAATGAAAAACATGCCCTAAATCACCAATAGAGAAATGCAAATTAAGACAACTTTGAAGTACTACCTCATACTATCAGATTGGCTAAGATGACAGAAAAGGAAAAATAACAAATTTTAGAGAGGTTGTGGGAAAATGGGCACATTGTGGTCTAGCCACTCTAAAAAGAAATTCGGAACTATGTCTATAAAGCTACTGAACTGTGCATACCCTTTGACCCAGCAATAATGCTATTAAGTCTATATTCCAAAGAAAAAGGAAAAGGACTCATGTATACAAAATATTTTTAGCAGCTATTTTTGTGGTGGCAAAGAATTAGAAATTGAGGTGGTACCCACCAACTGGCAAATGGCTGAACATGTTATGTATGGTATATGAATAGGATGGGATACTATATTGCTGTGAGAAATGATAAAGGGTTCACAGGAGGTAAAGTAGACAATTTTGATTATTATTATTTGTTTTCAGAGAAAACTGGGATGACTTGTATGAATGAAAAGCGAAGTGATCAGAACCAGGAGAACAATATATAATATAACAACAATATTGTAAAGACAAACAATTCTGAAAGACTTAGGAACTCTGATTAACACAATGATCAACCACAACTCCAGAGGTCTCATGACACATGCTACCCACCTCCAGATAAAGAGGGGACAGACTCACAGTGAAGATTGAGGAATATGTTGCTGTTGGGATTTTTTAAAACAAGATTAATGCAGGAATTTGTTTTGCTTGACTATACATGTTTGCAATAGGTTTTGTTTTTCTTGTTTTCTCGATGTTGAGGAAGAGGAGGTGAGAAGGAGAGAATTCAGAGCTGAAAATAAAACTGAATTTTTAGAAGAAGAAAATCAGTGACATCTATCAGTAATTTCTGCTAATAAAATACTTTTTCACTATCCACAAAAAAACCTCCAACAGCTGATACAAAAGATAACCATCTTCTCTAGAGCATCAACATTAGCATCCATGATTATTCTGTACAGCAATACAGCAATAACCTCAGGCTGTTGTTGAGCAGTTTGCCCCAATACAAAGTGTCTCATATTGCTAAGCTTTTCCAGCTGTGTGGTAAGGGGTTTTACTTTTCAATCTTCCTTAGTTGTAAGAGTATCAGCACTGTTTCCTTTAACAATACTGCTATTCTTTCTAATTTCCAGAGAGCTAGGAAACCAGATAAATATGTTTATTAGAATTAGTTGCAAGATAATAGTTAATGGACTTTCAATTCAGTTAGAAATTTGAGCCCCTACCAAATGCAATGCACTCTACTGGGTGCTGCCAATACAAAGACAACAACAAAACAGCTAGTAATCCAGTTTGGCTAGAAATTATTATTCCCAAGGAGAGTTGTCTGAAATAAGGATGGAAAGGTACATTGGAATCAGACCTAGCAGGGCTTTAAAAATCAGCTCAAGGAGTTTTTGTTCTATCCTAGAAAAAAAGGGGAGTCATTAAAGGTTTGGGGGAATGACAAGGTCAGACTTGTGTCTTAGGAAAATTATTTTGTCACCTGTGTGGAGGATAGGTTGGACAAAGGAGGAACTAGAATGGAAAAGGCCAATTTAAGAGGCAATTACAGTATTCTAGATGAGCAGTGATAGGGGCCTGAACTACAGTAATGCCTGTGTGAGTAGACAGGAGACATTTAAGAGACTTGTAGATACAATGGCAATTCTGTCAACTAATTGAGAGAAAAAAGTCAAAGATGTTCTGAGATTGTGACCTAGGTGACTGGGGCAGGGTAAGGATGGGAATGGTGGTACCTTCAATAAAAACTAGCAAGTTCACAGGTAAGATGGGTTTCCATCAGGGTGAAGAAGGTGAATTATATTTTGAACAGGAGTGTAATATAACTAAGGTATATCCAAGAAACGTATAAACACACAAGTTGGTAATACCTGGCTTTCAGGAGAGAGATTACAGTTGGATATATAGATTGAGGAGTCACCCTCATAGACTTAAACAATATTATCTGCAGAAAAGACAATTATGGAAAAGAGCATAAAGAGAAGTGGGTCCAGAAGGGATCCCTGGCAAAATCTCACAGTAACAGGAAAGGAGGTTCATGATGATTCAACCAAGATAGCTAAGAAGGAATAGTCAGATATAGAGAAAACCAGAGGAGCACAACATCATAGAAGCCAAATGATGAAAGAATGGCTAGAAGAGGTACAGTAATAAAAAAAAAAAAATGTCAAAAGCATTTGATCCTATGTCAGGCCTACTGTTCAAGGCTCTGGTCCTTCTGATATTTGGTGTGATGTCTTAGGCCTCAGAAGGGGTAGGGTTAAGCCTCTCCCTGAGGTCTCAGTCATTATGCTCAAGGAAAATATAAGTTAATAGATTTTAACTAAGTGTCTGATTGCTTATAAGACAAGAGAATGGACTTTATTGTTTTGGGATTTTGTGACACCTATTTCAGATGACTGGCACCCTCTCTGGTTTATTTCCATATTTGTGTCTATGTCTGGGTGACTGAAGTTACTAGAAACCATACCATTAGATAACTGGGATATTCTGTACTGTTTATTTCCTTTTGTTATTGACATTTAGGCAGATATTAATTTGAATGGTTTGCTTGTAATTAAATTGGCCACTTAAAAAAAGCTTTTTAACACTGGAGTACATTATTCAAATTCATACATACTGGTTAAAAAGAATAGCATGTAATATAAAAAAATTCTGTCAAGTTAATTAAATTTTGTCTTTTTAGGCATCAAAGAGACCACAAAGGTCAATCTGAGGCAGAACATCAAAAGTCCAAAAAGTTAGAACACTGAAATTTAGAATTAGAAATTCATTAAAAGGTGCCAGAAATAAATCACACTCTCATAGAGACCTACATAATTAAACCACTAATAAAAGGGATGATAAACTAAAAAAAAGTTGATAAAGAAGGTGTAAAAACTTTACCACTAAATGGTGGTACACTTGATATGCAAAATGAGATGGACATCTTGTTGCTATGGTACTGATTTGTTTTGCTTGACTATACTAATGTTATAAGGGAAGCCTTCTAACTGGGAGTGATAGAGAAGAAAAAATAAGTGAAGAGAATATTAACAAGGCCTTAAAAAAATATTAAAAAAAACCCCAGAAGCTCCAAAGCAGCCATATAAGGCAATTTGTTACTACTATGGTTAAATTTAATATCCACTTAAAAACATTAGCCAACGTTTATAGTTTCATATGCAATATTCTTTATTTGTTATGTATGAGAATGAGCATGTTTGTTAAATTCATAATAAAAAATAAAACTTTACCATTATACCCGGATGTAAACAGTCAAATTACAGTCAATTTAGCTCTGAAACTAATCTTGTTTTCAAATTCTTATTGAGTAACCAGAGTAGGTAATACTATTTATCAGTCATTGATTGCTACAATGTACTTTTTTTCTCTTCCTTTCTCCTACACCCAAACCCAGCTCTACTCATGGCTTGAGACTTTTAAAACTAAACTCATATTTACTTCCTTGAAACTTAAGCCAAGTTATGAATCATGAATATGGTGAATTCAAAAAGAAGAAGGCAATACATCTCAAGCTGGTGCTTTTCGTCAACCTGAGATGTGATAAAGTCTTCAACACAAATAAAGAGGGTAGGTAACAAGGAAAAGTAATGAGCAGATGGGTATTATCAGTTTTATGGTTCCTTCTGAGTTGGGTTTTCACAAAATAAATCTATTATTTTAGTACTATTAGTTCCTATAACATCAAAAAGACATAAAGACATAAAGCAAAAGCAATGCAGATAATAATTTTGGAATTATCTCCCTAAATGCTGACTCATCTTTGTCACCATGAATAATTCTGATGGAATTCAGATGTCTATGTCAACTCATACCTTTATCATCATAGTAAATGGAGATGTCACCTGTTGCAGTGTATACAATTTCATCGAATTCAGCAGCAAGTGCAGTCTTATAGTTGTCAGGCAGTGAAGCAACTTTTTCCTTCAACACTTGGAGTACCTGGGTTTGGAAGAATCAAGCCAATAGCTTTACTGAGTTTACCAAATAAAATATGATTTCAAAAACTAAGCAGCACTTAAGAAAAAGAAAAATTATATTTTTTTTCTCATTTCTAAGTTTTATTACTGTACTGGACAATTCTCATGGCAGCAGGCCAGAAAGGCTCTAAATATTCAGGCAGATCATTCTTGACCTGAAGCTGTAATGTGCTATTTAAACATGTCAGTTAGTTCTGTTACAATTTGGCTACCTTCATCTTTGTTTTATATGTTGCAAAGAAGCAACATCAAAGATATCATCAAATGATATGGAGGTGAGCCAGTCATGTAATTCGAGTGAGAAATAATAGATATACAGCCTATGAACTCCACTAATACCCAGGCAATATTCAGAGATCTCAAGGAGCCACCCCAACATGCTAAGTGGAACTCCTGTGGAAGATTTATGGGAAGATATGGACAAGAGCTACACAGGATGGGAGGGTATGGATGACTGTGAATTTTATTAATGGAGGAAGGAAGCACATTGTTAAGATCATATATACACCAAGTTACTTTAATCTTACATGTGTTGAAAAGTCAAGAATTCACTGTTTTGACACTTCTAAAAATAATAACTATTTATATATAAATATATATATATAAATATATAAATATATATGTTATATAAATAATAACATTTATATATTGCTTTAAGGTTTGCAAAGTGCTTTACTTATGTTCTCACTTGATCTTCACAATGATCCTGTAAGAAGGTACTATGATTATCCACATTTTATAGATGAGGAAATTGAGGCTAAGGAGAGGTTAAGTGACTTGACTGGGGCCACACAGCTAGTGCTAAGGTAGGATATGAACTGTCTTTCCAATTTCAAGTCTAGCACTCTATCCCACCGCCACCTAGCTGCCAGTATATATAAATAGTAGGTATTTATTGGCTGATAAAATGTACAGCATTCTTTGGGAGTGTTTACAGAGAATATTTTGTTATACTTCAAATATATAGCATAACACAAGATCAATGTATTAGTTTCTTTTTAAAGAAGAAGGGAAAAGATTATTTTACCTCCTTGGTGACAAGTTCTTCCAGAAGATCAAATTTACACTGAGAAAGCAGTTTAGATACATGCGCAAAAGCCTTTACCAAAAAAGGAAAAAAAAATTAGATAATTCATGATATCATGAAAAGAGGCTTTCCCTCTTATACACAAGTATAAACACTATACACTGTGTATGCTAGGTAAGTCAGACATGGCTCTCTCAAAGTTTTACTCATAGAATGAAAAACAGGGGCTGAGAAAAGTTGTTAGTGCTATTCACACTTCAAAAGGATGCAAAGGTAGTGAGACTTTCACAATAATCAGAGATCTGGAAATGAGATCATCTATTCTTCCCTCCATATTTGTCAAGGGTTTGTCAATTTCCACATGGTCTAGTGGGGAGAAAAGGGAATAAGCAGTAATTTAGGACCTATTAAGTGCCAGGGATAGGTACAGGAAGTTTCTTTATGGAGAGTTGCTTACACCAATGAAATCACAATTCTTGGCCATTTTTTTTTTGGTAACTTTTCATGTGTGTGTTTCATCTTCCTAGATGAACTGTAAAGTTCTTGAAGAAATGATACTTTTTTTGTGTCCTAGCACAGTACTACATATATTCTAGATGTTCACCTTAATTCCTAAATATGGAAATATGATTCTCACATACATTTTTCTTCAAAAAGATGGCAGAATCATCCTGCCTTGACTGTAACACAATTTAGTCAAATAAGTATAAACCTGAGGGAAGTAGCTTTAGTAGAAAAGACAACTGCTAGGAAGATAGGAGAATTGGATTATTCTTCCAGCACTGTTACTAGTTAGCTAATTTTGAGACCTGAAGCTATAGCTTCTTCAGGAAAAAAAGAGGAAGGTACTGACCAGATGACCTCTTTAGTCTTTTCTATCTCTAAAATTCTATTATTCAGTGCAAAAATCCTTCATACACACCATCTTATTTAAATATCACAAATATCCTCTGATTCATGGAAATCAGGCATTATTATCTCTGCTTTACAGATTAAGAAACAGACCTGAAGGTTTATAAGACTTACAGCAAGAGTGACTAGAACCTGTTCTCTTGAGAATCAGTATTCTCTGCCAACTTTTGTTGAGTGGTCTGTTATCGATACAAGTAAGTAATAACATAAGTATCATTTATGTTTCTCTTCCTTCCTTTACCAGTTATCTCTAAATATCTTTTGTCTTCCTCCAGTTTCCATGCCTCCTGAATATGTCAGAGGCTAACCAGTGGCATTGAGTAACTCATTGGCCCAGCCAGGATTAAAGAGTAATGGCACTTTGATATCCAAAAGATTTCTAATCACTGTATAAGAAGATATAGCTGAACCATATTAACATCGAAGGCCAGTGAAGAGAACTGACTTTTCTAAGGCCACAAAAACAGTAAGTTAAGGGCTGGGATTTGAAACCAGGTCCTCTTTTGAAATATTAAGCTACTGTATTCTATGATCACTCAGGATCTTTCAGCTGCAGCTATAATTTAATGTTAAACAAATATGTGACATATATATTACTCATGTGCATGTGCTGTCTCCTCTTTTAACTCTTTTAGCTTTTTAGCACTTCCAGGACAAGGACTTGTTTTGCCTTTGTATTTATTATTCCTAGAACTTAGCGCCAAACAGGAAATGTTTATTGATAGAAGAAAGGGGAAAACAACCTTTTGAATAGACAGAGCATGACAAATTATCGAATCACTCATTTACTGTTCCAAGAATGTGAAGGATTTAAATTCTGTTTAACAACTCAATTATACTATAGCTACTACAAAGAAGACTGACAAATTCTTATATTTAAATGTTCTAAAGTTAGTCTGTCTGCTCACGACATGAGTGAGGGGCAAAACAAGTAAAAACAAGTAATACTTAACGAAGTCACCAGGCTTAAAGTCACAGGACCATTACCAAAATGTTACCCAACATAATAATGACTTGGCAAGAAAGCAGGAGAGGGAGGACAAACATCAGAAACAGTCCCTGAAATAATGAATAACCATTACAAAAGTTTCATACGATCCCTAATCCAAGTGGCTCTCATTAAAGAGTACTAAGTGGGATCACAGAATTTGGAGTTGGAGGGGTTCTCACGGATCTATTCAACTCCTTCGTAATACAAACGAGCAAAAAGACTAGCTGTGTGAACTTAGGTGAATCGTCCAAAATCACAATTACACAAAGTAAATGTTAAGTAGGCTAGACAAGTTTGTACCCAGGTACTCCGAATATAAATCCGAACGTTGGCACTGACACCCCAGACCCCGGGACCTCGGGCTGCAAAGGAGGAAGACCCCAGGGAGAGGAGAGGGGACAAACCTGCTTCGCGCCCTCGGTGAACTCGGCGATGCTGAACTCCTGGTCGAAATAGGCCCAGATGAGGAAGGAGTAGACGCGGGTGCGGAGCCACACGAGGGGGTTGAACAGCCCCAGGTACAGGACCCTGGTCTGCTGGCGCGGCGGCGGCGGCTGCGGCTGCGGCTCCTCTGTGCTGCTGTAGCTCCGCTCGGGAGGAGCGGGGCAGGGGCCGGGCCCGGGGAGAACGAAGGCGGCGGCAGCGGCGGCTGGGTAATGCTGGGCTGGGCTGAGGAGGGGGCGACGGCGGCTGAGGCGGGGGGACGCCGCTGCCCGGGCCCAGCCAGCCCCGGGGGCAGCCCAGGAGCCGAGGCTGAGGCTGAGGCTGAGGCGGCAGCGGCAGCAGTAGTCGGGGAAGGGTGGCAACGTCTCTGCGGGCCCGAACCGGGCTGGGCGGACGGCTCTGCCAGTCAGCAGCCGGGCGATCAGGGAGCGGGGCAGCTGAATGGCCAGCGCCATTTTGCCGGCCTTTCACCCCAACCAGGCCGGTGCAACCTCAAGAGCGGGCCGGACGGGAAACTCGCCAGCTTCAAACCGGGTCTGTCGGGTTTGCTTCCGGAGAGGTTCAGCCAGTCACAGCTTCGCTTCTCGGCAGCGGTGACAGAACCTCTTTTTCAATTCAGCCTTCGCCGGCTGTCGACCCCTCTCTCTAAAGACTGGCAGACACACGGACCTTCTCTCTTGCTAATCATGTTTCCGGGCGGACTGGACGGACCGGAAATGGCTTGAAGCCGGAAATGAAGTGGAGGGGGTACCTAAGAACCCGGCACTTACTTAGGTGCTATGGCGAGGCGCATCCCAGTACCTCAGCTGGAGGGCGTCACGCGCGAAGAGTTTCTGCTGCGTATTTATCCGCAGGTGAGGCTGCCAGCTGCGCGCGTTGGTCGCAGGAAGGCGCCGGTGACTTTACTCCTCCATGCCCGACTTGGGCATCTTAGCCCCTCCCGTGGGAGAAAGATGCCAGGGGCCTGAGTGACTCCGGCAGCTCCTTGCGGCGGTTCTGTTGACGAACTAATTACGTAATTATTTTTCGGTCCAAGAAGCAGCCTCACATTCTAGGTGTGATGCTGGCTGGGCAAGGCACTTCTCTGCGCCTCATTTCTCTTATTGGTAAGATGGGAAATAAAATACCACCCACCTTACAGGGTTATTGTGAAGCTAAAATGATCTACTATGTGTAAAGTGCTTTGCAGACCATAAAGCGCTGTAGAAATGTCAGCTCTGGACCCTCACGTCTCCTGGCCCTTGGCTTGCGGCTCCGGTGTAGTGGCGGCTGCTCTGGCTCCTCCTGGCGGCGGGGAGGGCGCCCTGAGGGTTTGCGAAGTTCGTATTGTCTACATCTGTGGTGCTCAGGATAGAGCGATGGATTTGGAGTAGGGCAGACCCGAGTTCAGATCCTGCTTCCTACCCTTCGTAACTGTGTGAACCTAGGCAAGACGTTTAACCGCTGTCTGCCTCAGTTTCCTCATCTGTAAAACAGACCCTAACTCTCAGAGTTGGGGTGAGGAAAAAATTAGGTGTTTCTAAAGCACTCTGACGACCTTAAAGTGCTATGTACGTGTTCGCTGTTACTATTATCTGACAGTCAGTTTCTGTATCTCATGTAGTAAGGGAGCTTAGCTTCTGTTCCTCAGGTACAAATAATTCAGGGCAGCTAGGTGGCCCAGTGGGTAGAGCACTGGGGTTCGAATCTGGAGGACTTATCTTCATGAGTTCAAATCTGGGCTCAGACGCTTGCTAGCTGGGTGAACCTAGGCAAGTCACGCAACCCTGTTTGCCCCAGTTCCTCAGCTGTAAAGTGAGTGAGCTGGACAAAGACATGGCAAACCACTCCATTGTCTTTGCCAGGAAAACCTTACCCCAAAAATGAAGTCACAAAGAGCCTGAAATAACCCAACAGGGATAGTTCACCTTCTCCCCGTCTCCACTTTCATGGTGCTTTCCCTGCAAAATTGCTTTTCATTTACTCTGTAAGCTTCTTGTAAATTGTCTCCCCGATTAGAATATGAGTTCCTTATAAGCAAGGGTCAATGTTTTTGCCTTTCTTTATATTTCCAAGGCTTAATACAGGGCCTGCCTCATAATAAAGACAAGTAAATACTTGTTGGTCGACATCTTCAGGACCAATATGCATATTTAAGTTAATGAAGCACATGTCAGTCAGTAAGCATTTATTAAGCACTTACTATGTTACCAGGCACTGTGCTAAACTTTGGGGATATAAGAAAAAAAAAAACAATTCTTGCCCATATATTCTAATTAGGGAGACAACAAGGGAAGGGGAGCCCTAGTAGCCGGGGTACCAGGGAAAAACTTCATGAAGGTGTTAGCACTTTAGTCTTTTGGTCTAAAGGAGGGAGTGCATTCCAGGATTGGAAGCAACTGGTGAGAAGACAAGGAGATTAGACATGAACTGTGTTGTTAGCAGTGGCCAATATAACTAGATCACAAGATGCCAAGAATGTGTAAGAGGACTGAAAAGGCAGGAAAAGGCCAATTTATATGAGGAGGTTTAAATGTCAAAAAGCTTTTGTTTTATTTTAGGGCAACAGGGAAACCTGGAAGTTTATAGAGTTGGGGGGAGTGCAGTTGGGAGTGTATGATCTGACCAGACCTACGCTTTAGGAAAATACCTTGGGTAGCTCTATAAAGGATGAATTGGAGGAGGGAGGAGTGAGGCAGGGAATCCAAATAGGAAACTTTAACCAGAGGAATGTCTGTACTCATGAAAAGAAGAGATATGCTGGAAATTATGGAGATAGAAGTGGCAGCTAGGTGGCACAATGGATAGATTGGCAGGCCTGGAGTTAAGAAAACTCATGTTTCTGACTTCCATTTTGGCCTCAGACATTTAGTAGCTTTGTGACCCTGGGCAAGTCACTTGACCCTGGAGAAGGAAATCTGGCGAAGGAAATGGCAAACCACTTCTTTGCCAAGAAAGCCCAGATGGGGTCACAAAGAGTCAGCCATGACTGAACAACAAATGTAGATAGAAACAAGATTTGGCAACTGATTGGATAAGTGGGAGTGAGTGAGACTGAGGAGTTGAGGGTGATACTGAAATTTCAAACTTGAATGATTCAAGAAGTACTATTATGGGGAGTTTTAACAGGAGGTGTTAGAAAAACAAGGGTCTGGATTTAAAGCTATAGTCAATCAATACACACTTATTAAGCGCCTGTTCTGTATGGGGCACTCTGCTAAGTGCTGAGGATAAAAAAAAAATGTGCAAGACAGTCTGTGCTCTCCAGGAGTTTACAACTGCAACTTAAAGAAAACAAGGGAAATTAGTCAGTAGAGGGGAGTCAGTCAATCAGCAAGCATGTATCAAGTACCCATCTGTGATAGGCACTCTGTCGCTGTTCTGTTTTGTTCTGTACAAAGAACAAAATAGTATCTATGTGACAGTAGCTTACATTCTAACAGAGAAGACAACAACTATATACCTAATAAATGCAGATAAATGCAAAGCTTTTAAGTACAAATTAGTTTGAGAAGGAGGGCACCAGCACCTGGGACGAGGAAACGCTTTACGCAGGAGGTGGTGCTCACCTGGGTCTTGAAGGGATGGGAGCTCCAGTCATAGGGTCCGAATCCAGAGCTAGAAAGGACCTCCGAGGCTGTCTTATCCAACCTCCTCACAGGTAGCAAGTGGCAGAATCAGGATTCGAACCCAAATCTTTCAAGACCAGCACTTTCACCCTTATACCATGGGGCTTCTGAGGCAGAGGTGAAGAGGGAGTTCATGCTAGGCATGTGGGACATCCAATGCAAAGGATGGGAGATGGAGTGTCCTGTATAAGGAAGAGAGAAAAGTCCAGGTTGGCTGGATAGTAGAGTATGGGAGAGAGAGTAATGTCCAGTAAGACTGCAAAGATAGGTTGAGGCCACATTATAAAGGGCTTTAAAAACTAAACAGTAATTTACATTTTAACCCAGAAGCAAAAGGGAGCCATGGGATTGAATGAGTAGGAAAATGACATGATCAGATCTCCACTTAAGAAAAGTTACTTTGGTGGTAGTGTGTAAAATGTATTAGAAGGATTAGAAACTTGGGGGAAAGAGACCGATTTGAAGGTTGTTGCAGTGATTTAGGAAAGAGGAAATGAGGGTCAGAGCTAAAGTGATAGTTGTGTGAGTAGAGAGAAGGGACAGAAACAAGAGGTGATGTGAAGGTTGACAACGGATTGGATATATGGGGTGAGGCAGAGTGAGGAGTCCAGGATTGTGCCAAGATTATGAATTTAGGAGATTAGAAAGATGATGGTACCTCTGACTGAAATAAGGAAGCTTGGAAGAGGGGATGGTTTGAAAGGAAAGATGATTTCAGTTTTGGACCCATTGAGTTTGTTATGTCTCTTATACATCCAGTTTGAAATGTCCAATAGGCAATTGGCAATAAAGGATGGAAGCTCAGGGGAGAGACTGGGGCTGGATATGTAGATCTGTGAATCATCTGCATAAAAATAATAGTTAAACCCATGGAAACTGCTGATGTTATCAAGAGAGTATAGAGAGAAAAGAGAAGAGGACATAGGACAGAATCGTGGGAGACACCTAGAGTTAAGGGGTGTGATACATGTGCACAGCCAACAAAGGATACCAAAAAGGAGCAGTTAAACAGGTAGGAGGAGAACAAGGACAGAGGAGTGTCACAAAAATCCAGAGAGAAAAAAGTGTTGAGAAGGAGAGGGTGGTCAAGAGGAAGCGAAATAAACATTTATATCTTGCCTACTGTGTGCCAGGCATTATGTTAAGCACTTTACAAATACCTCATTTGATCATCACAACAACTCATGCAGGGTAGGTAGGTTCTGTGATTATCCCCATTTTACAGTTGGGGAAACTTAGGCAAACAGAGTAAATGACTTGCCCAAGATCACACAGCTAATAAATAAGTACAGGCCTAGTGCTCTATCCGCTGCACTACTAGGTGCCTACCCAGTAGTGTCAAATGCAGCAGGTCAAGAAAGATGAAGACTGAGATAAGTCCATCAGATTTGTCAATTAAAAGATTGTTGGGTCAAAACTGGAAAAGAAGGAAAGTGAAAACAGCAGGGATAATGACCTTAGAAAATACTGAGGGGTGGAGATATTAGAGGTTTCAATGAAAGCAAAGAATGTATTTAGGAGAAATGAGGCATAGGAGGAGATGGAATCATGGGAAGTTACAGTTAGAAAGAGGAATGCTAATTAAATAAATGGAATGCTTTTGAATAATGGTGAAATCTTTTATAGGACCATCCCTACACATGACTGAGCTACAGTGATGGAGTTGGTCATGAGATTTAAGGAACCTGACGAATTGATCAGTTCGAGAATATGAGGGAACATCAATGTGATGCTTATTATAAAGGCAGGAACTGAGTAGATGAAGGTAGTGAGTAAGGTGCTACTTGAAAAATGAGAGAGAATGACCTGGGGGTTTAATAAACTACAGCCACTGTAATATGGACCAAGTGGAAGCTTTTTATTGAATGTACTTCAAAGGAGGAAAAGTTGTTGAATGATAGAGGTAAAGGTAAGTAAAGTGGTAGTGGGATCCCTTTAAAGACCAGTGTGTCTAGGGGAGTGAGAGAAGGTACAGCCAATACTGGAGAGGATGGCTAGGGGTATAGTGTTCTGGGGGAAGCCAGGTCTCAGTGAGGTTAGTACCTGGAAGGAGTATGAGCAGAAAAAGTCCATTATTAAAGGGACTTTATTCATATTAGAACAAAAATTCCAGCACAGTGGAAGGGGTGGATGAAGTTGGGATGAACATGGGTAGGGTTGAGATGATGAGGATGAGATAATGGGGTTGGGCATAGTTTCGTACAGGAAACAGGAGAAGTCATAGGGAAATAGTAGGTGACAGATGAATGGTAAAGCTCACAGTTGCAGATGTCAAGGGTTGGTCTCCATTCTACTGCTGCAGATGATCCTCCACTGGGAGAGGGCTGTAGTGGTGGATGGTGGTATGTTCCCTTCCCCACCATCTCCAAGAAAGAGAGTTTGAGTCATGCATTGTGCCCTACATATTTAGGCAGAAATGTTAGTGATACTACTTGATGATACTTAAAGTACTCTGGAGTTCCTCTCCTGAGAAATGAAAGTAGAAGTATAAAAAATTAGTATTTCATTCTTAATAAAGTACAGTAGTTATGATTGAGGTGAAAAGGTTAGCTTTAGAAAAATCTTATAATGCTGTTGCTGGAGCTTGACCTTAATTAGAATCCTAATGCTCTGCTTTTTAGCCTCTGCCTGTGACTTCACTTGCATCACCCATTATTTCTAGTACTCTCCTTGGAGCCTTCATGATCTATCCTCATCTTACTTTTACTCTTCTCTTCCATTTCATCTCTCTGTCTTGTGGCTTCTGTTTACCTAGCCTATCCTTCTTGACCTGTATTTCAGCTAATGAGAGAAGGTTGGATGTGGGCCTTAGAGAACTTTGATCTCTTTTGGACCTGTTCATCCTAATTTAATTTTTAAGTCAGATAAAAAACAATCTAGATGATGCCTCCTGGATGGATGATAACTGAATTATTTTAAATCCTGCAAAACTTAAGAACTGACCTCCCTGGCTTCCTTTAAGTTCCAACTAAAATCTCATCTTCTACAGGAATCCTTCCCCAAACCCTCTTAATTCTAGTGCCTTCCCATTGTTAATTATTTCCTATTTATCTTGCATATAGCTTGTTTTGTATATATTTGTTTACATGTTGTCTCCCCCGTTAGATTGTAAATTCCTCAAGGGCAGGGATTGTCTTTTGCCTCTTTTTGTATCTCTAGTGCTTAGCATAGTGCCTTGCACTTAATAAATATTTATTGATCAATAGCACCAAGCTATACTTAAAGCCAACAGAATCAAGACCAAGTTCTCCACCTAACCATAGAGAAAGCAGCAAGTTGTGGTGGCTAGAGTCCTGAATTTGGTGAACTGGGTTTAAATCCCCATATCTGACAAGTATTAGCTGTGTGGTGATAGGTGTGTCACAGCATTCTGAGCCTCAGTTGCCTCATTTCTATAGGAGAATAATAATAATAATGATAATAATAATAATATTGATATTGTAAATGTCTTTCTCACAGGGTTATTATGAGGCAAACATTCTGAGATTGTATCTAAAATACTTTGCAAACTTTAAAGTGCTATATAAATATCAGCTATTAGTTCTGAGGCATTTTTTTTTTTGAATGAAAAGCCATACTCAGCCGTAGAGTTATACAGTTAATAGAATTTAAATCTGGACGGGCTCTTGGAAATCATCTAATAGAGCACCTTCCATTTACAGATGAAGAAACTGAAACCCAGAGAGGGGCAACTACTTGTTGAACAGGAAATAGAACATAGGTCTTCTAACTCCAAGTATAGTACTTTTGCCAAAGCACCATTGCATGTACTCAGAATAGTTTCTGATTTTATTAAAATGCTATCTTTTTACTTTAAAATAAGAATATGGGGCACAATTGCACTTTTCCCTTGAGTTAAATAAAAGCAGCTTACTGGAAGGCAGTGTAGTAGTTTAGAGCTCAGCTCTACCAACGTTTGCTGTATGACTTTGTACAAAGCACTCAATTTGTCTGAGGCTTAGTTTCTTCTTCTATAAAATAGTTATATAATATGCCACTCTCCTGTAGGGTTGTTCTGAAGGCGCTTTGGAAAGTTATGCCCAATCTGACATACTTGATTGATACCACAAAAGCACAAGATATTAGAAGAAATGACACAAGATAGTTCCATAGGAACAATGTAATAAATGGGTGATTGGACAAATGATGTTATTGTGAAATAGTGATGGAGTTTCCCACTGGGATGGTAGAGTTTGTGATGTTAGGGCAATATTACATGGTGTGGGCCTATGAACTAAAACACTAAAAAAATTAGAGGCATTGTTATTACTCAATAAGATACTAAATTTGTTTTATATCCCCATATACCATTAATAATATCATTAAATCCTTTTTTGAACCTAATTTTTAAATGTCCTGTTTTATTTTAGTGATATTAAGCATAATACAGTTATTCATATTCTTGTTATTTTGATAATCAACAGAGAAAGCCAGTAGTGCTGAAAGGAATTGATCTTGGGACATGTACTACCAAATGGACAGTGGATTACATCAGCCAAGTGGGAGGAACTAAAGAAGTGAAAATTCATGTGTCTTCAGTTCCACAGATGGACTTCATCAGTAAGAATTTTGTGTATAGGTATTCACTTCTAAGGTTTACTGTGGGGATACAAATAACTTTGGAAAATGTTCTTAAGTATTTTTGTACTTTTTGTGTTTATTTTAATGATTAATCATATATACAAATGTGTTAGTGATTTTTCGAGGTCAAGGCTTTAAAAAAAATCTAGATTTATGTCATATAAAGATTCATTTAAAAAAAATTGAAGTACCTTTTTCATAGGATACTCTTTGATTAGATTTCTTTGAGGGAATTACCAGAATCAGTTGAAATGTACCTGGTAAAAAGTTATTTCTTCTACTTAATGACTGTTTACATTTAAACCTGGGCATGTGGTAGGCACTCAGTACTTATTGATTGTTTTTAGCCAGATGAGAATCTTTCCTTTGAAGCCAATTTCAGTTTTCTCCAATGTAGTATAATTTTTATCAGTATTCACAGTTGAAAAATAACTTCTCATACTTAACTCCTTCACATTGCCATTTAGTAGTAAGATTATATATTTAGAACTGGAAAGAACCTTAGAGATTATGTAGTTCAGTGCTTTCATTTTACATTGATTAAGGTAATAACTGACGTTTAAAAAAGTTTTTAAGAGTGCTCTGCATGATATTTCACAATAACCCTATGAAATGAGTGTTGCAAATATTATGATCTTCATTTTAAGGATGAGGGGACTGAGGCTCAGAGAAGCTGAGGGACATGTCAAAGGTCGTAACCTTGTGTTAGCTGGGACTCAAACCCAGGTCCCCCAACAAAATTTCCAAGTCCTCTGAATCTAAGGACATTCATTCTTGTTCTGTCCTTATAAAGATTATAAAATAGTCAGTTATTATTTTTATATAGTAAAAGAATAGTTATATAAGTAGTTATAGTTCAGTAGCTGACTCACTGCCTTCCTCTCCAGTATAACTATTGTCTTTTTTAGTGTGAGTCCTTCATCATACGGATAGATGTTCCCTCAAACAATTTAGCTTCCTAGTTCTTCAGTCTCCACAATTCCCCATGATCTAGTTCTCATCTGCTTTGGCTACAGAGGGGTGGTCACACCCTTGATAATTGCCATCACCTATAAATATTCCACTTTCATGATCAAGAATTCTGAAATTCCTTTTCCTAACTTCACATTATAGCGTATCTCTTCCTAAACCTATTCTTGGTCCTCACTGTGAGGACTGCTGGAAGAAGTCTCACAGCTACATTGCCTGGGTCCACCACAAGTGTATAATATCTAATATCAAATAAGCCTCACTATAGCAGGGCAAAGAATTCCTTTTACTCTTTCCTAATTGATTCTTGAGAACCATCCACAGCAGTTGTTCCAAATTTTTTCTTTTCTCCTCAAGCCTCCTGTACCATTCTTAGTGCCTTCCCCTCACAACATGAAAGTTTCAAGTACTTTTTTAAAAAAAGGAAATAAGATATACTATTATTTCTTTAATAGGATTTGCCCACCAAAAAAACCCTCCAAAAACAAACAAAAAAAACAACCTAATAACATTCCAGACCTCAGCCCATGGTCCACTTAATTCAAAGGGTATTCGTTACAACACAGTTTCTTCAAGTTTTTCTGTTGTAGTGAGATTTTGTTGTAATAAAGATCATTTAAAATCAGTGAACCATGGGCAGGAGTTTAAAAAAAAAATTAAGGGCAAATTCTGCTAAAGAAATCCCAGTAAACCTTATTTCCTAAAAAAAAAAAAAAAACATACTGAAATTATAATTGAAATAAACATTAACATTAATTAGAAGGAAAAATTAAAAGAAGTGAGGTTATTAAGAGGTGAAGAGTTTGTATCTTTTTATGTTTATGAAAAGCTACCTCAAACATTCAAGCAACAGGCAATTAAGTGTCACTTTGTGTAAGGCACTGTGCTGAGTGCTGAAGTGACAAAGGTTCTTACATTCTAACAAGAACAACAAGCAAATATAAAAATATATACAAAACAAATACAGGGTAATTCTTGTGAAGAGAAGGCACCAGTACTTAACAGCTAATAATTATAGTAATTATAATAATAATAGCTAACACTTACATAGTGCCAGGCACTGTGCTAAGCACTTTACAAATATTATCTCATTTGATCCATACTGCAATGCTGGGAGGTAGGTGCTATTATGATCCTCATTTTACAGTTGAGGAAACTAAGGCAAACAGGATTAAGTGATGTGCCCAGGGTCACACAGCTAGTAAGTGTCCCAGGGTAGATTTGAACACAGACCTTGACCTGACTTTTGAAAGAAACTAGGAATTCTAAAAAGTTTACATTCATAGTGACAAAATTTGACATCTTCCTTATAGTCTCATTTCAGATAAAGGAATTTTTCCTAATGTCTTAAACATATGTGCTTTTAGAGCCCAGGAGTCCTGGGTTCAAGTCCTAGCTCAACCATTTACTTATCCTGGGTTAGTTACCTGCTTCTATGATTTTATTTCCTTATCTGAAAAATAAGGACAATAAAACCTGTCCTTTGCCTAATAATAGCTGACTTTTACATAGTCTTTTAAGATTTATATAGCTGTATCCATATCCATACACACACACACACACACACACACACACACACACGCATATAGACATGCATATAGACACACACAAACATACACACACCACAAACACACAGGTTTTTTTTTTGTTTATTTGTTTGTTTTGTTTCATGGGTTCATAAAATTATAGACTTAGAGTTGGAAGAGACCTCAGAGTGAGGGTCATAGGTGGATACCAGAAAATTTCAACACGAATCAAGGGTATCCTTGATGAGGCTATTAGAAAAGAATAGACAAACTTTACAGGTGGTATTCTACATACAGACTACATCTTGCCATTATGTAGACTGAAAGATGTAGAAAATACAAGATTCTAATGTTCTTGTTTATTGACTATAAAAAAAAACCAAACAGTGATTGATAGAGTAAAGTGTTGCCTTAAAGAGTCTTCTCTGAATAGGTTTCTCCTGAGCTTATGTCAAAATTATGCAAAGTTACTTAAAATATATAACAATTAAGATAACCTTGTTTGACCTATTGATAATATCAAGTAAGGCATAAAACATATGGTCACCAAAGATAATCCCCACTGTCAGGGAGGAGATCTAGCCCAGAATCCAAGTTGAGAAGGCATTCCCTTTAGATGACGAGTTCTTTAAGATATTCCTGTTTATCCATGACATTGTACTGACCATATCAAGTCCTAGTATACATTTATAATCTAAAGTAGGAAACATGTAGTATTTCCTAAATGACTACTTAAAAGAGCTTGGACTAATTATCCCCACTAGAAAAACCAAGTGGATGAAAATGCCTTTTTTCTCTAGACTGTGAAATGGAATTAGATACACAACTTGTGTGTGGCTTTGTATGTGTCTGTGTGGAGAGATATTGCAAATGGATGATGAGTTTTGCCCAGAATTGAACAGGAGGATGAGTGGGCTGGATTGTTTTTGATAAACTGTAGTTTTTCTAATGGTCTCAAGCTTCTCCACAAAACAAAAGCCTCTCTTTTTAATACCTCTAGTGTTCTGGTGATATTGTTTGACTATAAGCACCTGAAGAGCTGAATTTGATGATCACCCAAAGGTCAGTGGAATGAACAATATGGGTGTGAGCAGGCTGTAATATATTGTTGTGTTCATTCCTTTTAGTCGTGTCTGACGCTTTATGACCCTATTGGGGGTTTTCTTGGCAAAGATACTGGAGTGGTTTGCCATTTCTTTCTCCAGGTCATTTTATAGATGAGGAAACTGAGACAAACAGGGTTCAGTGACTCGCCCAGAGTAACACAGCTAGTAAGTGTCTGAGGCCAGATTTCAACTTAGAAAGATCAGTCTTCCTGACTGCAGGCCCAGCACTCTATCCACTGTACCACCTAGCTGCCCTGTAATATATTACAAACAAGAAATAACACAAAGGAAACCATGAAAGGAATGTATGATTAAAAAAATTAAGTAAGACATATGGTGAAAATGAGAGATAATTGATAGATAAGTAAGAGATTACCTCATGCTATCTGCAGACAGCAAGGAAATTGGCATGCTGGGTGGATCCCCTGTGGTGAACTTAGGGGATGACATGGACAAAAGTATCACTGGATAGGCAGGGATATATAGGTTATTACATGCCTTATTGGAGGAAATACCCACATAACTGTTATGTTCGAAAATTAAGGTAAACTGAGAGACAAGATTCCGAGCATGAACAATTTATTAATTAGACTAGCAATAACCAACAAATTGGGTCAATGGCCTTCTCTCAATGACCAAAGTGAGGGCTGACAGGATCTTTTAAGACTAGATGGGTCTTGCTTCTGATTGGCTTTACAGTATATCATTTGGACCTTCCCTGACAAAGGTAAGGCAATCCTGATTGGTAGAAGTGTTAATGTTCAGAAAATGGAAAATAGACCTCAGATAAAGGATTAGGCTGCTGACCTAGGGAGTAATCTTGCACAGCTTCAACCCTGAGGCTACCTGAGTATGATGTGGAAGTAATTACAAGACAAAAGCTTAACGTTTAGTCAAGTTTCTCCAGAATGCTGGTGAAGGATAAAGTTACTAGGGTAAGGAGTTTATGTGGGAGATTATTAAACCTTTGCCAGATTGACTTATGTCTTAAAAATAGAATTAAAATCAATTTTCAATTTTACATTATCTCAGATGCATTGTAGGATTGGACTGTGCTTACTGTGCCTTCAGATGTTTTCCTGGCCTGGCAACAGGGGAGAAAACCGGTACTGAATTATTTTCTATATACCATGGAAAGAGTATTTTAAAGTACAGCCCTTCACTTATTATTAAAAGAAAGTTGTCTTGGTAATAGAAGTTTTGTAAATTTTTTAGTCATTAAAAAGTTGAAGGAATTCGTTTCATATCATTTTATTGATATTTCTCTTATTTTGCACAGGCAAATTCTGCTAAATATCCAAACTTGGAAGCTTTAAGTGCTGTCATGAGATAGATTCAGCATGGTATTTATGTCCATGGATTTCATTAACAATGTCAGGTTCAAAAATACACAAACTCAGAATTCTGAGCATGTGCAGTTCCTGGGCTCCTGAAATACCATGCAGGTTCATCAAGACTTTGGTTTACAGACAGTCAAACAGAGCTTCTAATGTCCTGAGCCATTCCTTTCTCATTAAAGGTTTAGGCTGCCAAAGAAAGCATTTTTCAATCCCTGGTGCCTTTGAATTTCTCACCATTATGGTTTTCATCTATAATAGAGCACAAATTGGATTTAATTGCTGTAAGCTTCTCTAAGAAACAGTAAGCACTGTTCACTTCTCATTAGTTTAAAGGAGTAAAAAAAACCCTTCTGGAATGATGAATGTTAATGATGTTTGTTTTCAAGAGGGGTAAATGCCAAAAATATAATCACATGGTGTTTGAACATCATTTTGAATTATGTTCACCCCTTGTCAGATCTTTTAAGCCGATTAGAATTTGTTCTAAAACCATGTAAAATCCTGAGTTTTCTTTTTTATCTTGTATGACTTTTTATGTAGTCATACACAGTACAACTAAGTCTTGATTATCCATTATAATAAAGCATAGATAATGAAATTATCCAGTAATTAAAATAATAATTTTGACAATAGTGATTATGGCAATGAGTGCACTGGACATGCTGTTTTTTGATGTGGTTTTGTTGTTGTCTTATAAATTGTTGAACACTAATGTGTCTGAGTGCACGACAGGATAATGATGCACTCAGGTGGACATGCTGGGAACTACATGAAACCCCAACTCACTTGGATGGAGCCACACATGGAAAAGCTTTTTTAAAACATTTAAGTTCAAGGAAGGGGTAGATGAGAAGAATCTAAGGAATTTCCTGAGTAGTTTACCTTTTCTGTTTCCTAGGATTCATCTCCTATGGAAGATTTTCCAGGTCTCATTCCACTTAGTGAGTAGAATATTCCACCTGGAAATACAAAGTCACTGCTTCCTCAGGTCTGAGCCACTGTTGATGGTTTTTCTTTACAATCACCCTGCATTGTCGTTTGGACTCTTCAGCAGTCAATGCACATGTAGCCACTATTCTCTTTGGGGAGACAAATTAGTGTCATTACAGAGCCTGGTTCAGGCTATTGCAGAGGAAGTGGGAAGTAGCAGTCTGTGTATTAGTCTGTAGATTGGTTTCTCTGCCCTGTCACAATAACAAAAGGGGATCTTCATCTTCATTAAACATCCATTTTCCACCAACCACCTAGTACCACTTGTCATGCAATCACCACTGGGCTTTTTTCATTGCAGAAAAAGAAATAGAGCCATGACCTGGAAACATACACATTTTTAGTAGTGAGCTGTTCCTTAAGTAGATAAATTGGAAGAGGAGGAGAAAGAAAGATGAAATAGAAGAATTAGTTGATTCATGGTTCCAAAGTCTAGGGTGACGTGACCCATATTAGTTGTCTGATTTAAGTTCAAGATTCTCTATACTGAATTGCTTACATATAGTTAATTAAGGTTTTACTTATTTTTGTATTTTTTGTATCTTAAACTATGGTGTACCTTAAAATAGAAGACATTAATATTTAAAATCCTATCATTATAGCTCCTAGATTATTAGTTCTTTAATTTCAAGTGTTCTTTTGTATGTATTTCAGAACTTTGCCTTTTGACAAGTTTATACACAGGGCAGCAGAAAACAAGCACACGGAGTTCTTTATTTCAGAGGTAATTGCTTTCAAACCAGTTTCATTATCATGTAGTGGTATTTATATACTGAGAGAACTGATTTTAAAACATTGCTTAGTGTAGTTAAACAGTAGTCTACTTTTTCAACTTATATTTTACTCACTGACTCTTTATTGGTTATAGTCCAGGGGTGGGGAACCTTCAGCATCCAAGCCACATGTGACCCTCTAGGTCATCAAATACGGCCGTTTGACTGAATCCAAACTTTTGTATTTTGAGATTTATGTGGTCGAGGGTATTCTAAAATTCTTAATAAAATGTCAAGTATCAATTTTTTAAAAATTATTTTAACTATAATCAATCAATATTAAGCTCTTACTATGTGCCAGGCATTGTGCTAAGTACTGGGGATATAAAAAAAGAGAAAAATACAAATTTTTTTTTTCTTTCTGATGTGTCATTAGCATTTTAAATGTGTTAATAATACTTTGATACAATACTATGTAATAGAAATGGAATTTTTTGTGATACTACTGAAGTGGTTAATGACTTGTGGTTTCTATCTCTAAATGAAATAAAGTGAGTTTTATCCTACTTTGATTCCTTTGATGAGTTTCTTTTACTTAATGTTACCTTCACTCATTCATTAGCATGATTTGGTTTTTATTTTTCTTCAAATAGCCACCAGAGAGCATTAGTAGAAAGGGTAAGAGTAAAATTACTGAACTTGTAAAAGCTCTTTGACTAGATTGTTTTAAAGAGAGCCTGATAAAATAACTTCTTTATTTTCTAATTCATGTGTATTTGAAAATTAATATTTGTGTCATTTCTTTTCTGGGGGTATCTGTTAAGGATGAGAAGTACTACTTGAGATCACTTGGTGAAGATCCTAGAAAGGTGAGAATTTCAGTACCAAAGCAGCAATTCATTCAATAATTCAGCAGTATTCATTAAAAAAGTGTTGTGCTGGGCTAGAGACAGGGGAAGATGGAAAGTTTATATTGGTTCATTCCTTTCCCTCATGAATCTTTTAGTCCAGAAAGGAACAACACAAATATAGAAACCATATTACACAATGTTGCATGGTAGGTTGATCGAGTTGAAAAAGTGCATTTTTAAAAGGTCTTAAGGGAGATTGTGACTAACCTGGGAAGGCTTGGAGGGAGGGTTGGCATTTGAACGGGATACATAGGAATTCATCAGGTGAAGAAGAAAGCAGGGCAGGGATAAGGAGCAGGCTAAACAAAGGCACCAAAGTGACAGAGCACATAGCACATTCAGCAGATAGAAAGTAGACTAGTTTATCTAGAATATAATGTTTGAGGCAAACTGAGGCAATTAGACGAGGCTATTAGAAGGCTAGAGGGCTGGGGGGAGATCATGGGGCTAGGGGTGGGGAGGGCTTAATTTCAGGAAAGGGGGTAGGAGCCTTACTTTCTAGGCAACACTAAACCACTGAAGATTTGATCTAAGCGTTAACAAAGAGGTTTTATAAATGTTGACAAGCCTTGTTTTTTATGTTAAAATTTTTGTACAATCTGATAAACTTTTTTTCTTCCTTGTCTCATATTACTTTGTTTAGAAAAAAATTCTAAACCCAGACTGTGCCCTTGAGGAGCATTATATTGGACTGCATATTAAAGACATACACAAAATAAAACAGAGTGAAGCAGGGAAGGGCAGCTAGATGGCACAGTGGATAGGGCACCAGGCCTGGAGTCAGAAAGACTCTTCTTCCCAAGTTCAAATCTGGCCTCAGACACTTACTAGCTCTGTGACCCTGGGCAAGTCACTTAACCCTGTTTCCCTCAGTTTCCTCTTCTATAAAGTGAGCTGGAGAAGGAAATGGCAAACCACCCTAGTATCTCTGCCAAGAAAATCCCAAATGAGGTCACGAAGAGTTGGACACAAGTGAAAATGACTGACATGAAGCAGGGGGAAGTACTAGCAACTATGAGGAACAGAAAAGGCATCATGTAGAAGGTAGCCCTTGGGTCTTGAAGGAAACTAGATATTCTAAGAGACAAAAATAAGGAGGGAATACAGTTCTGGCGTGGTGGGCAGCTAGTGCAAGAGCACATAGGGACAGATAGGAGGTAGAGTCTATCCCTGGCTCCCTGGGATTCTGTAAACTTCAGGGTCCTGACCACAGAGAATTCTCCGTTGCACCTCCCCTTTCCTGCCTATCTAAATAGTACATAGAGGGAACTTATTATGTAGGATCATAGGGAAGTGTATGGTGGCAGGGGAGAGGGTTAAAATAACAGATATAAAGTGTAAGTTTCACAAGTTAGAAAGATTCAGATAGTATAGTTGTGGTCTTCAACATCAGTGTTTTTAACCTCGACATAACTTAGTTTTAACTCCACTGCTGAAGGAAGATTCAGCTCAGATTGTTGGTCCTAATCTCTAGAATCTGCTTCTTCAGCCTTCAGATAGGTAACCGGGAAGTCTGGGGCATATAACCCAGATTTTTTTTTCCTCCCTTATTTGATCAAGATCAGGAATACCTTCCCCTCAGTTCTGGCTAAGCCTTCGGAAAGTATTCTCTCCCTGCCCCAGACTCTCAGCAATTAAGGACTCTTTCCTCTCCGGACTCCAAAATTCTGAGTTGAGCCTCAGCTACTTTACCTTTCATGCTATGACCCCAACTTTGGAAGTCATTCTTATGCCTTGCTCTATCTTTCATCTGACCAGCCCTCTGAAACAGATTCTACTTTTCACATCTTTCTGCCCAATCAAACCCTTGATGTTAAAAATCATCTCTTCTACCTGCCAAATGAGCATGTGGCTAAGACCCATGCAGGCCTCATACAGATTTTATTCTCCATGTCTTTACTGCTTGTTGGCTCCTTCTTCTAAATAAAATGATTTACCTAGTTCTATACTTTTGAGCTCCCAGAAATCCCTCCTACAACTAATTCTTTCTTTTTTCCCTTTAATTTATTTTGAACTATCAACAATCACATCCATAAGCTTTTGAGTTTTAAATTTTTCTCCCCCTCCCTCCCCACGTCCCTCCCCAAGACAGCATGCAATCTGATATAGGCTATACATATACATTCCTATTAAACATATTTTCACATTAGTGATGTTGTAAGGAATAATTAGATCTAATAGAAGGAACCACCAGAAAGAGGAAACAAAACAACAGAAGAAATGGTATGCTTCGATCTGCATTCAAACTCCATAGTTATTTCTTTGGATGTAGATAGCATTTTCCATCATGAGGCCTTTGGAGATGTCTTAGATCCTTGTATTGCTAGAGAAGGGTTAAGTCTATCAATATTAGTGGTCATACAATGTGGCTGTTACTGTGTACAACGTTCTCCTGTTCTGTTCACTTTACTCAACATCAGATCATACAAGTCTTTCCAGGTTTTTCTGAAGTCATCCTGTTCGTCATTTCTTATAGCACAATAGTATTCCATTACATTCATATACCACAGCTTGTTCAGCCATTCCCCAATTGATGGGTATCCTCTCAATTTCCAATTCTTTGCCACAACAAAAAGAGCTGCTATAAATATTTTTGTACATGTGGGTCCTTTTCCCATTTGTATGATCTCTTTGGGATATAGCCCTAGAAGTGCTATTGCTGGGTCAAAGGGTTCCTACAACTAAGTCTTAAAGAGTAATCAATTGGGGCAGCTAGGTGGCACAGTGGATAGAGCACCAGTCCTGGAGTCAGGAGTATCTGAGTTCAAATCTGGCCTCAGATACATAATACTAGCTGTGTGACCCTGGGCAAGTCACTTAATCCCATTGCCTCGGCCACCCCCCCCCAAAAAAAGTAATCAATTTAGCATAATTCTTCAACTGAAGAAGCAAAATTTAAATCTGGCATATACTACAATTAAATTTTGCTTCTTCAGTTGAAGAATTGTATTAATATATTTGGACACACCCTAAATAGTTCATTGTAGTAGGCTTTGACTTGTATTTATGGGCAGATTACCTCTTGTGATCACTAGCAAATGGCTTCTAAGGGAATTATTGGCTGTACTACACCACCTCTATTCTATGTCTTCCTTGAAGGGCCCCATTTACTTTTAGCATAGGAAAATATTACTTTGATACAACAGCAGTCAAGGTATCTGATAGATTTCAACAGAGTATCTAGAAATGCTCAAAATGGGCATTTTTAAGTTTACAATTCAACATTCCCATTAGCACTGATATCTGGAGTATTCAAGCTGTTTTAGGGTGAGAGATTGTAGATTTCTGTCTTTGGCCCAGGCCTGTGATTTCATAGGTATAGGAAACTCCCAATAAGAAATCTCCCTCTAAGGGGAAGCTAAGTGGCGCAGTAGATAGAGCAAAGGCCTTGAAGTCAGGAGGACTTGAGTTCAAACCCGGCCTCAGACACATAACACTCACTAGCTGTGTGTCTCTGGGCAAGTCACTTAACCCCAACTGCCTCACCAAAAAAAAAAAAAAAAAAAGAAATCTCCCTCTACCAATACAGATTGGTACCTGCTCCATATATAACATGCATATATACACTCATACATTTAGCCTGTAGCAATGCAAAGACCCCCAGAACTCTTGACTCATTCTGGCATCATTTACTATCCACGTCACCACGTTCAGAAGTACCATTCTGGTCCTGTTACAGGCTGCTCTATAAATAAATGCCAAACTCCCCAAAATGAGATTAAAAATACACAGGCATGTACTGAAAAATAATAGTTATTATAAGCCACATTTAGGTTTTTGATAAACCAAACCTGAGGGGAAAGTGTGGCTTACATTTGGATCTATATGGCAATAGACTTAGGAAACCTAAGATGCTATGGATGTTTTGGTTTAAAACTACACTTATTATGAAGTGGTAATTTTACATTTTTTAAAAATAAAAATAAAAGTTATAACAATAGGACATTTGGCAAGTGTTTCATGAGGGAAGACAAGCTGAACTACATCAGTTTCTTCTCCCTGGGAGAGCTATTGTGCTGAGTCATCTAATATTTTCCAAGTACCCACAAAGTACTCAGTTCCATTCAGATACACACATAAAGAAATGAAGCCATGATCTTACTCTTTGTGAACCTAGTCTTAAGTAGTAAGACATACATGAGTTAAAGTTTTTGTTATCAGTTCATATTTTTTGTGTTTGCAAGTCTGTTTTTAGGGATTTATTTAGAATCGCTAGAGAATCCATTTTCTGCTTTTACTTATTCTGAGACACATATTTCTTGAAAAAATAATATTTAATTTTTTTTTGCCAGCTAGGGACTGGGATGTTATTTCATTTTTGGTTAAGAAAGGGGAAAAATGTAAAATTGAAGGAAAGGGGTAGATATAAAGATTATTAAAACATGGTCCGTGTCATAATTTAACTTACATTCTCTACAGTTAATAGAAGGTTTAACTGACCACTGACCAAAGTGAGTTTTGATTTATTGAGGATTTTAATTGACTATTTTTATTTATATAAATATAAATATTTATATCTCTGATTGTCTGAAAAATTAAGAAATGATTTCATTGGCTAAACCTTTTAGCTGTTTTGACTAAAATTCCCTTTCTTGAGTCTCACCAAAAGAGATTTATCTTTATAACTCCCAGACTGAAAGAATAAAATTTGGTCTACCATTCAAGGAGAGTTCTAGTTATCTGCTCTCCATTGGTACTGAGGACAGAATAAGAGTTCTATTAAGCCAGAGTGTAGGATTGATTTCTTTACAAATTGTTAAAATTAGAAGAGGGCTATGGAGAGGTTTTGCAATATACTTACCCAAGAGATGCAAAGTTCATCGAATATAGTATTTTTGTATACATCTTATAACCATTCTCTTCTTTTATAACCCCTCACATAATTTGTAGTTCTGCTTCTCTGACTGTAGTTTAGAAAGTAACTTTCTTGGGGCAGTTGGGTGGCACAGTGGATAGAGCGCCGGCCCTGAAGTCAGGAGGACCTGAGCCCTGAAGTCAGGAGGACCTGAGTTCAAATCTGGCCTCAGACCAAACACTTGACACTTATTAGCTGTGTGACCCTGGGCAAGTCACTTAACCCCAATTGCCTAAAAAAACAAACAACAAAAAAAAGAAAGTAACTTTATTTTTCATCATCTTCTATGATTTATTCACCACTTTCAGCCAGTGGTTGTTGAGTTTCAGCCAGCTTCTCTCCCCTTGTGTAAAAGTTTTCCTGTTCATCTTACTAACTGAGCATTGTCACCTAGTGATTGGATTCCCAGAAAAACTGGGGGCTGGCTGTATTTCTAAAGTCAGTCCATCAGAGGTGATTTTGATGATTCAATTCAATAGGTGTTTAGTGCCTCATGTGTAGTAAGGGCTGAGTGATAGACAGATGCTATGCCAGCTTTGTTCTCAAGGAGCTTGTGATTTAATGATGAGGAAAGGACAAGTCAAAGTGGAGGTGACATTTTAGGTGAGCTTTGAAGAAAAGGAGATACTTAACAGACTGAGAGGCAATGATTCTGACTGGTGCAAGCAAAAGAAGACTGGAGAGGGCAGGATGAGAACTGAGACAGACAAAATTGTATGGCTAGAATGTAGAATACATGAAGGGGAGTAGTATGAGGGAGGGCTTTGAATGCCAATTAGCAATTTATATCTTATTCTGGAAATCCACTGAAGGTTCTTGAGTTGAGGAATGACGTGATCATAGTGGCTTGTTAGGTAGATTATTAAAATAACTCTGGGGAGAATGGATTGAAAAAGAGATAGGTTAAGTGCATGAAGGACCAGTTAGGAGATACCAATAGTCATTAGGTTGCAATACGAGTAGGGAGGAAGGGCTGGATATGGAAGGATGTGGAGGTAGAACCAAAAGATTTGTAAATTGATGAGATATGTGTGGTGAGGGAGGGGAAGGCTAAAGATAACTGCAAGGATATAAATCTGAGAGATGGTTGGTGCCATTAGCATATCAAGGGTGGGGAACCTGTGGCCTTCTAGGTCCTTGGGTGTGGCCTTTTGACTGAGTCCAAATTTTACAGAACAAATCCTTTTACTAAGGGATTTGTTCTGTGAAGTTTGGATTCAGTCAAAGGGCCACACTTGAGGGCCTAGAAGGCCACATGTGGCCTTGAGGCTGCAGGTTCCCCACCCCTGGCCTAAATAGAAAAATCAGGGAAAGGAATAGATTTAGGAAAGATGTGGTAAGCACTATTTTAAACATACTGAGGACATCCCAGTGGAGATATCCAGCCAGCAACTGTAAAAATGTTGTACTGGAACTCTGGGGAGATGTTGGGCATAGAGATACAGATTTGGGAGTCATCTGCATAATACTTCATTATACATGAAGCCATGGGAATAGAGGGGATAATCAAGGGAAACACTGTAAAGGAGAGAAGAGAGGAGGCCTAGGACAGAACCCTTAAGGGGTTTAAAGGACAAGAAGAGGATGACAAAGGAGTGGAGGTAGTGAGGATGAGAACATGGGGAAAAAAATTCCTGGGTTTGGTGATAGGAAGCCAAATTAGTGATCTTGAAAATATTCAGTGAAGTGCTTTGATCAAGAGTAATTCTCTAGATATAGCAGTAGTTGAGTTTGCTAAAAAAAAGTTTTTGGAAAGTAAGAGGGGGTAGAACATAGAGTTTATAAGATTAAACATCTGTTTACAGTTGAAGAAGCTTATATAATGCTTGCTTATTAGGAAGATTTCTGAAATCTTATAATAGAATTTATCTAGTTAAAAAAAGCAATACTAGAGAAATTGAAATATTTAAATTTTCTATCCTAATTAAGTATGCAATTTTACAGATAGCTTAAAAAATCATAATCATATCGTAAGGTATTTTATGTTAGTCTACAAGGCATTAATTTTTTCTTTTCTAACATCTGTCTCAATTCAGGATATTGCAGATATCAGAAAACAATTTCCTTTATTAGAAGGAGATATCAAGATTCCAGAATTCTTTGAAAAGGAACAGTTCTTTTCTAGTGTCTTTCGTATTAGTTCACCAGGATTACAGCTTTGGACTCACTATGACGTATGTATACAACTTAAATATGAAATCTAAAATTAATGGCAATCCACCATGGTACACCAAATACTAATTTGTATAGTTAATTCATTCACTTTATTAGATGTTCCTCATCTAAAAATAATCAGAAAATAGAAAAATCTGATGGTGGGTTTTTGTTTGTTTTTGTTTTTTATAATTTGGTAGAGCTGAGTGGAAACAGGACGTGAGGCAATTTATCATGCAGTAGTTTTGCAAAAGGTGTTAGAGTCAAACTTAAAATTTCTACAGTATAAAGGAATAGAATTTTCTGCCTCACATCACTGTTTTAAATTCACCTTACAGATTTCTCATGTGGATTTCAGCATTCTGCAGTGACATAGGACAGACTAATATCTAGATTTTTATATTTTAAAGATTTTATAAGAACAAGAGTCACTTATCTTTCAAGCAGTCATAGGTTTTTCTTTATATGTCAAGGAAATGGCTTTGTCCTTAGCTGCAGTAGTGGGAAAATGATGCAGTTTCTGATTATTAAAAGTGTTTCAAATAATTGCAGTATACTTGTGAATTTGTTTTAAATCTTTATAGCCAGACTAAATATTTACCTGAATGTAAAAGGCAATGTATAACTTTATTTAAATTTGAAGTAAAAATTTGGGAAATTTAAGTTATATTACTAGAGTACTGCAAAATGTATAATTAAGCACTTGTGGATGAAAAGAGTAATGTTCCTGAAAGAGAAATGGTTAGGTAGAGGTGATATATATTATTTATATTGTGGGTTTCTCTTTTTGGTTTAAAAAAAAATCCTTTAGTGGGCAAATGTATCACTCTGCATGTTAGTATTTTTAATAATTCATACCAAAAAAGTAGTAACTTGGATCAACAGGAAACTGCAAATTAGTTTCATTAATAATTGCATTGATGAGTTTTCCAGATTGATTTCATGTAGAAGGAATTTAGAAACCCATTCTACTTATTTAAAGAAAGTAAAGGCAGATTACCTATGTATAATAAAACTCAACAGCGCTTACTAAAAAAAAACTTGCTTTCTACTGTATATTCTTTGAATTTGTCAGCCCTCTTTTGTCTCCTAGGTATGTAGAGTTGGTATTAATTACCCCACATTTTATAAATAGAAAAACTGAGTCCACAGAGAAGTTGACTAAGTACTATGTTATAGGTTATCCAAAGATGAAGTGAAGACTACAGTCTACATCTTTGGGGTTCCAGCCTGTTGATTCTGTAGTCTCCTGCTTCTAGGCCATTGCTTTTTTTCACCAGAACATTATGCAAAAATACCACAGATGGTTATAGGAACCATTGTGTCCTAAATACAAATTCACCTATCCTGTTTTTGTTAGATTGGGACAGCAGCATAAGAATTTTAGATATTTTGAAACATGGATAAAAGAGAACTTTGGGCTAAAGACTAGTACTTGGAATGAATTCTTGATTTGATTATTGAAATCCTGTTAGTCCCAGATTTTTATTTTATTTTTTGTATTTTAAGAAATTACTGATAGTGCTTATTGACTTTTAGGTTATGGATAATTTCTTAATCCAAGTGACAGGAAAAAAACGTGTTGTGTTGTTCAGTCCTCGAGATGCCCAGTATTTGTATTTATCGGGTATGTATTCTATTATACTTTAAACCAACATTTTTGCTGTCTAGTTTATTCAGTTATATTTCTTTAGAGATCTGAATTTGCATTTCAATAGAAAAAATCTTGGAGCTTCCTTCTAATTATGATTCATTGTATTCTCCTTTGTGTAAGAGTATATGTATAATGATAGACTATATGAAGAACTAGATTATTGGATTCATACTTTAATTATGTTACATCAGCTTCAGTGGATATAATGGGAGGGTAGGTCATTGAAAATTGTCTTAGGTTTCAGCAGAATAGTAACTGTTCTCCCAACGTGAACGTAATAATTGTACCATGTAGTAGAGAACACATTTTCAAACTTGTATTGGTGATTGCTTTAAAATAAAAAACCACAACTTTGTTAAGTCTGTATTATCTTTTTTGTAACTTTTCAGGTACTAAATCAGAGGTGCTGAATCTGGATAACCCAGATCTGAATAAATATCCACTATTTTTCAAAGCCAGGAGGTTCGAATGTGTCCTTGAAGCAGGAGATGTATTGTTCATTCCTGGTAAGATTTCTGAAATTCACTAACATGCTATTTATAAACACTCAAGAGTGTCCATCACTCTTGGTATTCATTTACAGTATAAAATTATATCTTATGCTATATTTCCTAGATAATTGACAGCAAGACAGAGCCTTCCAAAATTATTGTCTCATTTTTGAGAGACTAGCTTAATTTAAATATATATAACTAAAAGTATTTCATCATCTAATAAAAGAATATATACAGCTGTCTCTAGCAGCTTAGTAAAACTGTAGGAAAATGCTTTGATTTTTTAAAATCATGTAGTCTACAAATTTTCTGCATAGTCTATGAATATAACTTATTTACCAACAATTTTTATAAATCTTACTTATAGAGGAAATTAGTCAAAGATCATGAATACTCTTATATTCATAATGTTGGTGTTTTCTAATCATAACATTCCTGGTATCTTTGGCATGCATTATTTTTGTGGATTGAGTAGTTCTCATTTCTTTGTACAGTAAATAAGCTTTAATTTTAAAATCCATACCATCATGTACTTGGTGAGTAATATAATCTAATTAATAACATCTATAATTAATCCTAAAATTTTTTAACTCAAAAAAATTATACACATAGTTGAAACCAAAATTCAGCTGAATTAATAGCTGAATTAATCGTACACGAAAAGCATTTTTGGTGACTATCTTATCTATATGCATGCACACACATGTAAAGATGCAGTATAACCAAAAATTTAAACGTCTGTGATGGTTTAGTTACAGGCTTCATGTTTTAACTTTCATTTGGCAACACTTTTATTTCATAATTTCCTCAGTATTCATAACACAATTTAAAAAGAAAAAATTTATTTCCCCTTATTTTGAACATTGAACTTTGACCCACTTATTTATTTTTTGCATGTTATGTATTTTGTGCTATTTACATCTTTTGGTGTAACAAAATAGTGTTTACAAGTAACATTGACAAAATCATTATTGTGCTTTTTTAAAAGAGCTCTTGAGGGTGAGTTCCCAAGTTTTTCTCTCATACTCAATTTTATATTATTAAAATATATTTTATCATAATTATTTTTATAATTGTAATTGTTAGGATACTGCTGTAGCATTTTATAGCACTTTAATGCTGAGAGTTTTTAAGGCTCAATTGAAATTCCAGCAGCTAACCTCATATCCGTTTGGTGGAGGAACAGGCTGCTAAAAATGCTTTAGTCATAAGACTGTAATGAAATTTCATTCATCCTCTCCACCCCACAAAAATTTTACTTTACCATTGGTTTTTATTTTAAATGATCTAAAAGCAGTAGGACAATTATAATTGCAACAGAAATATAAAACTGAGAAGGGTACTTTAAATGCTAATTTAACCAGGTTACAAAAAACAAATTACAGCTGAAACAGGAAATCTTTGAGAACAAAAGTAGATTGCTATACTGAATCTGAGGTCAGAGATACTCTTCAAATAATGCAGATGTCCTGTCTATGAAAAGTAGGAGCTTTGATGTGGTTGCAAGACTGGAGAAATGTAAACAAGTAACACAAACCACAGGCCCAAATTGCAGAACTACAAAACAAATATAACTTTATTATGCCTTTCAAGTTAAAAGGATAATTTGCTTTTGCCAAAGGTTTGGAAAGTAAGGACTGTGCCATTGACACTTTAAATTGGTTGGCATTCCACAAAAGTTAACGTGATTCTATTAAAGGCTGTGAGTGTGCTAACGAAGGAAGCTTGATATGGGAATTATTTCTTACATTGGCTACATTCAGTTTGTGATATTTCACTGACATTTTGTGTTTTTTTTTTAAACTGCAAGTTTATTTTTAACTTATTTTTTTTTAACTTTCTCCAGCTTTATGGTTCCATAATGTGATTTCAGAAGAGTTTGGAGTAGGAGTGAATGTTTTTTGGAAGCACCTTTCTTCTGAGTGCTATGATAAGACAGACACCTATGGAAACAAAGATCCTATAGCAGCCTCAAGAGCTATACAGATTTTGGACAGAGCCTTAAAAACACTTGATGAACTACCAGAGGAGTATAGGGATTTTTATGCACGACGAATGGTCTTACGAATTCAAGACAAAGCTTTTAGCTCTAACTATGAATAGATAGTGCACTAAAATAAACTGCTTAGAAAATTCACATACATTGTACAGAAAAATTAAATAAAAATTATTTTTAAAATTTGTATAAGGTTGATTATTCTTTTAAAATAGAGAAGTGCCATAGTTTGCTTATTGGAACAACTATCAGGGATTGTTAAACTGTGTTAAGAATGGTAGAAAGGAGTTAGGTGATGGCTTTATCATTTAGTTCTATGTCTTGAGGCAAGTCTTCTAACATCTGGGCTTCATTTTCCTTATCTGCAAAATATGGTTATTGAATAAATGATCTCTAAAGTCTTTTAACATCTTTAAAGGAACATTTTTATGATTTATCTGAGTAGATTATACAGTTTGGGTTCTACTCAGGGTGAGTGTCCCAGGTGAGGTTAAAATCCCTTCTACCTACCATTGTTTAGGGATGCTTCTCTGCAATCTGTTTTGCCATGCTGAGATTTAGATCAGCCTTACCTAATGAAATTAGGTAAGTAAATAAGCTTGGGCAAAGAAAAAATTATGTAATGTATCCCAGATTCCAACATAAATGACTGTTTATTAGACTGTTGATAATAGACATGACAGAACTTTAGAGCTGAAGTAGAGTTTTAAGATCAAGCTAATCTAACTTCATTTTAAATGAGGAAACTGAGGTTCAGAGAAGGTCCTATATAAAGAAGAGGTAAAATAGGAATTGAAACACCATATTTCAGTTCATTGCTTTCTGTTACACTAACTTGTAACACTATCCATTACCATGGATAATTGGAAGCTGCCTATATTACTGATTAATAGTTGACATTTGCCCTATGAGGGCCATACCAGTTTTTAGATTCTATGAGTGGTTTACATTACTTTGGGTTTAGATAAATTTAAGCTCTTTCAGTGTATAATAATCTATTTTTAACTATTGTAAAGACACATTTAAGAAAGAACCCTTGTACTTTTGTGTTCATGTAGTATTAATAAGGGAGGAAGAGTTAGGAAGGGGAGCAGTTATGGATTTGGGGGGTTGTTTTTGCAGTTAGTACTACCCTACCAAAAGTATGCATCTTTTGTTGGTCACAAGACCCAGCTAAGTTCCTCAGCCCCCACCCCATACTTCCTATTCTTTCAAAGCTACATCTCTAGCTGATGATCATTTTTTTGGGCAGTTTCCTTACTGTCTTAGTGAATTATCAGATACCTATCAAAAAGAAATGAGGAATTAAGGTATTAGAAACTCTTTTTTCCCTAGGCAGGATCCAGTGATGTTTTTCTAGAAATGTGGTATGCCAAATTGAACATGTGAAATTTTCTATCTTCTGTCAACATTTTTTTCACCTAACCATTACTGTTTTCTGAATGTCACCTAAAATCCACTTGAGATTTCCTGTAGATGTTCTTAATCCTTAAAAAAAAAAAAAGTCTTATGGCACAATAGTTTCTTAGCTGATATGGACATAGTTTGATGAAGATCTGGTGGAGTTACTAAAAGATTACATATTATCTTTAGAAGTCAAGTTGTATACAAGTTATATAATATTTATTGCTGCTAGCTTCTGACTCCTGCTTTAAAATCTATGACTCAATTGGTTCCTAGTTATCTTCATTCCTAACTACTGGTTCTATTAATCCAGCTTCAGGATTCACTGTAACTACTTATTTTTCTCTACCTTAGTCATCTTTGGGGAGTACTCTTGAAAATTTCCTGTTATATACATTTAGCATCCAATGGTTATATAGGAAAGCAACTATTAACCCACATTCTTTTCAGTTTCTAAATAAGTGATAAGTCCATAAGAAGGCCTAGTAAAAGTTACTGCCATTGAGAAAGGAAAACCTTTTATAAAAAGCAGTAACTTGCTTGAGCTCTCCCCCAAACCCCTCCAAATATCTATAAAAAATGGCTCTAAACAAATCCTAAAGCGACAGAACCCACAGAAAGACAAAGTGAAACAAATTTCCGGCCCAAGACAACCTGGACGGTTGATCTGAAAGGTGTATCGTGCCAGGCTGGGAGAGGAGCGCAGCTCAGTGTGGGTGCGCAGGCAAGGCAAGCCTCAGCGAACCTGGAGCAGGCCTCAGAGGACTGAATTTCGGGCAGCTGTGGCAGTTTCCAGACCTCTCAACCCATGAACACCAAAGATAACTTAGGTCAGTGGGAAAAGTGTGTCTGTGGGGAGAGACAAAGTGCAGGGTCCCAGCCCCTTTCCTAGAGCTCACCCTGGGGCAGCGGCTGCTTCCTGAACTTTGGGCCCACAGTCTGAGGGGGAATCAAGTGGCTGATCAGAAGGGGATTGCAGAGATCTATCTACTGGTGCAGGATTCTCTTACTTTGCCGGTGCTTGGATCTGGGTCACAGTTCTGGGTGGTGGTCCTGGAGTGAGGAGGAGCACTGGCCTGGTGGAGCTTGTAGTGGCAGTGGAAAGGAAATCCTCCTCACAGTTCTAAGACAGAAAAGAGTGCTTGTGGTCACTCATAGACCAGAGCACAGGCCAGGAAAGGAGTAAACACCTCGCCCTTGATCACAGCACCTTGGAAGAATTGAAAATTTATAGGTTCCTAGAAGTATCTCTGAAAACAGCTGCACAAAACCCCCAAGCTTGGGACAGTACATTCTCCCACTGGAAACAGACCCCTACCTTAACAAAGAGTTTATAACTCAAGTAATTGGCTGGGATCATAAGCAAGCAGCGCAAAAAGAGTCAGACTATAGAATCTTACTTTGGTGACAAAGAAGATCAAAACATACAACCAGAAGAAGACAACGAGACCAAAGCTCCTACATCCAAAGCCTCCAAGAAAAATATGAATCAGTTCCAGGCCATGGAAGAGCTCAAAAAGGATTTTGAGAAGTAAGAGAAGTAGAGGAAAAACTGAGAATGATGCTAAAGGAGACCCAAAAAAATACTGAAGAAAATAACACCTTAAAAAACAGCCTAGCCCAAATGGCAAAAGAGGTCCAAAAAGCCAATGAAGAGAAGAATGCCCTAAAAAGCAAAACTGGCCAAATGGAAAAGGAAGTCCAAAAGCTTACTGAAGAAAATACTTCCTTAAAAATTAGAATGGAGCAATTGGAAGCTAGTGACTTTATGAGAAATCGAGACTCTGTAAAACAAATCTAAAAGAATGAAAAAATAGAAGAAAATGTGAAATATCTCATTGGAAAAACAACTGACCTAGAAAATAGATCCAGGAGAGAGAATGTAAAAATTACTGGATTATCTGAAAGCCATGATCAAAAAAAGAGCCTAGACATCATCTTTCAAGAAATTATCCAGGAAAACTGCCCTGATATTTTAGAATCAGAGGGCAAAATAGAAATTGAAAGAATCCACCAATCTCCTCCTGAAAGAGATCCCCAAAGGAAAACTCCTAGGAATATTGTAGCCAAATTCCAGAGTTTCCAGGTCAAGGAGAAAATATTACAAGCAGCCAGAAAGAAACAATTCAAGTATTGTGGAAACACAATCAGGATAACACAAGATTTAGCAGCTTCTACATTAAGGGACTGCAAAGCATGGAATATCATATTTCAGAGGGCAAAGGAGATAGGATTACAACCAATAATCACCTACCCTGCAAAACTGAGTATAATCCTTCAGGGTAAAAAATGGTCATTCAGTGAAATAGGGGACTTTCAAGCATTCTTGATGAAAAGACCAGAGCCGAATAGAAAATCTGACTTTCAAATACAAGACTCAAGTGAAACATGAAGAGGTAAACAGGAAAGAGAAATAAATCATAAGAGACTTATTAAGGTTGAACTGTTTACATTCTTGCATGGAAAGATGATATTTGTAACTCATGAGCCCTTTGTCTCATGTATTCAGTATTAGGGTAGTGGGAGGGAAAAAAATTATATGTATGTATAGATAGATAGATAAAGAGATAGAGGGCACAGGGTGAGTTGAAAATGAAGGGGTGATATCTGGAAAATAAAATTAAGGGGTGAGAGGATTATACTGGGAAGAGGAGAAAGGGAGAGGTAGAATGGGGTAAATTATCTCACATGAAACAGACAAGAAAAGGCTTTTACATGGGAGGGGAAATGGGGGAAGGTGAGAAGGGATGAGTGAATCTTATTCTTATAGGATTTGGCTTAAGGAGGGAATAAACACAACTGGGTATGGAAATCTATCTTACCCTACAGGAAAATAAGGGAGGAAGGGGACAAGAGAGCAGGCGGATGATAGAGGGGAGGGCAGATTAGGGGAGGGGATAATCAGAAACAAACACTTCTGAGGAGGGACAGGGTCAAAATAGAGAATAGAATAAATGGGGGTGGCGGGATAGGATGAAGGGAAATGTACTTAGTTTTTCACATGACTAATATGGAAGTGTTTTGCATGACTACACATGTATAACCTGTATTGAATTGCTTGCCTTTTCAATGAGGGTGGGTGGGGATGGAGGGAGACAATTTGTCGCCCAAAGTTTTAAAAACACATGTTACAAAAAAATTGTTTTTACATGCAGCTAGGAAATAAGAAATACAGAAAATGGGGTATTGGCATATATTCTGCCCTAAAGGAAAACAGAAGGGGTAGGGGATAAGAGAAGGGGGGGAGAGACACAAGGGAGAGACAGAAGAGGAAGGGGTATACAGAATACATGCCGTCTTGGGGTGGGGGGAGGGATGAGATGGGGAGAAAATTTGGAATGCAAAATCTTGAGGAAGTGAATGTTGAAAACTAAAAATAAATAAAGCATTAAAAAAAGCAAAAGAGAAAGGAGAACCATTTTGCATGTTTTTGAGCTGTGTGGTGCAGTGGATAGAGCACTGGGCCTGGAGTCAGGAAGACTCATCTTCATGAGTTCAAATCTGGTCTCAGAGACTAACTGTGTGACTGTGGGCTTAACCCTGTTTGCCTCAGTTTCCTCATCTGTAAAATGAGCTAGAGGAGGAAATGGCAAACCACTTTGCCAAGAAAACCCCAAATGGGGTCATGAAGAGTTGGATGCAACTGAAACAAATGAACAACAAAAAAGCATACATCATTCTGGGAACATTTACGATTATGAATACAACACTCCTAATCAGGAACAATCTAACCATATTCTAGTTAGGAAATGGATGAAGTTAATTATAAAAAGCAATTTTCATTAAGGAAATTAGTATAAAAAGGTTAGGTACATAAATAATAAGTTCCTATTCTGATTTTCCCGTACATCTTTCAGAAAACAGCCTTGCAAGTCACAGAGTGTTCAGGATTACATCCAAGACATTGAAGCTTGTATGTTCCTGTATTAGCCAAGGCTAAATATGGCTCTTCTCTTAGCAAAGAAAATTTTAGTCTTAATCTCTTAGTATTTTGGTATTAATTTCTTTCCTATAAAACATGATTCAATTGACCCAAGCACTTTCACTTACTTTCTGGGTCTGTTAGTTATTTATTCAACAAGCCTTCCTATTTTCCTTTTACAGATGAAGAAGTTGAACAAAAGTATCATTTTATAGCTGACACAAATGAATCCCAGAAAGGGATTAGTTCAGTGCATTATTCAAATTCCTGACTGATAATCACTCCTATACTGCTCACTTTCATGGAGGTGTGAAAACAAGTCTTTATTTTATACATCTTTTTAATAGTTCTCGGCTGATACAGTTGAAGGAGCTTTACCTTTTGGCTTTTTTCTCACACAAACTTGCCAGTAAACAGAACTGCTGAAACAAAGGGGCAGATAATTTGAGGAGGGGTGGAAGAAGTAATATATAGTGACGTTGAAGCTGTAATATAACAACTGCTCCCCCTACACTGGGAAAGAAACGTTTGGTGCATTTTCCTGGTTTCAAGGCCAATCAAGACTAGCAGTCATCCAAAGCCAAAGCAGTAAAACTCATCAGTTCTGGGCTGCAAGACAATCTGGACCTATCAATGAACTTTTTTTTCCCTATAGTTATTACCATCCTTCAGTTTCTATGAATAAATATAGCAGAGAATCCTAATACATGTACTAGAAGAGAACATCATATTCTCTTGTTGTTCAGTCGATTTGAAATCAGGTTTTCCTAACTCCATGGCCAGCACTCTCCACTGTGCCACCTCATTGCCCTAACATCAAATATCCACTGTATATGTATAATCCAAGCAGTCTATAGCCAGGGATTGGGGAACTATGAAAGAAGTAAAACAAAGGAAAGAACAAGAGTGTTTCTGGAAGCTGGGAAAGACCCTGTTACAAGATATGAACACCTTGCACCCACTGTAACTAAGCATTGCAAAGAGACTAAGGGAAATATTTTTAAATAATGAAACTAGTTCTTCAAATATTTCTGTCCAAGTTACAGTATCTTCATCACTTTATGAAGTGTTTAAGCTGAAATTCCTCTTCAGATTATTGGAGACAAGAAAAAAATGGAAGTGAATGAACATGGCTTCCTTCACTGAAATAAAAAACAGCATAGATATAAACCCATTTCAAAGATTTAAACATGAAATATTAAGCTGAAGTATGCTTTGATGAAACTGAAAGTAAGTTTGGCAAATGCTTTTTCAGGTGGATACTTTACCCAACAGGTTAACTAGATTATAATCAAATTATAGACAGAACCTACACTTAGGCACAACTTTGTCTTTTTTTTTTTTTATCAGAGGAACAAAAAAAAATTTGATATAAGATATTCTAATGTAATACCATACAGATGAGAACTGCGACTCAGAATGGCAACTCTAAGATGCTGAATCCAAGATTATGTTTCTTTGCATTTTAGTCTTTCTTGCCATAGTAAAATATTTTAAATTTTCACAAAAAGTCAAATATAAGTTTTTTTCCTAGATAACTTTCTTTAAAAATTCAAATATACATAACGTGCAACATTCTTAAATTAAGAATGGTTTCAAAGTCCTTTATTCCAGGGTGCGAGGCACTTTTGGAAGTGAATGAAGCATCTCAAGCAAGTGAATGCATACACGGTAGGCTTAATAATTATTAAATCCCCAAGATTTTTATTTGCAGACCACCTGGGCAGAGCAAAAGACTCTTCACACATTCCCACTTGATATATTTACAAAAACCTTGCTCAATTAAGGATGGCGATAAAATATAGATATCAAAAGTAAATTATTCATTGCAGTAAAACAAATGGTACATTAAAAACCTTAATACTTAAGAGATTACAGATGGACTTAACTTTGTAGGACCCTAAACATTTTGGTAAACAATATTCCAAAAGAACTGAAACAATTCACAGAACTCTAAAAATTACTAAGTTTGAGAATAATAGTAAATTCAAAATCAAATGCATCAAAATGAAAAAAAAAAGTGCTAAACTTTGTGAAGCAATTCAAAACTGGGAGAGAAAAATTTGTTCTTATAGAAGACTATACAACTTATTTTTATAATTAATGTTCAAAGTGAATTTAGACAAGTCATATAGCTTGGTCAAGGAAAATGAAAATTTAATAGTCTTTCACATATTCAAAAACTAACTGGGCACATTAACAGCTTCTGCTCAAACATCTCAATATTCATTAACTCCTTATTTATGTGTACAGCATACTAAAAAACAATCTATCGATTACTCATTTTAATACATTTATACATCAATGCTGTGGTGGGATCAACCTTTCACATAGTCTTCATGTCTATTTTTCAATTTGTGACACAAGGCACAATTGAAAAGTTACAATTATGAAAGTAGAAAACAAAACTTTTTGACACAGAAAAAGAAAATTTTGCTTTAAAATACTAATAACATTAATTAAAACATAGACCAATTTCTTGAAAAATTAAACACTAGTCAGAGGAAATTTATTTCCAGCATAGGAAAAAATAACACTTTGATATAATGGTAGTTCCAGGTGCCTGACAGTTAATTTTCCTGATTTCCACAGAGTATCTATCCAGAAAAGCTCAAGAAGAGCATTTTTAAGTTTACAAATTATCATTCACATTAGCACTAACACATAAAGTACTCAAGATTTTTATTTATAATCACAATATTAAAAGATATGTAGAAAAACACTCTCCCCTGAACTTTTCTATCCCAAACCTCATTTCAGTTTCAATGGAAAATAAAACCTCCTCTTTCATTCATTAGTCTATGCATAGAAAGATAACTTAGTACAATTCATATATGAATGTGGGAATTAAAACAGGTATTACAGTTAGGCAATTTGTGGTAATTGTACAACCCATGTTATCAACTACTTTGAAGTTTTGTTTTTGTTTTTTTTTTAAGGTTAGGAGTGGGTTGGTGGGGGGGACTGGTGGGAACTTTTGGTCTCAAAAGAAACTGTACTTATTTAAAGAAAGTCTAGGCAACAAAACTATTTTTTCTCCTCCCTAAAAAGATCCAAGAGTAAGTTATAAACACAGTATTTCTATGCAGAACTAAGTGTTAAAACAAAATAGGATGTTTCTACTTAAGCAGTTTCTTTTCAGGAAAAATTTAGACAGTGATCCCATTTCCCATTAAGCTCTGAACATTTGGAATGTTTTGATAGCAATTTTTTTTTAAAAGGTACTGTGAAAAGACAATACTAAATAGGGTATTCCTGTGAAATTATTTTAGTTGGCCTGAAGTCAAGATTATAGTATCTTTATCCTATGCTCTTTTGTAAGGTTTCAGTGAGTAAATACCAATATTGTCTGTTGGGTCATTATTATTTTACTTTTCCCATATCTCTTTTTTCACATCACAAGACTGAGTTAAATATCACTTAGGTTAACTGTACAACTACGTAAAGGCTAGTTTTTGTGACAAGTAAAGTATCCATTCTGATATATGGATAAAAAAATCTTTGTCTTCAAACAACTTCTTTTCATTGATAATTATACCCTGGTTTCTCAAAGCATATTTATTTAGGTCAAGGAAAAAAATAGCAGAAGAGGCCTTCACCTATGTTATGCAGCAGTGTTAACCAAATTCAGTTTTTGAGCCAAAATTATATGTCTTTAAACTTTCCTTTATAACTTCTTTCTGCAGTAATTTTGTATTTTGGCCAAAGAGAGCTGTTTCCTTTTGGCAGGCAGATCACTCTGGAAAGAAACCAGCAATTCAGAACTGTAGAATTTGTCTTCTTTTGGGGAGAGTAATAAATGGAGCAATGATTTTATTTTTTAGTTTGTTTTTTACCACCCATGTTGATCTTTTTCATAAGATTCATGAGATGAAATGTTTAAATCTGACCATAGTACACATTACCTAGTACAATGTACTTCTGTTTTAGCCCAATTCCCCAAAAGATAAGTTTCTGACCAAAATAAATTATTGTCCTGTCAAAAAGCATTCAGTTAAAAATCAAACTCGAAAGTTTAGATGGAATGTTAAAACTTAATGGCCAAAGATTATTGGTCATTTTATGCATAAAACATAATTGTTTAATATAAATAAGACCTAGAAGAAAAGACTAATCAGTGACAGATGTCGCACAATGAATCAATAAGACTATGTAAATATCTCTTCTGTGGCTATGAGAATGAGACACAAATTGGGAGGTACTCCCAAACAATAGAAAATATCATTAAATCTTTGCCTCTACTAAAGAATAAGACAAAGAGAATGTTCCCGTCCAAGGGTATAATGAAATCAAATCTTAAATTTTTCAGGGTGCTAAAACAGATAATTACTTTTTCTTTATTGTTACCAAGATTAAGGTTAGAAGTAAATATTATCCAAATCTCCAATTATTTAAATATCAATAATAATTATAGTTTAAATCGATCATACATATGCCTTTGAAAGAAGATAGTTACAACTTTTTCCACTAATTTCAAGGGTCACACCATAGGATTAGCAAGAACCACACTGATATCATAAATAACTTGTAACTCTAACCCAATTCACCCTAAGAATTGCTGGAATTCACTTGCAAGGAATACCGTCAGCACATCATGCCAATTTTTAGTAACCATGCTTCTATTTCCCCCAAACTAACAATACAAGGAGTCTAATGAATGTTGTTTCCTGTCACTTGATTTCACAACAGAGTGTTTTGTTCTTCAACTGAATGCAGTAAATGGGCAAACTTCAAGCTTCAAAACACTTCATGAACCCTGAAGTGATTTTCTATGGAAGGAGGTTCCTGCTCAAAGTGAATCTGGCTAGTAACCTGCATGCCAAAGTCCTCAAGGATCTGTACAAATTTCTTGTGCTCCTTTCCAATCCAAGACCTCATGGGGTCATTTACTTGGTAAGGAGTAACATGAGTGTGAACTGTAATCCCTGTCTTTGCAAATTCTTGCAACACTTCGGGGTAAGTAACCCAGGTATTGCTTCCTCCAGAGTGACCACCATCCAGCCAGTACATTGTTCTTATGTTTTTGATGAAGGTGTTTATGTTCTTATCTTTCTGGGCTTCTTTCAGCTCAAAAAGCAGTTGGTTCAAAACAACACAACCTTTACTAAATCCAATCAAAGTAAAGGATGCATCTTTAAAAGATGGTGGATTAAAGTTGGTGTCTGAGTCATCATATTGTTCATATTTTCTCTCTCTCTCCCCCTGGCAGCCATTTGAAGCATGAGATGAATTTGCTCTACAGTAGCTAGAGGTCTTCGCATCCTTTCTTAAACCATACCTTTTCTTCTTTGACAAGACAATGTTCTGCGTAAGGGTGAATGCATTAACTAATAACGAATAAAGATGTTTAAAAGCTCCAAACTCAATGCTGTGATCTGGGGCACCAAACATGTTGCTCTTCACAAAATTGTCATAACAGCTGAACTTGTGCAAATGCATTCGGGAGCTCTTCACTACCCAAATATAACTATTGCTGAAGTGGTGCGTTAGAAGGAAAGCAACATTTTCTAGACTCCAGTTTTCCCACTGATAATTCTCAGGATGACGTGCCATAATTTCACGATAGTTCTGAAAAAGAAGAACCATCACAAAATCATTGTTACAAATAGAGAGAGACACATAACTATTGTCCTAAAATAGCTTTCAGCTTTTATTGTTCTTTTTTATGGAGCAATGGAGGAAAGACTTTAGGATTCTGGATTGCTAAGTGGAAAATGGAGGTTGGGAGCAGCTAGGTGGCGCAATGGATAGAGCACCAGCCATGAATTCAAATCCGGCCTCAGCCCAAACACTTGACACTTCCTAGCTGTGTGACCCTGGGCAAGTCACTTAACCCCAACTGCCTAAAAAAAAAAATGGAGGTTGATTGGTTTGCTCCAAATAGAAATATTTAGGTATTAATAAACTGTACATATATTATACATGCATTCAACTTCCCTTCTTTTAGTGGTTTGTAAGTCTTAAAGCACTATACAAATATAAGTACTGTTACAGATATAAGTTTAATTGACTGCATTTTTGCTATAAACTAATTCTCTTGCAAACTGGAATTAAAATAATTCTCTCCTATGATAGCTGCCATGTTGTTCACTATAATAACACTTGAATACAACCACTTGGGTTGCTCTGCATCTAACAATATGAAGTCTGATGTGTACAGTACTATTTTCAGAATGAATATACTAGTTTTTATTTTTCATAAGAGTAGGTACTTAATAAAGGTTTGATTGATTTTTACTTATTATTCCATTTTCTGAACAGAAATATAAACCAGAATAATTCAACTGAGAAACTATAGCTCCTAGATTTTAAAAGGATTACGCATATGAAAGAACTGATGATTAACCAAGAAAGCAGGTAGCCCTAACCTGTTCTAATGGTTAAACTACAGGCTCAATGTCAAATCAAGATGGCATAACTATGAAGTCCCTTCCCAAAGAGAAAGTCCCAAACAATACAACACCCTAGTTTGATGGAAATTTACATCTAGAAGCATTAGACAATGCTACACTGTTTTTCAAAATTTATTACAATGGCATATAAAAATCACGAAAGACCTACCTTAGTCACAAACTAGAATTCTGCTCCTATATTGCACAGAAAAAGAAACTAAATCCCAGAGAGATTAATTGCCCAAAATCAATGATCAAGTTAGCAAAGATTGGAATTAACATCTCTTTTTTTCCAGTGCTATGTCAAACACCACAACTCTAAAATGTACATATTTTTCTTAAAAAGTTCTCATGTTTAAATTGATCCTAATCCCAGCTGAAAAATAAAAAAAAAAGTTTACACCCGATATAAAGACTAATTTCTTGATAGCACGAGTAGTAAGAATAGATGAGTTTCATTTACTTAGGACAGTTTACAGCTGCAGTCATTTGAAGGCAGAGATAAATTTGGAATCCCATAGGGCCACATCAAGAGGGCAAAGAGATAATGAGCCTTTCTTGAATGTTCTGCTTAAGTAGTCTTAGTGTTTGCAGTTTGCTGAAAGAGGATGGGCTGACACCTCCCTAACATGATAGCGGTAAACAGCTAAGATGTGGAAAGGTCATCCAAACTGATTTAAAGGTAAACATTCCAAGGAAACAGACAAGGAGTCCAGTGGCAAACAAGTAGGCAAAAAAAAAAAAAAAAATTATAGGGGAAAGCCAAGACCATTAGTTAATCTTATCTAGGAGATATAAACAAAAAGAACTGGAAAGCAACAGGCTATGGTACAAAAAAAAAAAAAAAAAAACAAGAGACCTGATTTCAAGTCCTAGTTCTACCACTCAGAAGCTAAAAGTCACTTCTCTCTGGGTCTCAGTATCCTCATCTGTAAAATAAAGATGTTACACTAAGTTGTTTCCAGGGTCCTTTTTAGTTCTTATCCTCTACAATTCTTTGTCAGTGACTTACCAGGTTATACTACATTTGACTTTCTGCTTAAGGGACTCACCAACTATTTGCACCATAAATAAAAGATGGTCTCCCTGCTTGAGGAGGTGAAAAAGCTTGAGAAATGCATCTCTAAACTCAGATTTATTAGAAAGGTTGAAGGATTTCAAGATAAAATTTTTTAAACATCCAAGAAAGGTACCAGAAAAAAAAATGTCTTTCAAGAGGAAGGGACTGGATCTATTTTTAAGGTGTCAGGAGTGAAAGAATCTGAAAACAGAAAAATTACAATCTGCAGTGAAAGAGTTCTAAGATAGAGAATCTGGATTCGAATCTTGCCCCCAGCATTTATTACCTCTACTTCAGTTTCTTCATATGTAAAATGAAGAACTCAAGTCCTTTCCAGCTCTAAGTCAATGATCCTATGATACATGGACTGATTTAGACAGTAAGAGGTCTAACAAAAATCCTGTTACATACCTACATGTTAGCTCACAGTTTAACTAGAGGCTCAAGAGGAAACACAGCAAATGACAATGCTCATGACTCAGAATCAAGAACCAAAAATACAACATTTCACTATAAAAGAACGGAAATTTTCAGGTGATAGTACCTTTGAGCAACCTCTTCTCTGCTAACTTCTTATCTGATACTGTCTTCTTGGCTTCTACTTCTAACACCAGGTTCTCCCTCTCTATAAGCTCCTTTCAGCAATTTTGAGTCAGATATTCTGCAAACCACCTAATACTAATAGTGTCCCAGCTTTTTTAAATTATCCATGCTTATCTCTTTCAATTACAAGCATACCTGCCCCCACATCCCTGCACTGCCATTAAGCCCTTCCCAAGCCTGGATGTCTTCCTTATTTTCGGTGTTTTTTTGCCTTGCTTGGGGTGAACCAGTACTGCCTCAGTCCCAAAGTTGACAGCCTGAAAATAATGACAGGAGTTATTTTCTGCAAGATGCTCAGGACTGTTTCCAGAGATCATAAGCTGTGATGACTATTTTTCAAATTCCTGAGGATCTATCAAGTAGCAAGGACCATTTGCAACTTGGCTTAAGCAGAATTCTTTAATCTAGGGTGGCCAAAAACAGTCCAAGGAACTGGTCAGGCTTATTTGCCAAATAGGTCTTTCTTGATTATTCACGGACCTCCACCTCTAGGCATTTCCCATGAACTAGACCAAGATATCTTTTGTGGTATCCTATCTTAGTATCACTAAGTCACATTCACTTATATTTTGATGCTTTTGAAGGATAACAGTATTTTATTATATTAATATAGATGTTCCCTCTACTAATGCAGATCTCAACTCATCCAAGCCTTATGCTGTTAGAGAAATTCTCATTCATGTACTCCCATGTATCTTCCATGGATGATCTACCCAACTTGCCAAAGGTCTTTGTCTAGGTATTTTGATATTTTTATTGTCTCTCTGATGTTATACCATGACCAGCTCAAGGTCTTTTATCATGCATATTATCTCTCCAGTGATAACCTCTTATGTCTCCTCTAATGCATAAGTATTGGTAATTTATTGTACTAATTTGTGCCCACTATACAATATCCTTTTAGTCATCTGAAATTCTGATGATGATACATGATTCACAGCCAAATAAAATCACTGAAAAATTATTGGTATTAAGAAGTTAAGTTTTTATGTAAGGGAACAATCAAAGCACTGCACAATTTTCCAAGTGTAATTCAACCACTCTTCGACCTCTTCAACACTGGGCCCAGCTCATCGTCCATATTCAGCGTCTACCATAGATAGATATCCTGAAGGACAAAACAGGCTACTCACCCAATTGTATGTCATAATCTGACCAAGCATTCTTCATTCACTTGTTTTTTTCTATGTGGATTATTAGGTCAATATCTGTTGAGTGGGCACTGAGATCCTGTAGCATTCTGGGGTTTGATTCAAGCACCACAATGTTACCTGCAAACAGGAGCATTTGGAGGACCTTATCATGAATGGGGAATCTCTCTTCTATTTGGACTGCACAGGAAATCTAAATGATAGTGATGAACAGCTTGGGTGAGCCTTCATCTTTGTTTTATATTTCAGTTGGTATTGATAATCCAAGGATCACTAAACAAAATTGTCTGTGCAGTTGAATCTATCAAACTATCTCATGTGACTTAAATGTAAACATGGGAAATACCTTGTTTCCCATGATGGTTCATCACTTCTGTAAATAAGTGCACCTGGTTGTCTGTCTCAGACAGACTGTCAGACAGTCCATAGTTTAAAATGTAAAAGTTCAAGTGTCAAGGCAAACCTCCTTCCTGGAATCTTCTAATTTAGGATCAGTCAAGAGTTTTTCTATGGAACACGTGAAAACAGAGAGGGAGAGGAAGAAGAGGGCTTTAGAATGATGCTCAACAATTCTTCCACCAAAACAATATGGTTGAACAATGTGTTTGCTGATGATACACAATGGTTTCCTTCATCCAGGTTTAATCACATATGAGTAGTAGGAGAGCAACAGGAGTTTGTTGGAAAGAGAGGTTGAAGGGTGATAAAGACAAGCAATCCATTGGTGAGATGTAGCAAAAGGAGGGGAGGGTTACTAAAGGTAGACAGGATAAAAAATTTACTCAGTCTACAATCTCTTGGCAATTTTTAACAGCAAATCTAAGGGGCTAATTTTAAATATATATATATATATACACATATATACACATAAAACTATCAATATATTTATGTATATATAAAACTATCAATATATTTATGTATATATAAAACTATCAATATATTTTTAAAACTTATAATTGTATTGTACTTTACAGTATACAAAGCACTTTCAAATACATGGTCTCATTTGATATCCCTAACATTCCTAACATGTCTCATAGATAGGGATGTTAACACCAAACCACTTTATGGATAAGAAAATTAAGTCTCAGAGTTTAAATTACTTATAAATGACTAGTATGACAAAATATGTTAAAGATAAATGATATCATATATAAAATGTCCCAAAAGTCTTGGTCCAGTTTAAAGCTTTCACCTTTCACTCAATTATATAAATATGAAGACCGCTGTAGAAAATAGTCAGTAAATAATAAACAATTATTAAGCACTTACTATGTGCCAGGCACTGTACTAAGCTACAAAAGCCTACTTAAACATTTCTTTATCAATTATATTGATGATACCATCAACATGTGTATAGAGCATTCTCAAAAATTGTGCAGCAATAAAAAAGTAAATGTATGAAGCTGGTAGTTATTTCAATCAATTTTGAGGGAAATGATTTGAGCTATGCATTTTTTCTGCCATTCCTTTGATAATTTTCTCTTTGTGAGAAAACTTGAAAAACTTATCAAGGTACCTTCAAAACTAGGATCACATCCAGCATGCATTTTTTCTCAATGTGTTTGGTACGGTCCAGTCATACTTCCCAGCTTGATTTTATTGACTGTTATCTTCAATTCTTCATATATAATATTAGGTGATGAGGTATTAGAATCCCAATGCAGTGTTTCCTCATTCATCAACAATTACACATATAAAAACCCTGGCAAACCTAGTACATTATTATGTCTATTTGTGTTCTCCTGGCAGCTTCTTCTTAAAATACTTTTGGGATCACATTATTTGGGTTTCACACCAACTTTTCTGCAGATTCATTTTCTCCTTCATTGATTTCACTGTTGAGAAACAATTTCTTTTAATTATCTTTCTCCATAATGTTTAACAATTGAGCTTGGCTCATACTCTAAGGTTGTTGCCCCTTGTCCGGGCGAGGAAAATCAAGTCCTTGCTTGTTAGGTAGTTTTTGGCCCCTCCATACCCTGCTGAATAGCTTCCACTGGACCATGTAGATAGTTTCCTTCCAGAGCTTAAGGGGACTTTTTGATATTTCCCTTAAGCAAAAAATCCTAATTAGCAGATTCACTTTCAAAATAAGTTCTTTCAGAACTCATAATCAGTATTTTGCATGAATACTCTTGTTCTGACCAGTTCATTTTTGGAGGGCTTGGCCATACTTATACATACATGAAGAATTACCCTACATTTATATAGATAAAGTTGTCTGTACTTATCTGGCAACATGGATATAATGACTAGACCTTGCTATTGAATAATGCCCAAATATGTGGCAAATGTTCTAGTATTCTTGCTGCTCATCCAAGGGAAGCTAGTTGTACATTAACAGAAAAAAAAAGTACACTTTGTGACCAGTGTTATATGGGAAAGGAATAAGCATTTATTAAGAGCCTCTAAAAGCACCTTAAAATATTGTCTCATTTGACCAACCCTGGGAGGCAAGCGCTATTATTATCCCCATTTTACAGGTAAGGACATCGAGACATGAGTAACTTGCCCTTGGTCACATAGCTAGAAAGTATCTGAGGCTGAATTTGAACTCAGATCTTCCTAATTCTAGGCCCAGAACTATCCACTGCAACTCCTAGCAGCCTCTAGGCAGTATTACAGCTTTATGCCTTTATGGTTTACAATATAGTGCTTTGTGACTTATAGAACAGAGTACTTCCCTAAAAACAACCCTGTGAGGTAAATCATGCAGGTATTATACCCACTTTATAGATGAAGAAACTAAGACTCAGAAAGGTCAAGTGACTTTTTCACGGTTATACAGGACTAGGAAATGCACACCACACCCCCCACTAATTTGTGTTTAGTTTTCATGCAATATATGTATAACAGATATTTATACATGTATAATACATATATATGTATGCATGATACATATAAACAATATGTATGTATACAGATATATGTGTGTATGTATATACTGTCTTTCCCAACATGGGACTGTTTTATTATTAACACTGTATCCAGCACTGAGCACGGTTCCTGGCATAGAGTGGTACTTAATTAATTCTTGTAAATTGATTCCAAGTCTTCTAACACCAAGGCCAGACTTCTTCCCATTAAACCATGCTGCTGCCCAGCTAATTCCTGCTACCTGGGCACAATTTATGCAGCCAGAGAACCACATATGGATCAGTCTGTCAGTAAAACAGGTAGAAAGATGCTGAGATCTCCTCCTCTTTTTCCTCACGCTTAGACAACTCACTTCATATCTCCCCTCATCGCTCATACATTTCTGAAATTCAAAATCAAATTTCCAGACTTATAGGTATTTTGGGACTCAGATTTATGGGTTCAGTTCTGGCTAGTGAGAATGAGAGATTTTGTGCTACCTTAGAAGTCATGAAAACAATCAACAGGTGCCCACTCTGATGTGGACCTGTGACGATGCCCCAACCTGGAACCTAGAAAAGAGATTTCATCCAAGTAACAAAACATTTCTAGGAACTAAGCATAAAAATAATTGGCTCTCCTGTCCTCCTAGTAGTGTTGCAGATCAACTGACTGGCACTGAATAATCCAACAGTCCTAGTGCACAGTCTTCAGAGAAGATCACCTTTTGCTTTGAGGATTGCCAGGAACATTACCCAAAGTGTCTGAAATCTACAACCTGCCCTCAACCCAGATTCCAGGCCAGAATTCTCTTTCTAGGATAAAGACAATTAGGACGTGTGTAGAAGTAACCAGGGAGACAAGCCTGACATATAGGCTATTTGGTAGTGAAATTAACCTGGGTCCAGGAACTACAATCCCACCTGGATTTATCCATTAATCAGACCAGAGACCATACCCTTTCAGACATTCTTAGGAAAGAAATAGAATGAAAAAGTATTCATCCAGTCTTCCATCTCCCTGGCCAGTACTCCCATCCCAGTCATTAGAAAGGAAAAATTGGAAGCTAAGACTCTGCCATGACTATAGCATTTTGAACTCTACCCCATCCAGAAGTGGAACCAGGTATACATGACCTGATGGACCAGTAGGCATGGATACTGAGGTAATATGGCATAATACATAATACACTGGACTGTAATTAAGAAAGGCCTGCATTCATATTCTACCTCTGATCCTTACTAGCTGTGTAAGCACAAACACTAACTCTCTTAACTTCAAACTCAATTTTCTCATTTGGAAAAAGAGGATAATAATACATACAGTTTTCTACATCACATGGGCTACTGTGGGGCCCAAATGAATTAATGATTGTAAAGCATTTTACAGATGATGCCAGTAATTGTTCTTCACCAAATTGAACTTTCAAGATGTGTATCACGTCGTCCTGATAAAACGCAAAATGGTATCCTAAAAGAGGAAAAAAGAAACCTCACGTACAAAAATATCTACTGCAGCTTTTTTTTTTTGTAGTGGCAAAGAACTGGAAACTAAGGTGGTACCCATCAATTGGAGAACAATTGAACAAATTATGGTACATGAACATAATGAAATACTATTTTCAAATCAAATCAATAAGCATTTTAAATGCTACCCATGCTAATTATTGTACTAAGCCCTGCGGATTCAAAGAAAGACAAAAAACAGCTCATGCTTTCAAGTCTAATGGGGGAGACAGCATGCAAACAACTATGTACAAATATGATCTACACAGAATAAACTGAAGATAATCTCAAAGGGAAGACACCAGCATTAAAGGGGGTCAAGAATAGGCTTCTTGTAAAAGGAGAGATTTTAGGTAGGACCTAAAGGAAGTCTGGGAAGCTAGGAGGTAATCTTTATTAAGTTAATCACAGAACTGAGTTAAAAAAAGAAATCTCTGTAGCACTATACCTCAAGTACCACTACTAGAATTAATCTGACACCAACAGGCATTGAATACTGGCATATATATGCTGTCTGCTCTCCACACAGATAAGCTGTATGTACCTGAGACAGGGGCTGTCTTAAATGACTTTCATTTGTACCTTTCTTTGCAACAGTCCAGTGTTATACAGAGACCTGTTCAAGACCTTCTGCAGCTATCTCAGCTGCAACAAAAAACCTAACGGCAATTGGCAGGTTTGCTTTAACTCCTGTCAATTCCTTTCCAACTCTGCGTGGCAACAATATTAGATTTCATTAAAGACCTACCCCAACACTTAAGGTACCATACCAACTTGGAAGTAATAAAGCAAGGTTTTCTATACTAGCCTTGTCACAAGCTTACCCTTGACCCCAATACCTATAGTACCTACGGACCTATAAGTGTAAAAGTCTGGGGAGAAACCACTGAACAAAGTGAAAAATATACAAACAGAACTCCCCCCTCCACCCCAAATTGGTTCTTTGAGGAACTATCATATATAAGATAGAGTAGATTTTTAAATTTATTACCAACAGGGCAGCCTAATTCCTGTTAGTAGACATTGTAGAGAGGTTGATTCCAACTCAAGGTAAGTCAAAAATCAAACAACAAGCATCCACTGAGTACCTACTAAGTGTCAGGTACTGGGGATACAAAAACAAAAATTAAACATTTCCTGCCCTTGAATTTACAATTGAATTGGAGAACATGACATTATATATATTTGTGTACATATGTATGTGTGTATGTGTAAATACATATATACATATATGCATATAACACACACACACACACACACACACACACACACAATCGATACCAAACAGCTAAGAGGGGAGTCACTAGCACAGCGGTTGGAGTATCAGGAAAAAGCCTCATACAGAAAGTGGTACTTGAAGAAAACTATAAATTCCTTGAGATGGCATGGGAGACAATGAGGGAAAAGGCATTGAAATGGGCAATGAGATATCACATGAGAAATAGTAAGGTCAATTTGGCTGGATCAAAGTGTATGTGAAGGGGAGTTATATATAATAAGGCTGGAAAGTTAAGTTAGTTAGCTTGTCTGGTAGAGTTGGGGTTTAAGTGCCAAACAGAAGAGTTTATACTTGATCTTAGAAGTAATAGAATGCCATTGGAGTTAACTAAGTAATGGAGTAACATAACCAGACTTGAGCTTTAGAAAAATCACCCTGGCAATTCTGTGCAGGATGAATTGGCATAAAGAGAGAGACCTGAGGCATGGATACAAATCAGGAAGCTATGATAATACTGCAAGTAAGAGAGGCTAAGCAGCTAAACTAGAGTGGCAGCTGTGTGAAGAGATAGGAAAGGACGCAAGAGATGTTTTGGAGGGAGAAGGGATAAGATTCAGCAACTAACTGGATTTATAAGGGTGCATGTGAGAAATTAATGATGACATCACAGCTGTAAATCTGGGTAATAGGAAAGATGCTGGTACCCTTGACAGAAATGAATAAAAATTTTGTAAAAATTTTAAAAATGAAATGAGCTATTTTATAAGTGGCCAAGTATATAGGCATTTAATAAACCTATGCTGAATCACCGGAAGAGTTCAAGCAGAAATGTGGATAAGGATTTGCACTGGGCATGAAGTTGAACTGGATTACTTCTAAGGTTCCTTCTACCTCCAATATTCTATGATTATTTGATATGAACCCAGTGATTTTTTTAAGACTCTTGCTAAATAGTTCTATTTTATTAATTTTTACAATTCATTCAGGTATTAACTTGTGTGCTTTTAATAATTTTTAGACAAAAAGTCTACAAGACACAATAATGAAAACTGAGTTATCCAATTATTTTAATGTTACAAATGATCTGTACATTTTGTTACCACAAATTATTAACCCATTCTCTTTATTATAATACCTCTCAACAAGTTACCATAATTCATCTTCAATATAGACTCAAACACAATTTAACTTTAAATGTTAAAGTACTTTTATGTACTAAATATAGTACCATGAAATTTAATGTGAATAAAATTAACTTCACAAGTACAAAATGGAGAAACCATGTCTGGACAGCCATTCATCTGAAAAAGATATAAAAGTTTTAGTGGACCTCACTTTGAATATGAATCAACAGTATAAACAAAAAAGTAGCATAATTTTAAATTAAAATGAGAGGCATAATGTCCAAGATGAGACGTGATAGGCCAGCTAGTGTACTCTACCCTGGTCAGATTACATCACTGTTTTCAGTTTTGGGTGACACAATATAGGAAAGATGTTAAACAGGAGATTTTCCAGAGAAATGTAACCTTGGTAAAGGGTCAGGCAATCATGACATAAAGAAGATTAGTTGAAAGTGAAGACTTTTAGCCTAGAGAAAACTTGGGGGGGGGCAGGGGAAACAAGAAGGGGACAGTGACCCCAGAAACCAGACAGGGACATAACAGTTATTTTCAATTATGTGAAGGGCTACTGTGTGGAAACAGCATTAGACTTGTTCTTGGTCTCTGAGGGCAGAATTGGGAGCAACTGTGTGGAAGCTGCTGAGATATTGGTTTAGGCTTGATATAAAGAAAAATCCCCAAACAATTAGAACTATACAAAAGTGAAATGGGCAGCTAGGTGGTGCAGTGGGTAGAGTGCCAAAATGGCAAACCACTCCAGTATCTTTGCCAAGAAAATCCCAAATGGGGTCACAAAGAGTTGGACACATCTGAAAAACAAGTGAACAACAACAACAAAGTGAAATGGAGGAAAGACTGAGTTCCCCTTCACAAGAGGTCTTCAAAGACTGGATGGTCACTTGTTAGATAAAACTACACAGGGGATTTCTTGTTCAGGTATAAGTTGAGTTCCCTTCCAACTTTGAGATTCTGCGATACTACACTGAGCTCAATGCATAGATTAGTTGTTGAATAATACTATATTACCAAATACTTTTCAGAAATGAATCTTATTTATATTTTAATACATGTATGTATATGCATGTGTATGTATACACACACATCCCTTCCTCAAAAGTATACTGTTTATATTAAATTACACATACTTTTGCTGTTAGTCACTAAGCATTTATTAAATGTCTACAAGGTGTCAGGCACTGTGCTAAGCACTGGGAATAAAAAAGAGGCAAAAGACAGTACCTGCCCTCAAGGAGTTCATAATCTAATGGGTGAGTTAACAAAGCAAACAAATACCAACAAGCTATATCCAGGATAAATATGACATAATTAAAAGAGGGAAGACAATAGAGTTAAGAGAAAATGGGAAAGGCTTCATGTAGAAAATGGTATTTTTAGTTAGGGGAAGGAAGCCAGGAGGCAGAATTGATAAGGCACCGAATTCCAGGTACGGGGGACAGTTAGAGAGAATGTCTGAATAGACAAGTGTCTTGTTGGTGGAACAGTAAGGAGGCCAGTGCAACTGAATAGAGGAGAAAAATAACGTGTAAGAAGCCTAAGAAACAGCAGGAATTGGAGGCTAGGATATGGAGAGCTTTGATCACCAAACAGAAGGTTTTTAATTTGATTCTGGAGTTGATGGGGAAACAATGGTGTTTACTGAGTAAGGTGGTAACAGGGTTGGACCTACTTTAGGAAAAACACTTTGGAGGATGGATTGTAGTGGGGAAGAGATATAAAGCAAGCAGCTCCATCACCAGGCTATTACAATAGTCCCATGCATGAGGTGAAGAGGGCCTGAATCAGTCAGGAAGTCAAGAAGTTCAAATCCAGCCTCAGACACTTGCTAGCTGTGTGACCTTGGCCATTTCCATTTCAAACGTTCATATGGATTATTTGTATTGGTCTGATTAGCCACAGCCAGTGACACTGGACCTTGACTCCAACATAGTGATGTCATTTTGGCCCTCTTCAAGCATGAAGAACAACAACCAATTGACCCTGGGCAAGTCACTTAATCGCTGTCTGCCTCAGTTTACTCATCTGTAAAATGGGGATAAGAACAGTACCTATCTCCCAGGGTTGTTGTGAGGATCAAATGAGGTTTGTAAAATGCTTATTAGCACAGTGACTAGCACACAGTAGGTGCTATATAAATGCTTATTCTCTCCTACTAACCCCCTCTCCCAACTAGAGTGGTGGCAGTATCAGAGAAAAAAGGGGACTATTGGAGAGATGTTACAATGGTGAAATCGACAGCCTGGATAATGAAGGTTGAGAGGCAATGAAGAGTTGAGGATGACATAGATGTTAGTTGCCTGCCTGGGGGGCTGGGAAAATAGTGATGCTGGAGTAAGTGTAATAGGGAGGTGGGATGTTTAAGAGGAGTTCCGTTTTGGACATATTTAAGATTGGGTGTCTACCCAATTCAGTCGGAGATGTCGAAAGGCAGATGGGAATTCGAAATTGTTTATGTCAGCATGGAGCAGATAGGTAGATCTGAGATGCATTAGTATAGATATTATAACTAAATCTATGGGAGCTAACGAGAGGCCGCAGGAGAGGCCGCAGGACGAACCCTGGGGAACACCTAAGGCTAGAAGGGGCTTTCAGCAAAGCAGACAGAGGAACAGTCTGATGGGCTTTTCACGAGACACCCAAACTTTCAGGAACCCTGCCACCTTCTTAAAATCTGTCAAGCAAAATGCTATTAATCAAATTAAGGGTTCAGAACTTAGGTGAGCCTCAAACTACTACTATGGATAGGCTCCACTTTCTCCGTCCCCTCCCTCCGGCCCCAGCACTGTCACCTGGGTCACACAGACCCCAGTACCTGGCAGCCTCTCCTAGAACCCTACACACACTCCCTCCTCCCACCGCCCTAACGGGCCACTCACAAGTCGGGAACGCTGGGCGGCCGGGGCACCTCCCGGGGGCGGGACCTCGCAGGGCAAACTCTCCCGGGCCTGGCCGAGGACGGGGAGGAGCAGGCCGGGGCCCTCCGCGCGGGTCCCAGAGACCACCCAGGTAAAGGATTCCAGCAGGAAGGGGCAGGGAGCGAGGGGGCGGGGCCGCCGCATACCTGCACGTCTCCCGGGAAGTAGAGGACGTGATGCTGGGGGGCTGCCGCCGACGTCTCCCCGGGCCTCCCCGGCGGGTTCTCCTGCTCGCGCAGCCCCGCCGCCGCCAACAGGAGAAGCTCGTTGCAGCGCTGGGGATCGGCGCCCGGCACGGGAGGCAGCCGCAGGCACTGGGGGCCCAGCCCCGCGCCGCGGCAGCCCACGGCGGGGGTGGCGCGACCCGCGCTGCCGCTGCCGCCGCTGCTGCTGCTGCTGCACACGTTCATGACCCCGTCCTGGGAAAGGAAGGCGCAGGTGCCCCTGGTCACGACCAGCAGCAGTAGTGGCAGCGACGGCGGCGGCGACAGCAGGAGACTCATGAAGCCGCCGCCGGCAGCGGCTGCTCAGCCCGGTCCCTCCCCGTAGCCGCTACACCTGCCTCCGGCCCCAAGCGCCGGTGGGGGAGAGCGGGAGCGGCGGCTGCGTAGCTGCTGTCGTCAGCCAGCGACGTCCGCGCGCCCCGCGTGCGTAAGAGGAAGGGGATCTGAGGGCGACTGGCTGCCCGAGAGGAGTGGGAAAGGAGGTCTGGTTACCGGGAACGGAAGGCGGGGAGGGGGCGTTTCTTGGGGAAGGGCGTTTGTTATTGGAAGGTTCGGGTCTGGCCGGGCAGTTCGAAACGGAAGTGTCAGAAAGGCTGTCAGCCGGGCTGGGAGGGGGAAGGGAAGGAAGCGGGGAGAAGGGGAAAAAAAGGGGGGGTAGCGGCGCATGCGCGTTAGTCAGGGCGAGCCGTAACAGTAGCTGTCCAACAATCCCAAGGAACGGATTGTGAGGCGCGGTTCTGGCCTGTGGCGGTGGCCCCGGCTTACATTTTCGGAGCAAGCTTTCGGAAGTTCTCGGGGCCTCAAAGGGAGGCAGTTCCCGCGACGTAGGCTTCGTGTGTGCAGAGCTCCCATGGCGGCGCCCGCCCTTTCCGTTGGGAAGCCGGGCCCCTCGGTGTTTGGCGCTGGCTCGGGCCAGTGCCAGACCTTCCAGGGCTGACGAGGCTTGCCTTACCCCCGAGCCGACTTAGCTACATTATGAAAGGTCAAGAAAGCCCCGTGCACTTCCCGCACTTGTGGGTTTTGTTGGAGGTTCGGCCCTCAAAGGGAAGAGTGATTTCGAGAATTCATTCTCCTGGGCCACATCGTGCTGTTGTAGTTAAATGGCGGGTGCCCCCAAATTCAATCTGTTACAGTCTAAGCATGGGTAGGCCTGGGACTTGAGACTCCCCTCGTCTAAGCTCTTCGTTTTACGTTTGGAAACGGAGGTAATTAAGCGAAGCGGATAGTCCCAAGGTCACATCTGTCCTGTGAGTGGCCCAGAATCTGGGACTGGAAATCTTTCTAGTTCTCCAAGAGACAGATTTGTGGCAAGCCCATCTATACATGATATCCTAGTCATCTGAGGATTACTATTGATATACTGGAAAAAAGCCTTCCTAAAATGAATCCGCTTAAAATGGCGACCACCATTTCATAGTAAATAATTTGTTAAAGGTGTGATTTGGAATTTGTTGAAAGATGACGCTAAAATTTGTGAAGATGTTTATTTTGTTTTGTTTTTTAAAAAATTTTAGATTAGAGTTGCAATTGTGCTAATTCCTGGAGTCTAGACAAAGAATCAGATGTTTGTTTTTTTCCTGACATCTGTATAATAGCACCATACTGTTGAGGTTCAGAGGTTTAGGGGTGCTGGGACCCCAAAATCACTACATGCTGGTACTGCGCACATGAATTCGACCCAAGCCTTCTTTCAGCCAAAGATAAGGTTTGTTAAAGATCCACCATATTGGCCAGACTCTTAAGGAATCTGAACATTTGTGAGCTATACTCTTAACTGAACAAGTTGCAGAACCAAGGTCCATATTCAACTTGGTATATGAAAGTAACTCGGAGTAGGTTAAGGAGAACACACTGTACTGAGTTAGGAATATTTAGGATCATAGATTTATAGATAGTCTGATCATTTGGGTTATAGGGGAGCAAACTGAGGCCCAGAGAAGTTCAGTGACTTAGTGTTACACAAGTAACAATGGAGCTAGGATGCAAACAAAGTTTTTTCTTAACTCAAAATCTGAACCTTTTTTCCAGTATACCATGAGGATGTTGTATAATATTTCTTTGTGGAAGAAAACAGCATTTTAGTAACCCATCTTTGCTCTAAACTGAAGTTGAACTTTTTTTTTTAGACAATTGTGTTTAAGTGACTTGCCCAGGGTCACACAGCTAGTAAGTGTCAAGTGTTTAGTCTGAGGCTGGATTTGAACTCAGGTCCTCCTGACTTCAAGGCCGGTGCTCTATCCACTGTACCACCTAGCTGCCCCTACATCATTATTATTGTTGAGGCATAGGAGTTTAGGGGTGCTGGGACCCCAAAATCACAGCACGCTGGTACTGTGCAAATGAATTTGACCCAAGCCTTCTTTTAGCCAAAGACAGGGTTTATTAGAACATCCATCATATTGGGCAGACTCTTAAGGAGTCTGAACATTAGTAAGCTATTGGCTAGATTTTAAGAATCTGAGCACCTTAATAGAGACAAGATGGACCTTATATACAGAAAGACTGTGGGAGGGATCTAGGAGTGGCCATGTAGTCTTTAGGAACTGTGAGGTAATAGAACGCCAGGGACCTGCCTAGGTAGGATTGAGGGTGAGAAGTGGCTGAGGGCCATAGTGAGCTAAGACAATGGAGGGCTAGGCTAGGTTAAGGGTAACAGAATTGGGGGACTGGTGTAGCCACAATGAAAGGCCAGTTGATGGGATTATAGCCTCAGGCAAATACCAGAGATTTGACCATGTGGGAAAGTCTAGGGTTTTTCTTTTTTGGAGTTCAGATCCCATCCTCATTTGTAATAACACATTACATACCAACAATATGTCAGGCTTTATAAAGGAAATTGAGTTGTATAGCTGCTGTTCCTATTATATCTGTGGTATGTGATATTTCCCAAAGGGTAATTCCTTATGGATTTATAACATTTTTTTTGACCCATGTGGGAAAATATAAACGGGAGACAACTGCTGCTTCTAACATAAGCTTTTATGTTATTATTGCATGTAAGTATGAAAATAAGCTTGTGAGAAGTATAACCCAGTAAAGTATAAACAATGAGTGACCATGGAGTAAATTTGCTATTCTGAGCTAAACCATTGGATCACAGTCAACATCATAATGAAATAAGCAAGCATGAAGTATCTGTTTACTGGTGCCAGGTTAGTCACCTATAGATATCTAGATGATTATAAAAATGACTATGGTTGTAGATTTAATTATACCCAGTAAGTGTATAGCAATAGTAAGGGAGGTTATGTTTTTTAAGTTAATTGAAAAAACATGTTAAATTCAAAATCAAAACAGTCTCATCATGGAAAAAGAATGTCATTGTTTTTAACTCACTGTTAACTCATGTTTTATTTTAGTTTAATTGATTTAATTTTGTTTTTTAATTCATATACATAAATACATTTAAAATGAACTTTACTGTTTTAAAAACTCCAAGCCAAGATTTTTTTTCCTACCTCTGGTTAGGGCCCATCTGCCAATTTGCATATAGGCCAGATTTTGCATATGGTTCTTTTTTTTTTTCCTTCAAAATATCTCTCAACTTTTCCCTTTCCTTTTTCCTTACACTGTCATTACCCTAGTCCAGGTTCTCATCACCTCATGACTAGATTATAGCAAAATCTCCCTTTCTGATCTACCAGTTTCCAAAGTCTTCCCTACCCCATTCTAATCTATCACTTATACTACTGCCAAACTAATCTCCCTAAAACCAAATCCACAAGTCAAATATTTACTAAGCCCCATTTACTATATATGAGGCACTGTTCTAGACACAGGGGGACACTCACTCAAATATGAAATCATCCCTCCGTTTAAGGAGTTTACATTGCTTTACATTATATCTGAGGAGATAACATACACAGAAATTAGTATATGTAAAAAATATATGCAAGGAAGATTTGGTGTCAGGAAGGCACTGTAGGGGATCAGGAAAGGTGTAATTTGAGTATGGAGTTTTGAAGGAAACAAAAGATTCTAAGAGGGAGAGGTAAGAATTCCAGCATATTTGACAACCCGTGAGAGGTATGGGGAGGGAAATAACAGTGTTGTATGTGAGAAATGGCAAGGCCAGTTTGGCTGACTGAAGTAAGTGGAAGGGGAGTAATGTATTAAGAAGGTTGGAAAAGTAAATTCAGGGCCAGATTACAAAAGGCTTTAATAGAAAGGTAAGAGTAGAACAGGAAGAATCCTGACTCCCATTACAATTCGATTTTCCAGAAAGTATGTCATTTCAACAAGCTTCTTTGTGTCAGGCACTGTGTTAGGACTGGGGATACAAAGACAAAAGGAAACAGGTCATGACTTTAAAAAGCTTAAATTTTCTAGGGGAAATAGGAATATCTAAACAAATTTGATAAATACACATCTTTAAAATAGTGACTAGACTTAATGGCCTCTCTGGTCCCTTCCAGCTTTAATTCTATGGTCCTAATTTCTGTTCTAATACACAGGTCTAATATAAAGGACAGTTTTTACCAATAGAATGGGTACCAGAGGGTACAATGTAAATATCAGTGCGATAGTGACCCTGAAGGGATAGGGCTTACATGGTTGGTATGAAAGAGCAGAGTACTGTGGTCAGAGCTTCAGCCTAGCCAACCCCCAACTGAGAATCATAAGATTCTTAGTTGAGCTGGACTAAATTAGAAAACAGTTTCCTGAACAGTGAGTACTTTTCCCCTAAAATTCTCAACTCAATAATCATGAAAAGGTAGGCTTTCTCATTCTGGGATTTTTATTTTTCAATTGGACAATTCTTTCTAAACAGTATCAAAATACAAGGAAGAGATGCTAACTAGAGCAACCCACAAATCAGTACTACCAGATTTTTATCACTATCACCAGCAAATTTGAATTTCATATGCATTGCATATTGAAGTTGTGAATTATGAATCCTAGACTTGTTATGCTTTAGGACTTCAAGTCCATTTTCCCTAAACTGGCTGTTAAAAAGTAGCACAGAGGAAGAAATGGGTGGGGTTGGGGTTGGAGGTGGGGCCAGGAGAGAAAGGAAAGAAAGGAATCAAATATAATTTTATTAAAAATTCAAATTTAAATTTTACTTTATATGCAAACTCTAAGTATTTTGTTTTATATGCATTGTAGCCAGTTGATAAATGTTGCTACAAAAGAAAGATAAATCATTTTAATTTCAGTAAAATTGCAAATAAGATTGTAAATTATTACGTTTTGAATTTATTTTATACCATTCAAATAGTCCTTTTCAGAATTGTATTCTCATTTGTGGAGGAAATGCTTGGTAAAATTTCCTTCTTATTTTAACTTATAAGTTGTAACTTACTCCTATTCTTTCTAAGACTATAAAAGTCCTGGAGAGTTGCCTCTAACACTTGAGAAGTTAAATGTCTTGGGCTGGTCACTCAGCTTGGTATATGTCAGAGACAATACTTGAACCTAAGCCTTCTTCTAGTGGACTTGAATCTGCTGTACAATGCTGCCTCAACACACACACACACACACACACACACACACACACACACACACACACATACACACACAATCGCTAACAATTAAAAGAGACTTGTTGACATTTTAGAAGAATATTTGGAGTCACAGTTGAGAGAAGTACAATAATACAAAGGCCCTTTCCCTTCCCAAATTAACAGAGCCTGGAGAAAAGTTTTCTGGAATCTTACCTATCTTCTCGTTTCCTCTTCTCATCCTTCATCTTCCTATACCCAGACACAAGAATCACTTGAACGATCATTTCCCTGAGAATGTAAGAACAAAAGACAATTTCTAATTATAGTCCCAGTTAACCATCTGGGAAAACCCAGCCCCTCACAGACTCCTTACACCCAATTGAAATATTGAGAAGATAATTTCATTTTTATGTGGTATTACTAATGATACCAGCCAACAAATAGTGCTTTAATGTTTAGGACTCATTGTGTTATTGTTCATCCTTCATTTTTAAAGAGGATCAATGACATCATGGGGGTAATATCTTGACCTAGAATTGGATTTAAGTGAGGCAGAGTTGCACAAAGTCAACCTCACTGTCTTTTCCTGAGTCATCAAAGTTCATTGTCAGGACAAAAGTCAAGGTAATTGGTGATGGCCCAGGATGCAGTGAAAGACCTTGGAGTCTTTCATGCCTGACCAAGCTCTAAGCACTCCATAGCACCTGCTTTACCCACCTTCATGGCTGTTGGAACAAATTGTTCTCTTCTGCCTATTCCTCCAAGAAAAGTCTTTACGTGCTTGGGATAAATACGCCCCAATTCACTGGCAGGTTTGAGCCCTGTTGGTTACCTGGTTTAGCCTAACTGCTGAGATGGTTTACCCATGTCTAGCCACTGCTATGCCACAGCTTCTTGGAGTCATAGGTGAGAGTTAGGTGAAAGGTGGACAGCAAAGGTGGATGAGCATCCCTAAAAAGGGCTCAGCAAGCCCTTATACCAGAGGTGCTAGTCCTCCTGAACACACCATACACACCCCAGTAATTATTTTACATACATTATGAATGAAAAACATTTACCAAACCCTTACTGTGTGCTAAGTATTCTAAGTATTGGGGATACAGATATAAAATGGAGACAAGGCAGTACCATCATCTCAGCTCATATTCTAAGGGGAGGAGACAACACAAAGAATAGGAGAAATTTCAAAGATTTCATATGAAACAATAGGACAATTAATTGACTTGCTTTTTCCAAAGGCAGTTGTAATGCTGATTTGATTACAGTTTTCAACAAGAGATAGAAAGGGCAGGGTAGCAAATGGTCAGGATAAAGATAAGACTTCATGGTTCTAGGAAGTACCAAATCAATTGTAGAAAGAATATTAGATTTGGAAATCAAAGGCATTGTGTTCAAAATAAACTCTGCCAAGTAGTGCTTGTGTATACCTAAGACAAATCGTCACCCATTCGGTATCCTTATCTGTAAAATGAGAAACTTGAACTAGGTTTTCCCACCTTTAACCTTTTTGTCAGGTGAGTGTAGGATTTGATGCCATGCAAATATATTTCATTACTCTTGTTTTTTTTTTTTAATTTATGTGGATTTTTAAAGGAAATATACAGGGAAATCTCTTAAAGAGTACATTTTAGTCATTGTTAGCAATATTACAATTGCTGTTGGTGAGGAGATGGCAAACCTTCATGGATCATTCAAGCTCACAAAAAAAGTGCAAAAGAAAGTCTGGTCAAAAATGAAAACCAAATCTAACAACTGACAGCATGTTGCTACAAAGCATTCTAATTATCTGAAAATAAGCCAAGACTTTCAGCTAGAGGGATTATTGATTCTTTTATATTCAACTTAGGCTTCTTGAAATGGAAAGAAAGAGAAAATTAGTAAAAAAACAAAAAAAACAACACAAAAACCAGCTACTAATCATTGCTATGAAAATACGCTTGTCATGGCCAAGACAACACAAAGACTGATATACTGAAGATTGGAAAAAGATAATTTTACTTTACAGTGCTCACATTTTCATTTAGGCTATACCAAAATCAGAAGTAGTACAGTTGAGTTTGTAAGATCTAGCCATCTTAGTCATACTATAAAACACCTAAACTTGCTCTCCCACCAAAAAAAAAAAATGTTTTTTACTTCCAGTTGCCCTGGATATCCATTGATGAAATGATGAACTTTGATAAATTTATTGACATACTGAGAATTATAATTCTTTCAGAATTATAGAAACTCCCCAAATGAAGGTGGAATATCATGACTTTGTATGATGCTTCAAGCCTTGAAAGGTTAAGAAATTTATCCAAGAGACTATAAATACGTCATGAAGAAGAATTAAAGGATATGTGTCAAAAATGTTGTAAACTCAGTATCAAATAGTATAAAACATGATCAGCAAAAGGAAGACATATGACATATTAAAAATAAGATGTAAAATGTAATGTTTTTGCATGTAAGTCCCTACATTCATTTTACTTTGTCCAAGGGTTTTTAAACACACCAAACCTCATCAATGCTGGATAACTCTCTGCCATTCTCAGGTTGAGTTTTCTTCTGAAGCAGGTCAGTTTAAATGTATACCTGCCCTTCCACTCCCCAATTTGTATTGAACTCAATTGCTGGTACTTAGCCAACCTTAGCTGAACAAAAGTAAACACATCACTGCTAGAGCAAAAGCAAACACTATCATATGAGTGTCAAGCACAAGGACTTGAAGTTTGGAACAGGTGACCAGGGTTGTTTATACTTTGACCCTTAATGCAGTTTCACAACATATTGATTAGGTAAATAGGCTCTGAAGTTCCTCAGTGAACCTATCCTACAGCCAGATGCCATAGTAAATATTTTTTTTTTTTGGAGGCTCGGGGAGAGGAGTCATTCTGGTATATCCTGGAGAAAAGAAAATGGGCTATGCACGAATATATTAACAAGCACTGAAAACAGGATACTAGGTTTTTTTTCTCCTTTTTCTCCAGAAGAGTAGAGTGGAGCCTGGGTCAGAGGTTATGTAAAAAATGCTTTATGAACTTAGACCTGCTCATAAGCCTTGTGACAAGGATGCCTCTGACTCAACCACCTGAAACCTCTGACCTACCTTTAGGACAGAATCCATTCTCTGAAATGTATGATATTTTCTCATAAATATGGCCTCAGTCAGCTCTCAACATCCAAGCAATTGCCTTTTGAAATAATGTTATATAGATAGATATAGATATGTGCATATACATATGTATATCTATATCCTCGTGAAAGAATTCTGTCAGCAGAAAAAATGGAGATATGTGTATGCATTTTCATATACAGCTGTGTTATCTCTCAACCAAATGAGAAACTCAGTTTTTCTTGAATCTTGCCTACTTACATAATTGCCTTATTTGTACATGATATAGCTTATATGCAAATGAATACTCTTGTTTAATACATTACATGAAGTTCATGCCAACCTACCTCAGAATCTTATGTGAGCACCTCAGAGTACATTCTCTGAAAAGCATAGACTGGGTTTAGGGGGGTGAAGAGAAAGGAAGGCAAGAAAGAAGAAAGGCATTTGTTTGATCCAGATTCTCATCGTTTTATTTGTTTACATTTCTCTTAGAAATCATTTTTATTGTTTCCATTTTTTTTTTTTTTTTTGGTGAGGCAATTGGGATTAAGTGACTTGCCCAGGTCACACAGCTAGTAAGTATTATGTGTCTGAGGTCGGATTTGAACTCAGGTTCTCCTGACTCCAGGGCCAGTACTCTATCCACTGTGCCCCCTACCTGCCCCCATTGTTTCCATTCTTGCTATGTAGCATGTCCTTCGGATTGGAACTAAGATCACGTCTTCCCAGATTTCATGCTTCCTTCAGCCAAGCATATGGTCAATACATTCTTTTTTTTTTTTTAATGTTCTTGAGGGCAGGGCAATATAAAAAAATCTATACCACATTCATTGATATGTGGGGAGGACCTTTATAGCTTTTCATGCCAATTGTTAGTAAATTTTTGTTTATATCAAGCTTAAATTTGCCTCTTTTATTCCTTCCAACCATTTTTCCTAGTTCAATTTAACAAGCATAAACACCATAGACAGCTAGGTGGTACAGTGGATAGATAGAGTGCTCGACTTGGCATCAGTTGGACCTGAATTCAAATCTGGTTTCATACACTAGTGTGTGTGACCCTGGTCAAGCCACTTAACCTCTGTCTTTCTCAGTTTCCTCTGCTTTAAAAGAGGGATAATAATAGCACCTACTCTCAAGATTTGTGAAAATAAAAGGAGATAATATCTGTAAAGCATTTAGCAAGGTAGATACCATATAAATGCTAGATATTATAATTCTTATAATAAAAATTATTTTTACTCCTTATTGTACAAAGTACTAAGAATTGGGACACAAAACAAAAAAGAAATAGTACCTCCCTTCATGGAACTTGAAACGTATACACATAAAGAAATACAAAATAGGTACAAGGTAATTTTGGGAGTAGATGGGGGACAAAGGTATAGCATATAGCTGGAGGAATCATGAAAGGACTTATGTAGAGCTTGTGACCTGAGTTGAGCCTTGAAATTAGTCAGGGAATATAAGAGGTGGAGGTCAGGTGGAAATCCTGTGAAGACCTAGTAACACTTGAAAAACAAGTAGGTTGCTCTTGCTGTAATGCACAAGTCTTAATCCGCTTGTCAGACATGTTGTAAGAGAGGATAGTCTTTCACATAAGAGTTAGACTAAATGACCTCTAAAATCCCTTTCAATTCTAAAATTCTGTGACTTTACAATTTCCTTCTAGACTCTAAACCACACAGACAGGGACTTGTTAATCTAAATTTTCAATCATCTAGTTCCTAGCATGTAGCAGCTAAGTGGTATAGTGAATAGTGAATAGAGTGCTGGAACTGGAGTCAGTAAGACTCCTCTTCACATCTGGCCTCAGACACTTATTAGCTGTGTGACCCTGGGCAAGTCAATTAACCCTTCAGTTTCCTCATCTGTAAAATGAGCTAAAGAAGGAAATGGCAAACCACTGTAGCATCTCTGCCAAGAAAACCACAAATGGAGTCACAAAAAGTTGGATATGACTGAAAAATGACTGAAATAACAACAGTTCCTAACATGATGCTCTACACAGAGTAAGAGTTTGATAAATATTTATATAATTAAGTTACCCAGTGTCTATTATGACATCTTGTACAAATTAAGCAGCTAAAGTGCTTATTGACTAAAAATTGCAATAATGAGAATAGAAAGGCCTAGAAAATGCTTCAGCCAACAAACATCTAATCTTGCAAAACAGAGATTTGTCAGCCAAGTTGTTAGAAACTTATTTATAAAATGTTATGACAAATAATGAAAAATTATGAACAATTTTACCTCATAAAAGAGTGGAGGGATAAATGACTTTTCAGAAATTCTAGCAAAAGACTTAAAGTGTTTGTCCTGAGGGAATTTAACAATAAAAGTGGCAAAAACAGGTGAAAAATAAAAAAAGACCTATAAAGAATTTTTATAACATACTCTTCATCATCAATGACAGTGGAACTACACTTGTGCTCTAGTTTCACAGTCCCAGATGTGCTGTATGAGAAAGTGGAAATGACATTGAAAAAAATCAGGAGAACAACTGGAGTAGATCAAGTATGTATAGAGGAAATTGGTCCTGGAAGGTATTGAGGGCTCAATTCTCAAGATATCTGAAAGAAGAGAGAATACTATAGGCTTGGGGAAAAATTTTTGGACCTCATTAACAGAACATAGGGGCCAAGAGAACATCAATATTTTTTCATGTTCACAGAATCTGAGAATAATCTATACATTTATCAAGATGCCCTCACTGAAGGTTAAAGAACAGACTTTCACAAGTATTAGAGGAATTTAAATTAAGAGCTAGAAGGAACCTTATGCTGTGTAGTCCGATACCTTCATTTTACAGATAAGGAAACTAAGGATCAGAGATAATTTAAAAAATTGTACAGTATAGTAAAATACTTCCTCAGAGGCTCTCTTCCAGTATATGTTAAAATTGTAGAAGGTTGATTGAAAAGTGTAACAATAGAAATAATTTTTGAACAACCCTTTGATTATTAATATCAAATGATGCATAAAACAATGAGACTTGTACCTATCAATGGTATTTGCCACTATTATTTTCTATGACCCATACCTACTGTAAATGGAATAGGGATTACCTGTGGACAAGGGGAAGTGTCACCTTAGGTCAAGTTAGCAAGCATTTATTAAGCACCTACTATGTTCCAGGTACTGTGCTAAGCACTTGTGAGGCAAAGCAAAGCAAAGTAAAAACAAAAACAAAAACAAAAAAGTTCCTGCCCGCAGGGAGCTTATAATTGGTAGGGGAGACAACATACAAATGACTGTGTACAAATAAGATGCATAAGTTGGAACTAATCTCAGAGAAAAGGTAGTTGTGTTAAAGGGAAACAGGAAAGGCTTCTTATAGAAGGAAATCCCCCAGATGTTCCTCTTTGTGGATGTTCTGTGCATCCCCAGCATATTAAAGATCTTCCTTAATGAGATTCTTAATCACTCAGTGGAGTTCAGCCCAGCTATCCGCACAGGTAGATACATAGGTAGACAATGAGAGAGAAAGGGGGGGGGAGGAGGAGAGAGAGAGAGAGAGAGAGAGAGAGAGAGAGAGAGAATGAGAATATAATGCATGATATGATAATATAAAAGAGGACAAAGTACATGGTATCTGAAGGGGAAAATGTCAGTTGCAACTGGATATCAAGGAAAGTTTTATAGAGGAGATAGTATTTGATCTAGGTTTTAAAGGATGTGCAAGAATCCAACAGGCAGTAGAGGTGGGAGGTGATAGCACAGAGACATTATGGTTTGTTTGGTTTTTTTTAGGCAATTGGGGTTAAGTGACTTGCCCAGGGTCACACAGCTAGTAAGTGTCAAGTGTTTGGTCTGAGGCTGGTTTTGAACTCAGGTCCTCCAGACTTCAGGGCCAGTGCTCTATCCACTTCACCACCTGGCTGCCTCTGAGGCATTATGGTTCTAAAGAATGCATTCAAACCCTACTGCAGAGAGCACAACTCTGATGGCCTGGCCATGTTGTTCAAATGCTAAATGTATGTTTTCCTAAAAGACTATTTTATGGAGAATTCACACAAGGCAAGAACTGACACAGATGTCAGAAGAAGCTATACAAGGACATTCTCAAGTTCTCTCTGAAGACCTTTAGAATCTATTGGGAGACATGGGAGATATTGGCACATGATCACCCAGCATGGTGTACCTGTATCAAAGAGGGTGCAGTGCTCTCTAAGTGAAGTAGAATTGCAGTAGCTCAAAAGAAATGTGAAATGTATAAATTTAGAGACACCTCCACTCCAAATGCTCATATGGAATATTTGTGTCTGACCTGTGATAGAACCTTCTGAGCTCGTACTGATCTGATCAGTCACAGTCTGACACACTGAACCTCGACCCCACCATAGTGAAGTTATTTTGGTTCTCTTCAAGCCCAAAGGACAACAGTCATTTAACCAGAGGACAGTGTGAGCGAAGGCATGGAGGCTGGAAAACCATCATGTGTAGGGCCTGATAAATATTCCAGTTTAGCTAGACCACAATACATGGACTACAATAGTATGAGATAGGTTAAGAAATATAGAATGGTCTCAAAAGTGAGACTAAGGAATTTGAACCTTACTTAGTAGGTAAGAGGGAGCCAATGCCAAATTTTGAGAAAAATGGACTCTGCATGAGGAACATTAGTCCACCTCATCAGGATTTCCATCTCTCTGTCAACCAACCAGTGTCAACTGATGCAATGCATTACATACATACATACATGCCCACATATATATGTACACATATATAAAAGAAAACCTAGTAGGATGAAAATTTTTATTTCAAAATAAAATTATAATATATATTCATTATTATTTGTGTTTAAAGTATATTTGAACAGATAGCAGAAAGAAAATATTATCAAACATTTCTCTGTAATCATTTATTTAGCAACTGCATTTTGCACACTTTTTTTGTTGTGCATTATTTGCTGCAAACAGGTTGGTTTTTTTTGTTTACAAATGAAGTGTTCGTTGGTGGTCCTGTTATAGCACTTTGTAATACTGCAAACTGCTTCATATTTTGGTTGGAGAAGCATCTGTATCTTCAACCATGGTTATTATAGCTTTCAGTTTGCCACTTGGACAATCTCCAGTATACTTTTCACTCACCTTTTAGATGTATTCTTGATGTTTAATGTTTAAATGTTGAGGAAGGTCATGTCTAGAACACTGTAGAAAATTACACTTATTCCTGCTTTTAGACCTTATCTTTCAGTCAAGAACATCTACCTTATTCTTGTAAAATGGGACAGTATTTGACTTTTGCTTTGGGTTGTTCTCTGCTAGACTCAGAACACCTAGGTGGAGGATGTTCATCATAGTTACAGATTTGAATTTCTTACTCTGGTATGAAGTCAGTGTCACCATGGGTTTCCCTGTCTATTTTGAAAGAGTTTCATTCAGTGGATTATGTGTCTTCATTACTTCTGAAAGTTTGGTACAGTTCTGACAAATAGTCCCAGCTATGTCTCACTTTTGCTTTTCAAGACTCAAGGAAAGATCAAGGAATGTAAAATATTTGCAACAGATTACATTGTAGCCTTTGTTGAACGGTGGTTTCATGGGCTTCAACACTATCTGTAGGTGCACTGGTCTTGTTGCTTCTAGTATCATTTTTTACCAAGTAAGGGAATCCATTGAATGAGCATTTGTTTTCAATGTTTACTGTCAAGCAAAATTTCAAGACAAATTTTTCTGGCTTATTTGACATACATTGAATAACTGTGTAACATGCCTTACAAGGCAGTAATTGCTCATTGACCATTATATGTACACCAAGAATAATTGCCTTCTGACAATTTCCAATAAAAGGATTCCGGAACAAAGATGCTGGACAAAACCTGAGACAGATTATACTTCCTTTTAGTTTTCAGGGCAAAGTCATTACCTCATTATATCTAGGAATCCATTTCATGGCATAGTTTTATTGAACTAAATACTCCCTTAGGAGCTAGTCTGCATATTTTTAGGGATAGGTATCTTCTACTGGTAACACCCCAAGTGACAATAAGAGCAATGAACTTTTCTAATTCATCTAATGTAATAGACTAGTTAGTATTGCTTGTTATTCATTGGCCCTCAGAATTTGTACATTTCTGAATATTTCTAAGCATTGGCTCGCTAGTTAAAATTCAAAAAGAAGAAACAACTTTTCTCAATGACACAGTTTGTAGAATCTATAGTAGGCTATACTAAAGTAACATTTAGCTGTTCCTGGCATCCTTGTACTGCTTGAGAAACAGTAGACCATTGACAAGAACAACCATTTTTACCTTTCAGACTCTGTGGCTCTTCATCTCTTTTATTGTGAATTTGGGTCAGACAAGAATCTCAGGGTCCCTGTCATCTGTAGAAGGAACTTCACTGATGGCCTTATTGTTGCTAGAATCAGATAAGAAATACTTTTTCTTGCCTCACTCATTTCAATTGTAGAATTTACATCATGAAATTCACTATCTGAAAATTCACCATTGGGATTAATTAAATAAGATGTGTTTTATTATTTTTTGAAGGATTTCAGATTTATTTCAGCAGTTGTTAATGTTAATGCAAATGTTAATTCAACTCTTGATACTCTGTTTCAATATCAATATCTCTTCTCCAAATGTAGAATTTTTAAATGCGTATGTAACAGTATAAATATCACTTCAATCTCAGCAGATGGCCGTCAAAAATTCCTTCTTGTGCTGGTGATAGTGAATTGTCCAGGAAAGGCTGTCTGGGCTTCCTTAAAAATGTGTACTATATGACAAAAGCATATGAAGGTCAGAGGAAACAAGAGAGCTTGAACTCTTCACATAAACCCATTTTAAGTTTGGTTAAGATGAAAACATTTGGACCAACTTCCAAGATGTGTTTTATTATTTCTAAAATCTGTTCATCAGAGTTCCTCAGATATTTTATCAGTAAGGACGCAAACAGGGCTAGATTATTTTAAAAACCAAATTATAAATTCTGAAACTCTGAAAAACCAGGAAAATAAGTAAATTAGTAAGATGTTAGAAACTACATACAAAGATAAAATTTTATTTTACTCAATAAATACATTACTCATAAGGTTTTATAAATATTTGGTAAATTCTACTAACATTCCAAGAGAAAAATGCTAATATGGTTAAAGAAATGATCCAATAGAAATAAGTGTAGGAACATTTCTTCTTATTTACAACAGAAGTATAAAGTATTTGAATATATATATGCAGATGTGTGTGTAGATAGATAGATAGATAGATGGATGGATGGATGGATGCATCTGGTCCATATAGGTAGAACCACATGTTTTATTTCTTTCATTATTTGAAAAGTCTTTAGAATGCTAAGGAACACTGATAACAAAGATATAGAAAAGTGATGAAGTATTGAGTAAAAATACCCAAAGTCTTCAACCAAAGAAGTAACTAAAGGCAGTTTTAAGTGTCTATTTTTTGTTGTTGTTGTTGTTATTTGAAATGCCTTATCCTTCTAGTTTTAAAGGTTTGACTCAAATTCACTTCCCTATTGCTCTAGCTCATGTATATCTGTTCTTTTTCTGGGGTGTTATAACACTTTCTATATGTATCATTCATTTTTGTACTTTATAACAGATCCTCTCATATTGAAACATGTTTATCTGACCTCTCTAATAAAATTGTAAACTTATTTCTATAGCTCCTATAGTATCTAGTATGTGTTGTAGACACACATTTATTGAATTTATATTGTTATAATAGCTATTTTCACCTTTCTTTTCAAATTACATTGTAAATGCATTAAGTAACTTCTTTTCTGCAAATCAGGGAATTATTTTTGTCTCTGAAAAGTGGCATTGATTGTAAACATTACTTGAATTAATAAAGAAAAGTATTGATATGGAAGGCGTGCCAACATAAATATAATGAAGCAAAGTGGTTTGTGAATGCTATTGCTTTTTCTCATAATGTGCTACTTTGGGGACAACCATTCTGGAATAATGTACACCACTTTTCTTCAGCTTTTTATCTTGCCACTAATGTGTTATGGGGTGATCCACTTAATATTGCCATATTTGAACTTTCCATCACTAAAATTAGAATGACAATAGTACCTATTCCCTACTTCATAAGAATATTACAGTTTTTAGATTTTAAAAATCTGTAAGGTATTTAGATTGTCTTCAAACCAGTAGTCTTCAATTTAAAAATGTCTGACTCTCTGATTTCCCACAAATAGAATAGGTGCTACAGGTGGCTATCTCCTCTATCCTAATTAATTCCACAGATTAAGGTATTGATTGACCTTAAGAGTTACCTTTTCCACTTTAATTGCATTTAATCATTCCCAACCACTTTTTAAAATTTAGTATTTTATTTTTCCCCGGTTATGCATAAAAACAATTTTTAATATTCACCAAACCACTTTTAATCATTTTTTCATTTAATTATGTAGTTTGAGTATTTTTTGTTTTGATTTGTTTTGCTAATTCTATGATTGGTTTTATATGAGTAAAAATATTTTAAAATGCCTTAGGGGAAAGAAAATTTTTTAAAAAAAGCAGTTACTTTCAATTGTGCAAATGATCAATTTATTGATGGCTAGTATTTTCAAACCCTATCTCCACTCCTGTTCCCTGTGAAGGGAGTCCCTGCAACTGATAGAACTGTCCTAGGATTTGCCACTGCCAGAGCTGGGTCTCCCATGCTTCTGGTAGCAGTGCTGATACCCTTGGGAGTAGCTAGGTGGCACAATGGAGAGTACTGGGACTGAAGTCAGGAATGCTCTTCTTCCTGAGTTCAAATCTGTCCTCAGACACTAACTAGCTATGTGATCCTGGGCAAGTCACTTAACCCTGTTTGCCTCAGTTTGTTAATCTGTAAAATGAGCTGGAGAAGGAAATGGCAAGTCACTCCAGTATCTTTGCCAAGAAAGCCCCGAATGGGGTTCCAAAAAATTGGACATGACTGAAAGTCCTCTATCCATTGTGCCATGTTACTCCTCTTTAAACTACATTATCCAATAAAACAGATGGGTAATCTGTGTTATAAAGTGGTCATTTTGGGGCCAGGGTCGTTACGTGATAGTTCTGTTGTGAAGGCCCTAAATGGGATCACAGAGAGTCAGACACAAACAACAGCAACTGATACCTTTTATGGGATTCCACAAGAATCCCTTCTCCCACTGTGTGACTGGGAGAGGGGTGACAGTGAAGAAAGGAAATTTGGAATCAGCACATACAATGTTCATCTATAAAAACAATGTTATTTCGCATGGTAATTAGGTTGAAATAGAAATAGTCATATTATTTCATTAGTTCATGGGAATTAGAGTTGGAAGGTACCTTATATGTTATCTACTTTTGATGAAACCATTATGGCACTTTGTTATCACCTATTCCGTTTCTAGATGTTCACTAACCATTAACTAACCACTAGCTCAATTCATTTTTAGGCCATATAAAACTCTAGGCACCCTCATCCCTATTCACACTCACATTGGTGAGTCAGGTACCCTATGCTAGGTTAATTTCCCCTTCAGGGTTCTAGAGGTTCTAGAGATATACCTGAAGGGTCTGAGTGTTGCTTCTGGCTCAAACCCTCATTCCAGTGTGTTCTTCCCAATACAATAATCAGTGATTAGACTTCCTGTATCATTTAACTAATTAATATCAATTAGTTTTTACAAAGGTATATTTATTAAGAAAATATAGCAGAACAGAAGTAAGCACATTTCCTACTACCTGTTGAATACCTCGAGGCACACTCTCTTCTCTATTTCGTCAGTCCTTAGGGATAGTGGGCTCGAACTTAAAACAGTTTCTACAGACGTTTGCTCTAATAAATTCACTTCCAAATGTAGCATAGCACTACTAGTCAAAGCTGAGTCTCAGCCACTGCTTGTCTGGGTCACATATGTTGCTCTTCAAGATGTCTGCTGTCACCTCACACATTTGCCTCTGGCAGACTAAGAATACAGATCAGCTTTCAAATTTCTGGTGCTCACTATTCTGTCCTTTCAAAGTTCACAAAATCTTAGCCATATCTAATATACCTTCTCCTTTTAGGTAAGGTCACAAGTCACTTCTGACCCAATAGAGTCAGAAGCAACAAGCAGGGCTATCAGCTTATAGGTCATATAGCAGTAGGCCAAGTGGGGAGATAAAGTCCTGAGGCCTTTCTCCCTAGCAAGGGATTTTTGCATTCCTGGCCTCCTCACCCTACCATAGATAGTCAAAGGAGAGGAAACCTCCTGGCCGGTTAATGCCTTTTGAATGTATTCTCAGTTCTGGCTTAGTAGCCAGTTGATGTGTAGGTCTTCTTCACATGGTTAAAAAGACTGGAAATAGAATACCTGGGCATTCTTTGAACTAGAGATCAGGTCCTTTCTGTTACATGACATCATTCCATTTGGGAAACAGGTTTTTTAGTCTTTTCCATGTGGGTTGGTAGCAGTCAGAATATTGCTTGCTTTAAATATGGGGTGCCATTAACCAGGTCTCTATTACATACTCATTTTACAAGAACTTATGAAGCACCTGCTATCAGGGACTGTGCTAGGCTCTGGGGTTACAGAGACAAAAATTAAATAGTCTCTGCCCTCGTAGAGTTTACATTCTCTTGGGGAGTGAAACATATATACAGGTAAGTAAACAAAGCATAGATTCAGATATTAAATAATCTGTTCTATAATTCTCTCAGGAATGGAAGTCAAGTTTATTGGTCTTGAGTTTGCAGACTCTATCCATTTACCTTTTTTGAAAATAGGTTAAATATTTTCCTTACTCTGGTCCTTTAGTTCCTTTCCCATTATCCACAATCTTTCAAACATTAACAATGCTTCAACAATGATACACATTCATGCAGTATCTAGTTCAACATGCAGATGTAGTTCATCTAGGAAAAGGGAAGGGAATAAGTATTAAGTGCTTATTATGTGCCAGGCATTGTGCTAAATACTTAACAAATATCTCATTTGATACTTACAACAACCCTGAGAGGTAGGCATTATTATTATCTCCATTTTACAGTTTACAGTCGCCAAAACTGAGACAGACAAACCTTAAGTGACTTCCTTAGGGTCACACAGATAGGAAATATCTGAGGCTTTCAGGCCCAGAACTCTGTCCACTGAATCACCTGCCTGCCTCTGGGCCAGGCTACTTGCAGCTACATACTTTCTTGCTATCTATTTATCCTAACTGTCAACTCCCTATTAGCATTTTGTTTTGTTTTGTTGTTTTCAGCACAAAGATCATTTTCTTGAACAGTGAAGACAGAAGCAAAATAAGAACCATGCATTTCTACCTTTTCTCTGTTATTGTTGGCCTTTCTCTCCTGAGCAGTCTTTGTTTTATCTTTCTCTTTCACACAGTATAGCTCTAAAAACCACTTGGAGCTTAATATAATTTGCACAGTATCATCTGCAAACACATGGACTATATTGCCATGTATTAGAATAACTTTTTAAAAATCTTCTCAAGGTTATCAAGGACACCATCCATTACAGTGGAGAAAATTTTGATAAACACGTATGCCTTGTTTAAATGAATGAATGAAAAAGCATTTATGAAGTGTTTACTATATGCAAAGCACAGTGCTAAGTAATGATAAGTGCTTAATGATAATAATCAGATGGTGCTGAACTGAGTAATCTCTTTGGTTGCATTTATCAGCAATCTTATATAACCTTAACATCTGTAGGACTGACACATAATAGGAACTTATAAGTTGTTTAGTTGATTGATTGATATAAATGTCAACATAATTTTGATAGTAATAATGGTTGTTATGACCTGTACCAATTTTAAGCCCAAGAGTATATCAGCAATAATACATTTATAATTGGAATTTAGTTTAAAATCTTTGCTTTGCTTTGATTGATTTATGCCTTCTGTAACAGATTAAAAAAAATGTTCCATACTGTGCCATACTAGAGGCCTTCCTCGATTTTTTTTCATATTTTCAGGGCACCAGTATAATTCTCAAGCAATACATATGATCATCTTACATAGAAATCTATAATAACATTTTTTAAAATCCTAGAAAGAATTTGTAATACAATAGTGACCAAAAATATACCACTTTCATAGGCAGTGATATTGTAGTGGCATTAAATACTTTAACAGTTTACCTTTCTCCGTTACCATTGGCAATAGTTGAGACTTCTGATTTTTATCTCTCCCAAAATAAATTATTTCAGAACCAGCTCATAAAATTTTTGAAGTCCCTTGATATTGATTCTACAGAACAATCCCAGGTGAGTTTCATCAATTCAAGTCAATGCCAGGATGAAAATAAGCCAGGCATTATATGGCACATTAAATTTCTGGAGCTCGACTCTTTTCCCTTAATCTCAATGCAGCAGCAACAAAGTGGCATCCCTCACTCACTGCAATGGGGAAATAACAAAGCAAGAATAAAATTGATGCTGCAAAATGAAGCACATCATCACATTTTCGTCCATGACATTGTACTGTGTGCACCTCCCAGGAGCCAGAAAAGCATAGCCAAGTCTTTCAAAGTGAATCCAGATGTCAGCCAACACTACAGCAGGGCTTTAATTATTCAAAGAACAAAAAAGAAGCAAGTCCTTAGGTACTTTCTAAGCAGGTGCCTCTTCACAGAAAACAGAAGAGTTGAACAAACAGATGTGGTATTGTGTTTGCTGCAAGACTAGGGAAGAAAAGTATAATATAGCAGCAAGTACTAAGAGGTAGCATAGAAAATGATTATTATTAACATGTATAGGATGTTTGGTAATCATTAACCCACATGAAATAAAAGCTTTATTAATTTTAATATTTTCATTTTGTAGATGAGAAAACTAAGGACAAATGAGCAAGGGATTTGTTACTCACTAAATCAGGTCTAGAGTCATTTCTGACATTGTTTTGTTTTATATCCTGTCATTCATGAACATTTTGTAGAATCCTTTGGTAATCTCTTACTATATTTATGAGGTTGGAATTTAAATGGAAACTATTTATCCATATTCAATCAAATAAAAATTCTAAGGGCTGCCGAAAATATGAAACTGAACTTTGGATAATAGATTGGTACTGAAGATATGGATTTAGGAGTTAGTACAAAAGTGATAGTTGGAAGTCCTGAAAAAGTATATTGTCTGTGAAGCAGTGCAAATAGAGAAGAGAAAACCAAATACTGAGCCTTGAGAGATACTCATAATTAGCACAAGGGGGAAATGAATGAGACCAAGAAAATCATAAGAATTAGAAGAGATCCAGGATGATAAAGTGTAATAGAAGCCGAACCAGAGGGGAACTTTAAAAAAAGGAGTGATTTGACAGTGTCACATATTTCTAAGTGGTCAAGAAGAATGAGTACTGACAAATTTATTCTTTCAGTTTGACTAGAAAGAGCTCATTGGTGACATTCAATACAACAGTTTAAACTCAGTATGAAGTCAAACTGAAAGAAGTCAAGGAGGGAATGAGTAGCAAGAAAATGAAGGTATCAGCTATATGTCACTTGTTTGAGAAGTTTGGCAGTTAAAAGGAGAAAAATAGGATTGTAAAGTTAGTTTTTTTATTTTTATTAAATATTTATTTTTAGTTTTCAACATTCACTTTCATAAGATTTTGAGTTTTAAAATTTCTCCCCCTCCCTCTCCTCCCCCTTTCCTAAGGGAAAAAAGGTCATTACTGTTTGGGGGACCAGAAAATATTTTCTAAAGGAAGTAAAATTTGACTTGGATTTTAAAAGATGTATAGGAATTCAATAGCTAAAGAAGAGGAAAGGGACCATTCCAGGGTAGAAAGATAGGATGGCACCAGATCTACCTTAGAAAATTTTGAACACCAGGCTGAAGGGTTTGAACTTCAGTAGATAACATGGAGCCATTGAAATGTTTTGAACATATTAATAATAATAAGTCAACATTTATATAGTGCTTACTATGTGCCATGCACTTACTAAGTACTTTACAATTATTATCTCATTTGATCCTCACAACAACCCTGGGAGGCAGGTGCTATTATTACCCCCATTTTATAGATGAGGAAACTGAAGCAAATGGGTTAAATGACTTACTCATGGTCACACAGCTAGTAAATGTCTGAAAATGGATTTGAACTCAGGTCTTCCTGAACCAGGTCCAGCACTCTATCCACTACACCGCCTAACTGTAATATAGCCAATTCCATGTAGGAAAGATTATATGTCTGGCAGCAATCTAAATTATCAATTAGAGGTAGAGAGAATATTTCCTGTAAGACCTGGTTAGAAGGTAGTATAATGGAATGGGCTGGTGGTAATGAGGGCCTGTACTAGGCTAGTAGAACTGGGAATAAAAAGAAGAGAATAGATGCAAGAGATATTGTGGAAGTAGAATCTATCAGGTTTGGTAACTGCTTACATGTGGAAAATGAGGGAGAGAGAGAAGAGTTTTAAAACGTAGGTTTTAAATATGAAAGGAGTTTGTGAGCAGTGATGAGGGAGATCTAGGATGTGGAGTGGTACCTTGGAATAAAATCCACCATATTCAGACAGGCAACTAATAGAATCCAGTAGAAATCCCCGGACTAAGATTTTCTGTTCTTCTGATCCCCTTTCTTCAAGTGCTGACTTGAAGTACTTGACCCTAGCTTGAAGTACTTTCTCCAGCCGCTATCTAATTTTAGTTTAGAAAATTCCTTTCAGGGGCAGCTAAGTGGCACAGTGGATAGAGCAATGACTCTGGAGTCAGGAGGACCTGAGTTCAAATTCAGCCTCAGATACTTGAGACTTACTGGCTGTGTGACCCTGGGCAAGTCATTTAACCCTGATTGCCTTTCCAAAAAAATAAGTCCTTTTAATGCCTACTCTGCCTATTTGCATTCCTCAAACCCATTTCTCTGTCCAATAATGCCTCAATGCGGCTCCGGTGAGGTTCTTATGATGAAGCTCCCTGATTGTCAGACAAGTATATCCAAGAGCAGGGAAGGAAAGGGTTAGGTTATGCCAATAGGACCATCAGCCTAGTTTCATGCTCTTGCCAGCATTAGCCAGTACAGAAGAGCCAGCATCTCTTCATAGGCAAACTGAACATGGATGTGGAGATAACTATTCATTTCTTTTGTTAAGACTGTTGTGTTATTATCAATATAGACTATATTCCATTTTAGTTGCCAGTGCTGTCACCTGCTTCTTCTGGGCAACAGGAGTGAATGCACCCATTTTTCCCTCATGCAAGTTATGCCAAATGTTATGTGCCTCATGTGTGTCATTTTTTCTCAGATTTGCATTTATAGCAATTGCATGTCCTTAGATTACCTCTGCTCCCAGATGATTTCCTCCACCATATTTTCAACAGGATTAATTCCTTCATTCAAAAAATTATTTACTGACCATCTACTATGTACAAAGCACTGTTCTAGGTGCTAGTGGAGATACCAAGATCATGAAACATGATCTCTGCCTTCCAGGATTTTATAGCCTGATAAGGGAGATAAGACACACAAGGTCTACTTTACATTTAAGTCCAGTGGCTGTCTATTTGTTAAGCACCTACTATGTGTCAGGCACTGTGCTAAGCTATCATTTCCAGAGTCAAATATAAAATCATCTGTTTGGTGTTCAAAGTGCTTCATAACCTTGGCCTCCTTCTACCTTTCCAGTATTCTGACACCTTATGCCCCCTATCGTTCCATGTATTCTGCATTACAGTGACACTGGCCTTCTTGCTGTTCCTTGAACAAACACTTCATCTCTTTACTGTGGGTATTTTCACTAGCTGTCCTGCATGCATGCAGTGCTTTCCCTCCTCATCGCCACTTCCTGGTTTCCCTGACTTCCTTCAAGTTCCAGCCAAAATCTCACCTTCTACAGTAAGCCTTTCGCAATCTCTCTTAATTCTAGTACCTTTTCAATTATTTCCAATTTATCCTTTACATAACTTTGTACCATTATTTTCATGTTGTCTCCCCCATTAGATTATGAGATGCTTCATGAGAGCAGGAGTTGTTTTTAAATTTCTTTGTATCCCCAGTACTTAGCACAGTGCCTGGTACGTAGTTGATTGTTGTCCTTCATTCTCAAAGAGAACCAAAATGACATTACTATGTTAGAGTCAAGTTACAGTGTGTCTGACTATGGCTGATCAGACCAATATGAGCTTAGAATGCTCTACCACAGGTCAGGCACAAATAATCCATGTGAACATTTGAAGTGGATTCTCTAAATTTGCATATCTTGCATTTCTCTTGAGCTATTTCCAGTCTTCTTTGCTCATAGAGTACAGCACCTTCTCTGATGAGGGCATGCCATACAGAGCAGTCCTGTACCAGTGTCTTCCATGTGACACAATCAATTCCAAAGTTCTTAAGAGAGACCTTGAGAGTGTCCTTGTATTGCTTCTTCTGACCACCATGTGAATGCTTGCCCTGTGTGAGTTCTCCATAAAAGTAAACATACATTTCAAACATTGTGGCCAGCCCATTGGAGTTGCACTCTCTGAAGTAGAGTTTGAATGCTTGGCAGTTTATTTCGAGAGAGGACCTCAGTGTCTGGTATCTTATCCTACCAGGTGATCTTCAGAATCTTCCTAAGATAATTAAAATGGAAACGATTCAGTTTCCTGGCATGGTGCTGGTAGACTGTCCAGGTTTCACAAGCATACAACAATGAGATCAGCACAACGACTCTGTAGACTTTCAGTTTGGTAGTCAGTCTAATACCTCTTCTCTACCACACTTTAAGTTGGAGCCTCCCAAACACTAAAATAGCTCTGGCATCCCTGTACGTTGCTGGAAAGTACACTACCAAGGTAAGTGAACTTATCAACAACATTCAAAACTTCTCTATTTACTGTAACCGATGGTTCCACATATGGATGGTGTGGTTGTGGCTGATGGAGCACTTGTGTTTTCTTGGTGTTGATTGTTAGGCCAAAATTAGCACAAGCAGCAAATAATTGATCCTTACTTTGTTGCATCTCAGTTTCAGAGATCATCTGCAGAGAGAAAATCATGCATCAACACTCCTTTCACTTTGTTCTTGGCTTGTAGTCTTTTCAAGTTGAAGAATTTACCATCAGTGTGGTAGCTGACCTTGATGCCATGTTCATCCTCATTGAAGGCATTTGATGACATGGCTGAAAATATCAAGCCAAAAAGCATGGGAGCAAGCACCATTTGTCATTTGGCCCATAAAAAGCCTTCAGGGCATCATAAAAGTGCTTTGGATTGTTGGCTATCAGCATAAAACTGAATTTTACTTGCCCTCTTACTGAGCCAAGAATCCTGCATCTCTCTAAGCTTCACTTGTACTTTACTTTTTTTTGTACTTCACTTTTGATGGAGTTAAATGCTGCTTACTTAGAGATGGATGAACTATCTTGCTAGTAAACCCTGTGGAGTTCTCATTTTTCACTGAAAGCTGTTAAATTTCCCCATCATTTTTGTTAAACCAGTCTAGATATTTGCAAGAGTTCTGACCCAGATGAGCAAATTCAGTGCTGTACACCAAATCTCTGAAAGCTGTCTACTCCTTTTCTGTTCCACTGTTGCCAACCGCGTGTTAGCTCAAGTTTTCGTCCAAGTTAGTAATGAACTGTTCATGCTCAGAGAATGGCTCTAATCTGTTGACATTAAGTCTTCTGGTAGTCATTTTGCCTTGAGGCTACTGTTTTTGTCCAATGCAAATATTTAGCTTGGAGAGGATAAGTCTATGATCTGTCCAGCACTCTGTGCCACACATTGCCTTTGTCACTCTCATATCCTCTCTGTCTCTTCTCCTTACAATGACATAGTCTATTAAATGCCAATGTTTGTTGTGAGGGTGCATCCATGAAGTTTTATTGCAGTTAGGTAAATGAAAGATAGTGTTGGTGATGAGAAAGTCATGAGACACACAAGTCTTCAGTAGTAAGTTGCCATTGCTGTTGCTTTTTCCAACTCCAATTCTCCCAAGGACTCTCTGCCATGTCTTGTAATCTAACCTTACTCTAGCATTAAAGTCACTCAGAATTATAAGTTCGTCCTCTTTTGGCACATTGATGATAAGGGTCACCAGGTCTTCAGAAAATTTTTCTTTGACCTCATTAGGGTTCATCATGGTGGGAGCACAGGTACTGATGATGGTGGCATGGTTTTCCTGCAAGTGGCAATAGCATTATCATGAGTCTGTAGTTCACTCCTTTTGGAAGGCATGCAAACTTGTTGACTAGATTAGTTTTGATTATAAAGCCTACACCAGCTTCATGGCACTCCCCTTCACTGTTGTCACTCCAGAAAGACTTGTATCCATCTCTGACTTCAGTAAGTTGGCTTTCATATGCCAATCTTGTTTCACTCAGGGCTGCTATTTGGGTGTGATACCTGCTGAGTTCTCTCACAACAAGAGTTGGTCGTCTTTCAGGTCTACTGGATTTTGTGTTGTATATAAGTGTGCTCACATTTCATATACTGATAGTGAGTAGAATCATCTTTGCAGAAGTTTTTGTACATTTTGTGTGTGTTTTGACTGCAAGGTGGGATCCTTGCCTGTCTCAGTAAACAGGCCAGGGTTGGGTAAGCAGACAATTTTTAAGGCACCTTTTCTAGTCCTTTCCTCACACAAGGAGGTGAGCAGTGTGGTCCTTAAAAGGCTTCTCAGACACTCAGGGGGCTGCCAAATTCCACTGCTGCTTCCAGTGAGAAGATGATCCTATAGCCTGAGCCACCTGTAGGCAAGGTTGTGACTACAGCTCCCAGCATCTGCACCTGCTGCTTCATTACTTGTCTGTTGCCATAGGACTTTGAGATATGTTAAAATGGTAAAATGATATGGGTATGTCTTTTGATTCATGCACAAATTGAATTTAAGTGAGACAGAGTTGCACAAAGTTGTCGGCCTCACCCTCCCTTTCAGAGTCATCACACTCCAGTGGCAGGACAGAGTCAAGATCACTGGTGATGGTTCCAGATACAGTAGATGACCTTGGTTTCTTTGATGTCTAACCAAACTCTAAGTGCTCCATATCACATGCTTTAGCTGCCTTCATGGCCACTGGAACAAATTGTTCTCATCCGCCCATTCCTCCAGAGGAAGTCTTCACATGCTTGGGGTAGACACACCCCCAGTTTACTTCTGGGTTTGAGCCCTGTTGGTCACCCTCAACCTGGTTTAGCCCATCTGCTGAAATGATTTACTAGGGTGTGGCCACTGTGCATGCTACAGCTTTTTCGAGTCACAGGTGAAAGTTAGGTGGATCAGGTGGACATCAAAAGTGGAAAGTAGCCCTGAAAAGGGCTCAGCAGCCCTCCCACTGGAGGTACTTGTCTTCTCTGAACATACCCTACACTGCATGATATTATAATGGTATTATAATACACCCCCTGGTATTCTTTTCCTCTTCAAAATGCCTTCTTGTGTTTACTTGTTTGTGTACATGTTGAACCCCTTTGAGTAGAATGCAGGCCTCTTAATGCCTAGGACTAGTTCATTTTTTTGTCTTTATATGCCACTTGGCATAGTGTCTTTGCACATACTTAGCAACAATTGTTGGTTCAATTTAGTCTGTAGCAATAATTTTGTCTTTAATAATATATAAATAGCTATTATGAGGGGTAGCAAAAGACAACTTGGAGTCAGGAAAGCTAGGTTGGAATCCCATCTCCAACACTTGGTAGCTGGGTGATGACTGGCAGATCAGTACCTCTATTCCCTCACTTTCCTATACAATGGGAATAATACTTGTACAAGGCAACAATTGTTGCCAACTATGTGCAAAGATACCTTACAGAATTGTTGTGGAGATAGCACTTTGTAAATCTTAAGGCGCTATATAAGTGTGAGTTGTTATTGTCGTCATTCTTGATCTACTAATTACTGATATTCCTTGCAAAGTCTTGCCAGCAATTCATTTTCTTCTCCAGATATAGCTTTAAAAATAAGTCATAAATTGCCCCTCTCTGAAAGTCTGTGTCATATTCTTTTATCCTAGCATCGAGTCACTCCAAACATGTCTCAAGTTATCCCCAGTGACTGCATAATCATGCTTCCTTCAACAAAGTCTTTGTGTGGATGTTTGCTATCTTTTAAAAGTCTATCTTAATAATGAAACATCCTTTTAATGGTTCTATGCTCTCTATTCATCCCTTTGGAAGTGCTAAATAAGCCTTTCCCTCAACTGACTTTCCTTCTCTCCTGGGACTTAAAGGGGATAAATAGGCAATATATATAAGTTCCAGAGATACCTTTGATCCTTTCTTCTTATTCTCTCCTACTTGCTATTTATTCCCTTTTTTCTGCATTATTTCTTCTATTCCCTGAACCTAATGCGATTTATTTTCTGATCAACTTTTTATTTTTCTCAGTGAAGCATTTCAGTGAAATCACAAGGCCTCTAACTATTGCAAGGGGGAAAACTGTCCTTGGTTTTACCCATTTACTGGCTCCTCCTCTGGACAACACTGCTAATGTTTTGGGATTTTTCTCTCTCATTTTATTCTGTTTGGCAACAATTTCATATTTTATATAAAAATTCTCATACTTTTCCTATGATGTAGGAAAGAATTATATATTATTCCTGATCATTTTCTATTTTACAGCTATTAAAAAAAACATTCAATTCAATTAAACTCAGTTCAACAGACATTGATTGGATGTCTTCTGAGTGTAAGACATTATGTGAGGTATTGGGTTCACAAGGACAAAAAAACAAATTTAATTAGTACGTTTTCTGTAGGAGCTTATATCCTACTTGGTAGACATGGAAAGGAAAGCAAGTGGCAGAAAATGATAAAGCAAGTAAGAAATGGATAGAGAAACCTGCAATCCTGATTCTCAACCTAATGTTCTATTTCTAACAGTGATATTGGTTATGTGTATACTTGGTGGGTGTTCAAGGTGACACTATGGTCACTGTGCTAAAATAAGTAGCCCACAATGGGTTCATATACTGAAAGGCAAGATGTACCTTTTCTATCAACTGGCAAGGAAAAATAATGTATAATTTTGCCCACCAGGTGGCATGCTACTCCAGCCACCAGCCCAGTGGTCCCATCAGCCTGGATGGATATGCAAAAGATCTCCTTTATGCACATGTGCTTGAAGCCCAGTCAAAGTGGCTTCAAGTGGTAGTGCAAAGAAAAATTTTTGATGAACCTAAGTATGACATAAAATACAGTTTATTAAGATATGTAGTTCTCAGTGGCTCCATCTCCAGCCCTTCCTCTTGGAAATTTCCTGCTCTATTGAGCCTTTCAATTGACAATTGCAGGCAATTAACTTCTCTATGGCTATGTGGTTTATTGAATGCAGTAAAGTAAAATTGCAAGAAACTATCAAGTCCTCCACCCTCTTGGGAAGTTTCATCCATTCTTCAAACTTCCTCCTGCTCACCGTCCCATTTCTTTTAGATACCCTGAGAATAGCCCCAAACCACCTTCTCTTTTGAGTTATCAAAGAGATTAAAGAAGAGGTTGAATTTCTGGGAGTTCTCATAGAAACAGGGACATGGAATCAAGGGAAGCCTGAGGAACAATGTCATGGGTTTAGAATGTTCTCCCAGCCTTCCCACTGCTTTCAGAGAACTTCTTTGGCTCCCCACCTGTCTGGATTTGGTTTCTAATTGGCTGCTTTAGCTCCAATCTAGGTTTCTTAGCATAGCTCCTGGACTTTAGGAACATAGGTCCTCGGGGCTCTTTGCAGGTAGGAGCTCCAAGTGAGGATGTCCCATCTTTCCCTGCCTTTGAACCAGAATGTCAAGCAGGAAGTTGTTGCGGGAGTGCTGTGGTGTCAGGGACCTGATTCCCTATGTTAGTTGCTGCCAGCCCACATAATAGCTGACAGGATCCCCATACCAAGACAACCTCTTTTTTTTTACTCCTCTCTTTTTACTATTAGGAAATGACCTGTTTTTCAGAGCTAAGGACCAGCAAGCAAGCCGTGCCCTGAGCTTGGCATAACAACAATCCTTTGCATTCACTTTCTGGATGAACTCAGCTGCAGCATAATCCCAGAATTGCTTTACACCAGTATCAGGTGGTCCCTGAGCTCAGACAAGCTCCTGAAGGACCTATATACTGGTCATGAAGCCCTGCTATGAATCAAACTTGTCTCATTTTTGCTATTACTTATTGTCAGGGCTACAGCTCAAGGCATAGCTACTAGTATATGTATTAAGATTTACTCACACTAAAGTGGGTCTCCTACCACAGGGGGCCTTGGCACATGTGTCTAGTTTCCCTTCTCTAATGGAATAAAGTTTTTTGCTTATGACCACTGTTATCTCTTTGTTTTTTTTTTTAATTTTATGTTTCATAGTTAACTATGGTTGTGATAAACTGTGTGAGCTCTTTGGTAGTTTTAGAGTTAACAGTGGTTGCAAAACCTTTGTGACTCTTTGGTCATTTGTTTTCAGGGTTGACATAGTTAATAGCTATCAATTACTATGCTAAACACTTTACAATTATAATCTTATAAATATATAATTATAATATTATAAATATATACAAATTGTAATTATAATTTGATCCTCACAACAACCCTGGGAGGTAGGTGCATCATTTCAAATATATATGTATATATGTGTATATATATATATCATGTAAACATCTTTTCAAATATATGTACATATATATTTGAAATGATGCACCATAAATTTAATAATTTATTGTAAATTTGTGGGGTTTTTCCTGCATTAAAATTTTGATGTTGTAAGATTGCATCATTTAACTATATAGTATTGTATTGTAAACAAACCATTACACGCACATATTCCTGCTGATGTATGCTGGGCTTCTCAATAACTCACAGCATGCTAGTCTATCAACACTTGCTTGTTAAGGCCTGTCGGCAAACTTGACCACTAACTGGTTATAACTTGCATTTTGTGTGTTATTTGGAAAATAATGTAATCACTATGACTTTAACTCTGTTATACAACAGATGAAACATGTATGAATGGTTTTTCAAAATTCTCCTCTCTTCTTTCCTTATGCTTCCACCACCTCCTTATTTTTATTTAATGCTCCCCAATTGTACCCAAGGCTACTACCACCCCCCCATCATTCCAGTGCCCCTCAGTGGGTGGTATAGCCCACTTTGGGAGCCTCTGAGACTCTTGAAGAAGAGAGGGTCAGCAGTGTTCTGTCAGCTAGCTAGCTGCCTTTCTGTTCCCCAAAAATTAATCTAGCATTTATGTAGTACTCTAAGGTTTACAAATCACTTTATGAAGATTATCTCATTTTATCCTCACAACAGTTCTGAAGTATGTTCATCACATTGAGCCCTGGGATAAATAATATTTGTATAGCAGGTTAGGAATCCTGAAAGGAGCACCCTGCTATGGGTGTCCTCACATAGGTACTGATGCTATACCTGATCTGTTGGTCTCTGAGAGCAGAATCATGGCATTCTGGCTCTTGAGCTGGAAGGAACCTTAGAAGGCATCTAATTCAACTCTATTTTACAGTTAGAGAACTGGTTACAGAAACTTGACCATAGGTACTATCAAAGGGGGGATTTGAACCTGAGGCCTCTCCAAAGCCAGTGTTTTTTCCATTCAGGAGCATAGATTTAAAGCTGAGAGGAACCTTAGAAGGCCATCTATTCCATCCCTCTAATTTTTCAGGGGAATGGAGATCCAGAGAGGTTGTGACATGCCCACTGTCACAAAAGACATTAAGTGAACAGAGTTGAATCACAAATCCTCTGACTAAATCCACTCTCTTTCCACTGCAATGTCAGTACATTCTTAAGAATTATGATATGGTAATTGTTTTATGATAGGGTAAAAGCTAAATACAATAAATGCCTCACTTAAATCGAATTCACACAAAAATATCAACCTTGTTATGTCATTTCCTCTTTGAGAATGAAAGACAAATTATAGGGACTTTAATTAATAAAAGAACCTGAAAACCACTTTTTGCATTAGAACGGCTTAGCTGACTAATTTCTTCTAAGTTGTTTTTTCTTCATAATTTTTTAGCACATTTTTATAAACAACTCATGTTCTCAAAAATTGCACATTCACAAATGGTTATTTACTTTATTCTTTATTACTTTGTAGGCTTTTTTGGTAGTGGATTTCTATATTGTATTTTTCCAGTTATGCTACCATTATGAATCACTTTTATGACTTTATAATCCCCCTAGGTCAAAATAACCATTAACAATGCAATTTTATTGCTTTGCTAATAGCTGTATTGATTCAATCTGCCATCTGCCGATGTCAAAGCAATACTACCTGCCATTTCCACCTTTTTATGAAGAATGGGCCTTAGTGGTCATTGTCATTTCTATTTTGATTGCTTCTGAGATTTGTCTAATACTTCTTGTGTGTGATGTTTATGATTAGTGTTTGTTTTTTTTTAAGCTGTGAGTTTACTGTTGAATTGTAGCAAAATTTACTGGATATGAGAAATATTCTTTTTCAGCTGAGGTTGGTCTATGGCACCATTCTTTACCCAATACTTCCAGTTTTTCCCCTCTCCTCTGATTCCTATTTATATTTGTAAATTTAGTCAAAGAATAAGAATGGAAAGGGGAGTAGGATATTGAGAGTAGGATTATATTCTGATTTCAAGCAACTGTCTCCAACAGCTGCTTGCAAATACTATCCCCAATTTCTCCCAGAAAAGATAATTTTTGAATCTGAGATTTCCACACTTCTAAGTGAGATCATGTAGAATCATGTGTGACTTAAGTGAAAGGAAATTGGAGTGAAAATGAGTTTTTTTTTCAATATTTTAATACATGAGGGTAAAATTAGATTTTTCATGGAAGACAAAAAGCATCACTAGCAATATTTAATGAAGCATGGTAATAATGTGAGCCTTGTGTCAGTTTCTTTGACAATCTTAAGGGACCAAGGTTCATTTGAGGGAATTTTTCTCATTCTCTTCACTTATGGCTTCTATCCAAGAAGCCTAAGATAAGGTATGTGTAAATATCCCTCCCCTCATTTGAGACCCCAGAAAAAGTTATCCCAGTATTCCAGGTTTAAGGTTTAATGTGGATCAGCAACTACTTGGAGCTAAAGCTCCACTAAGGTGTTTATTTTTACCAAATCAACTAAACGAACATATTAGTTTAAAGCAAAAATATATTTAATTAAACAGTATAGCAAATTAAATGACACAGTACCCTTCCACTCATCTCTCTTTGTTGTTCAGTTGTTTTCAATCTTGTCTGACTCTTTGTGACCGACCCTATTTAGGATTTTCTTGGCAAAAATACTGGAGTGGTTTGCTGTTTCCTTCTCTAGCTCATTTTACAGATGAGGAAACTGAGGCTAACAGGGTTAAGTGACTTGCCCGAGGTCACATAGGTAGTAAGTGTCTGAGGCCTGATTTGAATTCAGGAAAATGAGTCTTCCTGACTCCAGGCCTGACACTCTATCCACTGAGCCACCTTGCTGCTGATACTCTCCTGCAGTTTGCCAAACTAGCGGTGAAGGGGGCAAATCATACTTCTGACACTGCAAAACTGACCTCTGTTGAACAGCTACCCTATGCTAGAAGTCCAGGCCTTGGTCATCCTTGCTGTTCTTCTTTGAGCAGCAGATCCTATCTCCTCATGTCTATAGCTATTCTGCAATGGATGTCTCCTCTTGGTTAGTGTTTGCAGAGCTGCAGCCTCTCCAGAGTTGCAGACTTTTTTATCTCCTGCATTTAGCTGGGGATGGAAAAACTCAGAGCTTCCCTTCTTTGGGAGGGTCAAGCACTTTTTAGTCTGCATAGCCTAAGGCCATGAAAATTTCACTCTGCAAGGGAGCCAAAAAACAAATTAACAAACAACAACTACAAAAAAAGAGAAAAGTTACTGGCTAACACTGCCTATCATTTTGATTGACTATCTACAGCTCTTATTTGAAGTCCCTGGTCCTACCCAACTACTTGGGATTGTGGATTATGGAATTTCTTCTAATTCCTGTGAAGTCTTTGAGTGTTCCTCCATATGAGTCTGATTCTCCCATTTTGGGGATTCTGCTCTCCCAAAAACACCCAGGAAATTTTAGGACTGGGAGATGAGGAATCCTTCAACTCTCATAGTGCTTCTGGTTCATAAGTAAATAAACAGAGCTAGGTAGAGCTGATAGGGTTATCAATCGCTACTGTTCCTCTATATTATTGCCTCAATTATGTATATCTTTCAGAAATAAAACTGATTGTCCTAAGTATTCTGGCCAGCACAAAAGTGCTGGTCTCTATTTATGCGTCTTCTTTATTTATTTATTTGCTAGGCAGTGGGGTTAAGTGACTTGCCCAGGGTCACACAGCTAGTAAGTGTTACGTGTCTGAGTCTGGACTTGAACTCAGGTCCTCTTGACTCCAGGGCCAGTGCTCTATCCACTTCAGTGCCTAGCTGCCCCTATCTATGCATCTTCTTTACCAGGTGATATCTGCCCCAAGTATGTGAAGACTACCGCCCCGCCCCCCCCCCAGAGGAATGGGCAGATGAAAACAATTTGTTCCAGTGGCCATGAAAACAGCTGAAGCAGGTGCTGTGAAGTGCTTAGAACTTGGTTAGACATAGAAGACACCAAGGTCATCCACTCCATCCTTGATTTTTGCTCTGCCAGTGGACTTCAATGATTCTGGAAGAGAGAGTAAGGCTGGCAACTTTGTGCAACTCTACCTTACTTAAATCCAATTCACACAGAAGCCAAGACATCACCCTGGGATGTCATTGGTCCTCTTCAGAAATGAAGGACAAACCAAATTTATAAGAATACAAATCATTGCTCAATTGATAAATGGTCAAAGGATATGAATAGGCAGTTTTCAGATGAAATTAAAGCTATCTGTAGTCATATGAAAAAATGCTCTAAATCACTATTGATAAGAGAAATGCAAATTAAAACAACTCTGAGGTACCACATCACATCAATCAGATTGGCTAATAGGACAAAACAGAAAAATGATAACTGTTGGAGATGATATGGGAAAATTGGAACACTAATGCGTTGTTGGTGGAGTTGTGAACTGATCCAACCATTCTGGAGAGCAATTTGGAATATGTGTGCAAAAGGCAATAAAACTATGCATATCCTTTGATCCAGCAATACCACTTCTTAAGGTCTGTATCCCAAAGATATCTTAAAAATGGGAAAAGCATCCATATGTGCAAAAATATTTATAGCAGCTCTTTTTGTGGTGGCCAAGAATTGGAAATTGAGGGGATGTCAATCAATGGAAGAATAGCTGAACAAGTTGTGGTATGTAAATGTAATGGAATACTATTGTTCCATAAGAAATGATGAGCAGGCGTACTTCAGAAAAACCTGGAAAGACTTACATGAACTGATGCTGAGTGAAGTGAGGAGAACCAGGAGAACATTGTATACAACAACAGCAACATTGTGTGCTGACCAACTTTGATAGATTTAGCTGTTCTCAGCAATGCAAAGATCTAAGACAATTCTAAAAGACTCATGATGGAAAATGCTGTCTACGTCAAGAGAAAGAACTATGGATCTGAATGCAGATTGAAGCATAATATTTTCTCTGCACCCCTCTTTTTTTATTTTTTTCTTCTTTGTCTTAGTTTTTCCCTTTGGTTCTAATTCTTCTTTACAATGTGCCTAATGTGAAAATGTGTTTAATATGATTGTACATGTATTGCCTATATCAGATTGCATGCCATCTTAGGGAGAAGGAAGGGGAGAAAATTTAGAACTCAAAATTTATAGAAATGAATGTTGAAAACTAAAAATAAATTAATATATATTTTTTAAAATGAAGGACAAACAACACTAATAACGCTCTATTTTATATCTCATATCTTGCCTTCTCCACCAAGCCCTCTTCAGTCTACAAAAATGCTCAAATCAAAATCAGATCCAAAAACCTTTCCTTCACTTTGTTACCCCCAAAAGCAATTGTCTTATCTCTTCCTTCACCTTCTGACTTCACTGACAATTTCCTAGAAGTAGTTTATACTTGTTGGCTCCACTTCATTACCCACTCACTCCTCAATTCCTTGCAATCTGACTCCCTTCCCTTCGCCTTTTTGCAAATGTCCCTTTCCACAATTATTAATTATGCCCTGATTGTTCAATCTAGTAGCCTTTTTCTGTTGTTCTCTTCGACCTCTCATGATATGGAATTCTCTCCTCCCCTGATTTCTGTGACATTCTGCCTTCATGGCTTTTTTCTTTTAATACTGCTCACTCCTTTCTTATTTTGTTGGCTCCTTATTCTCCTAATAGAGGGTTCTTCAAGGTTCTACCCTAGGCTCTCTTCTCCTTATAGATTCTTTCCCTTGGTGATCTCATCTCCTACCATGACTTTATTGCTTTTAAGCCAATGATTCCTAAATTTATTTCTGCCCCAGTCTACCAAGAGCTCAAGCCCTAAATATTTGCAAACTACCAACTAGATAGATATCTTCAGCTCAGAATCCATATTCGTCTACCATAAACCTGCCCCTACCCCTAAATCTCTATGTTTGTTAATATAACAAATATCCTTCCAGGCTCTAATTTTGGGATGAATAGCCTTAAATTATTGCCCTCTGAATATAAGTTGAAAGAACTGGGGATGTTAACCTGGAGAAGATTATACTAAAAAAAAAAAAAGGGGCTACTCTCAAATATTTGAAGGGCTATCACATGTAAGAGGGATTACATTTGTTTCCTTAGATCCAGAGGTGGAAGTAGTGACAATGGGTTGGAAATCAAAAGGAGGTAAGTTTATGTTTTATGTAAAGAAAACATTTCCTAATAATTAGAATTATCCAGCAGTAGAAAGGTCAGCCTCAGGAAATAGTAGCTTGCCTCCTAGTAAAGGTCTTTACACAAAGGCAGAATAGACACTCTTTGGATTTATTGTAGAAGCAACTCTTATCTAGGTATCTGTTGTACTAAGTGGTTTTTGAAGTCCCTTTTCATTCACATTCAGTGATTCTGAGTCTAAGAGCCATAAATTATTCTTTTCTCCCTCCATGTTGTTGTCATTCAGTCATGTCTGACTCTTCGTGACCCCATGGATCATTCTGTCCATGGGGTTTTCTTGGCTAAGATACTGGAGTAGTTTGCCATTTCCTTCTTCAGTAGATTAAGGCAAACAAAGGTTGGATGATTTGCCCAGGGTCACACAGCTAGTAAGTGTCTGAGGCTAGATTTGAACTCTGGTCTTCCTGACTCCAGGCCTAGTGCTCTATCCACTGAGCCACCTACCTGCCTTTTAATATATTACTTCCAATAAGTTGCCTAGTCCTGCCATTTCTGTCTCTACAATATCTCATATCTATACCTTCTCTCCACTCCTAACCACTCTAGTTTAAGACTTCAGACAGGCAGACTGACTTAGTAGATAGGGAACTGGACTTAAAATCAGGGTTCAAATCTTGACCTGGGCAAATCACTCAACTTTTCTGTGCCTCAATTTCCTTATCTGTTAAATGAGGGGACAGGTAGAACTCAATGGTTTCTAATGTTTCTTTAGGCTCTAAAACTATGATCCTATGATCTCTTCTCATACTATTATAGTAGCCAATAGATTTTCAGTCTCTAGTATGTATCACCTCTCTAATTCATCCTTTACATCATTGCCATCATAGTCTTCCTAATACTCTGATAATATTATGTCACTTCTCTGCTTTACAAAAGGAATAATGCCGTAGTAAAATGAGGACTTAACCTGGAGTCAAGTGAGAGATCTCATGGGAAAAGCACAACCTTTCAGGGTCTTAGTTTCCGTTTCTGTACCTATCTTTCAGTATTGTTAGACTCAGGGAAGGTAGCATGCATCGAGTGTTTTCTAAACCTTGAAATGCTACATAAATGTTATCCATTTTTATTGGTCAAAACCCTTTAGTGACTCCTCATTGCTTCTCTGTTAGAGCATAAACTCCTAACCCTACCATTAAGGCCCTGTTTATTCTGACTTTAACCAACTTGTCCAATCTTTATTTCACTATTCTTTATTTATTAGGAGTCAGAGGTGAAGAAGAAGAGCTTTATAGGCACAAGGGAGAGCCAAGGCACACAGTAAGAAGATGGAAGAAGGAAATAAGCCAGTGTAGATATGTCAAAGAATGTGTGGAGGAGAGTGAAGTGTAAGAATACTGGGAAGGTAAGTGGGATCTAGGTTGTGAAGGACTATAAATGCCAAACAGATGTCTTTGTATTTGATCTTGGAAGTAATATGAAACCACTGAAATTTATTGTGCTTTAGGAAGATCACTTTGGCAGCTAAGTGAAGGATGGACAGTAGTGGGGGGAGACTTGAGATGGATTGAGATGATAATGCATTAACCCAGGCAAGAGGGGATAAGGGCCTATACCAGAGTGGTGGCTGAATGAGTCAAGAGAAAGAGAAGCATAAAATATATGTTATAAAAGAAGAAATGATGAGGAAAAACAATGTCGATTGGTTCTAGAGTAAGAGGACCTGGGTTCAGATCCCACCTATGACACTCCCTGTGTGACTTCGGACATATTAACTTCCATTTAATTCCCTTGGACCTCAGTTTCATCATCTATAAAATGTAAGAGGTCCCTTCCAACTCTAGATCTATGATTACTGATGGGGAAACTCCCTATCCAATGCAAATCGGCATTTTCTCTGCAACTTAAAATCTTAAGAAAATTACTTAGAGAGCACCATGAGTTTGAGTACTTAACAACAGTCATACAGCCAGTAGGTGTCATAGGCAGACCTTCATCTTCCTGTCTCAAAGGCCAGCTCTCTCTCCATTACATTATGCTTACTCTTTTGTTGAATGGAATATAATTAAATTTAATTCTTATTTGTGTGGATAATACTGACCTTAGGAGGATTGTTGTGAGATACTTATATATATATATATATATATATATATATATATATATTACTCTCAACCTTCTTATATGGTATATGTTATATGTACATTCAACTCTATTTTCCTCTTGTCGATACCACATAATTGTTTTTCTGTAAAAAAAATGGAATATTTTGTCTCTTGAATTGAAAATTTGTTACATCTAATAAGACGAACATTAACAAGAGAATTTGTAATGTTACCATTTATAATGTTAATATTTTTGTATCATGTGATAACTTAATGTTCACTTCTAACAGCTAGTACTTTACTGGCAATACTAGCAATTAATTCTGCTACTTTTTTATATGAATACTGCATTCCAATTATTAAAAAAAACTCCATGTTTGTCATTAGCAACCTAACAAAAGAATTGTTTATTATAGACATCAAATTTAAAATAAACTCAAAGAAGACGACCATGACATAGAACTGTCACTATGATGATTTTAAAAAAATTTCCATAGTAACCTTTTATTTTTTGTGAAAAACAATTAAGTCCTACTTTTATAGAATAAGTAATACATTGACATGCCATAGGGACTCCCTGGTCTTCCAAAATTTCTAGCCAGGTTTCAGAGACTTTGGTCCATTCATTAGATGATGCCAATGCCTCCTCCTTCCATAAAGTATTATAGCACATTTAAGGTTACTGTGGGGCAACTACAGTGAACTACTGTATAACAGAATTAGGATTGATGGGGAAGAGACTCCTGGGGTTAGAACAAAAGGTCCAGCAACAATGATTAAGAGAACCATATATAAACTACAGGTGTTTTTGTCATTATAAGAGGCAAGTAGTCATAATATATATCCAAGAAAGTGAGATTCCCAATTTTACAATTCTAAAAACTGATATTTTCGAGATGAGAGGACTAATTTGTATATTAATAACTCACATTTATATAGCATTTTATAGTTTGCAAATCACATTCCTTACAACAGACTTATGAGATTGGTTATACAAGTATTATTTTCATTTTCGGATGAAAAAACTGAGACTGAGAGAGGCAATGTGACTTTTCCATTGTCTCATAGTTACTCATATCTGAGACAAGATTCAAACATAGATCTCTTGAACACAAGTACAGAATTCTTTCTACTATCTGATACTTACTTTCTTCTTTTATATCAATCAAGGTCTGCGTTTTTATTTCCATTCTCCACATGGGGGCAGAATTATATAACATGCCTGTAGCGTGATGTGCAGCTTTTGAAGTAATTTCATATATGTGCATATATGATATATAATAGATAATGATAGATTGATAATATAAATATCATATATATACATAACAGATGATATGTTTGTTTAATTCCAACAACGATTCTATAAGGTAGGCAGGGAAGATATTTTTGTCCCTATTTTATCATTAAGGAAAGAGGTTTAAAGAGGTCGATGATTTGTCCAAGGTCTTGGGGGTTATAATGGCAGAGCTGAGAACCCCCAACTTCTTATTTCTAGTCTAGCACACTTTCTACTAAGCTATTCTTCCTTTCTGAATAGGAATCAATGGTTTAACTTTTAAAATCTTTTCATAATGCATACATGATGGGGAAGGGCTAGAGAGTTAGGCTTTGGGGAGAGGGTCAATAAGGCATGCTAAGGATCAAACAGGAACGTGGATTTTAAAGGGGGTAGTAAACTTCATGAGGATAGCAATCTTGTTTCATCTGAACTTTATCTGCCCCGATTCCTGGTATAGTAACTTGGAAAAAATAAGTACTTAATAAATATATGTTGGAGTAAATGGAGATTTAGAGTCTTTGTAACTGTCAAAACTTCCTAGACTTTCTTACATTTTTCTATTTGTCTTATGGGTTTGTGAAGGGTAGGAAAATTGAAAGGACTTGTGGCAGCATCTGAGAATAGATTGAGGTTATTCTTAGATTTTTGAACACATATCACTTGCATTCTTCAGGATTTCTGACTTTAATTGAATTAATTTATTCATTTAGTATTTCTATCAAATTTATTTTAGTTCCTGTCACATAGTAAACCCCTAAGAAACATATTTTCCTGAGGAAGTTTTCAGAAGAAACCCCAGCTATCAGTAACCATATGAAAAAAAAAGTTCCACTAATGATTAGAGAAAAGAAAATTAGCACAAACCTGCGATTCTACCTCATACCCATCAACTAGCAAAGTTGGCTGAAAAAGGAAAATGACAAATGCTGGAGGGGCTGTCAGAAAATAGGTGCATGAATATACTGTTTTACCCCGAAATGCCACTACTAGGTCTATACTCCAAAAACATCAAATAAAGAAAAAAAGACTAATATGTACAAAAATATAGCAGCCCTTTTTGTTAAGTCAAAGAACTGGAAACTAAGAGAGTGCCCATCAGGTACAGAATGACTAAACAAATTATATATGTGGATTGATGAAATACTTTTGTATTATAAGAAAATATGAAGGTGATAGTTTTAGAGAAATCTGGGAACTGATATAGAATGACATGAGTAGAACTAAGTAAACAATTTATACCCTAACAACAACACTCTAAACATTTGAAACTCTAAACAGTGCAATGACCAACTATAATTCCAAGGGACTCATGGTGAAACATGCTGGCTACCTCCCGACAGAGAGGTGATAGACTCAGGGTATAGACTGAGACATATAGATTTTGGACACAGCCAACTCGGGATATTATTGTTCAAAAGAATAATAATTGAAAAAATAATTGAAAAAATTAAACAAAATTTTAATAAAAGAAATGCTTTTTCATAATTCATTCTCTAATGTAATATCACCAGGATATGTCCTAGGGTTGTTACTACAGATAACCACTTTATATTTTAAAGTTTTATCTATGAGATTGCCCTAGTAAAAACACAATTCTGGGTTTACCAACCATGGCATAACAAAAGACTAAATGTAGTCTTGATGTTTCTACCTGTAACTTAAAGATTTTCGACCTGAGACTTATGCCTTAACTTATCCTGCATTCTAATCAAGTAAATTCAATAGAATTTTCCTTCATCTGTTTTAGTTTGCTTCATAATAGTCTCCATCTCCTTTCATGATACATTATCTTGACTAATTGCATTTTAAAGAGCATTTTGTGCTAGAAAAAATAAATTAGGTCATGGAATAAACCTTCTTGGTAAAGGCTAAATATTTTACCACATCTTTTAAAACTCCATTACGTGCTGCGTTAATATTCCAACACTATTCCTGATCTTGCTATTTGTTCCTGACTTGTGTAAAGAATGTCTTAACAAATTATACTAAATGGAGTCTCCCAAGGGTAAGGCATACTCCCTAGTTTAAAAAATCAATATCCCCAAATTGGGACAGAAAATAGTACAAGAAATATATTTACCTCAGAAAAGTCCATAGAGTCCTGAAAGTCTTTTTTTTTTTTTTTAAGGAGAGGAAAGAATTACTATCCTAATGTTTCCTATACTCAATGGATTGAAATGTTAATTATTGTTGGTAGTTGATTTATAGAGGTATAGTAGAATTTGAATCACTTACCTGTATTTACCCCAGATACCTCTGAAGTAGTTTGGAGAAAACTTAGATGGTTATTTGCCTGTACTTAATACTTGGAGAGTCATTGAAAATCACTCCACTTCAACACAACACAAAGCTGTGACAATGCAGCAGAATCCAAATACCTTAGAGTAACAATAATAACGGCTAGCAAAAGAGCAGCATTGGCACAGCTGAGAGCGCCCATCTCCTCCAAAGCAAAGGAGCAATTTGGAGGGAAGCTTCAGGAATTAGTCACATCATTGATGAGCTGGTTGTGAAACAGTGTCCTAAAAATGACTTTTCTACACAGTATCTGGATGTAGTAGTGTCACCAGAAAGTTATTAAGGGGTTTTGAAATTATTGAAATTTACCTTGGTAGCTTTCAAAGTGCTTATTCAAAAAAGTTTAAAGAAAGATTTTTGTGTTTCTTGTTATGTTACAGTAAGCATGCACCTCACCTTTTTGTCTACAGCAATAATGACTCCTACCTAAGTCCGTATGCTCACAGGACTTAGAACTGGAAGGTAACTTGGAGATCATCTAGGACAGGAGTGGGGAACCTGCGGCCTCGAGGCCACATGTGGCCCTTTGGGTCCTCAAGTGCGGCCCTTTGACGGAATCCTAACTTCCTTAATAAAAGGATTTGTTTTGTAAGACTTGGATTCAGTCAAAAGGCCACACACAAGGACCTAGACAGCCACATGTGGCCTTGAGGCCGCAGGTTCCCTACCCCTAATCTAGGACAAGCCCTTCATTTTATAGGGAACTGAGACCCAGTATGTTTAAGTGACGTATCCAATAAGAAGTAGAATCAAGATTTGAACCCACATTGTTTTTATTTTTCAAGGCTCTTGGAGCACTTTGAAAATCTAAATTATAAATCTCAATTTCTTGTTCAAGAAACCCTAATAATGGATAGTGTTAGCTACAATTGACACATGAGTAAAACTGAGAAACAAAGAGGTTAAATGTTTTACAGAAGGTCATGGAGGTACTGTTTAAAATAGAAACCAAGACTACTGACTTGCAGTCCTAGGCTCTAACCACTTGACCGCACTCCCACCCAAGGATCCTTAAAAAATTTAGTGAGTTATTCTTCTTTGTAATTAGATGTAGTGATTAGAGTGTCTTTTACATTACACTGCATTTTCTCTCAAGGCAGGGTTGCAAGCCACATAGGACACTGTCCCTTGCAAAGCTAAACAAGGAATTTTCAATCTTGCAATACAATCTCTCGATATTTGTTTGTAGGTTTCACACATCAAAAAAAAAAAAAACAACAATGAAATCTATAATTTGTCAAATTATAATCTTTTCATTCTCCAAGTTCTGTGTCTATGAGAATTTGTAAATCTTTTGAAGAACATGCAATATTTAGCTTAGAAAATCTGGGCTTTCATATTTGGTTACAATTATACATCAGGGCCTTTCCTCCCATAATAATAAGTTTCTCAAAATTGTGGGTTTTCCCTATTTAAGGACAAATTAATGGGAATGTTAAGATATAATTCATCCAGCTATTAAGTCTTTTGGATCTTCAAAATTAGAAACTATTTGTATTCTCTGCCCTCCACAAAAGAGATAAAGAAGGAATGTGTCTTATATTGTGGCATGTTAAAAAGCAATCTTTTGATTTAAGAGATTAAAAAGTAAACAGCCTACACTGACAAGCTAGTAAATCATGTTAAAAAAAAAAACAACTTAGTCTTTCTAAGCTATGTATCATTTATAAAAGTTTTGACCTAATATATAACTATTGTGTAAATTATACATTTTTAAAAGTTCATACTAGTACCTTTTCAAGATAAAATGCTAATTCTAACTTAAAGTGAAAACTGAAAGTGCTGAAAATGGCTTGAATTCCTGAAAAAGGAATTTTAATCTTATATAGTATTCTAACAGTTACAAACAACACAATACATTTTGCAACTTGAGGATTCCATTTTATAAGGTGATTGATATGAGAGAGCTAATTTTCCCTTACGACTGTTCATTTTGAGAAAATAACATCTTGATATTCACCAAATTATATGACAGTCTTATGTAGGGATTTATACATATATTCTGAATGCTGTCATCTAATTATTTGGAAATTTCATTCTAAAACCACGAATTTAGTTAAGTGGTAACTTTGCTTTCTTTTTTCAGCATATTTGAGTGAATCTTTTAGAATTTTTCAGACTTAGAATTTTTCAGTAAAAGAATCTGTTGGGCAGAGTTCCTTTTTAGGACCACTGTTATATCTGAAGACCCTCTAAAATTTTGTGAAAAAAGGACCTGAGAAAGAGACCCGCTCTACTCCCAAACTTTCCTGTTTCTGTTGAGTGTACCAACATTGTTGACTATGTGTGTGTGTGTGTGTGTATACTACATGTATGTGTATAATGTATATACATATTTACTAAACTGATATTTTTTTGTCTCTTTAAAAAATCTTTGAAAAAAAATTTTTAAAAATCTTTGTTGCGGTGAATGGCTTACTGGGTAAAGAAGGAAGAAGTATATTCAAAAAATGAATATATTCAGAAATAAAAACTAAACGTATCAATGAAAATAAAATAAATTTTATAGTAAATAAATAAAAATAAAAATTTCAAGGGAGTGGTAATGAGTAGATTCAGCCGGGTGCATTCCTGAGTATCTTCCCGCTTTAAAGACTACAAGGCCTGATCGAACTGTGCCTGAATCCAACATCACTGCTTTAGTGCTGTGAAATGCTGTCCCTCTTTATGCTAACTTCTATAATTCCCAGATGTATGTAACTGTCTTGATAGGAACACAGTCTTTCTTTTTTCTTTTGAGCTAGACCAGGTAAGGCATATATTTTCCCCACTAGAGACTAGAGAGTGTTATGCAGTAGACTTTTCAGAGATTTTCTCAATAACATCCAATCTGAGACTGAATACAATATCATTCAGGGAGAAATTATCAAAGCCTGTCAGCTTGTTCTCTAACTGTTATGCCCTCCTCTAGCTACTCTTTCTTCCTTAGAACATTGAGGAAATGATCCATCACAGTACACTATCCTCCAGTCATCCAGGTTCATAACCTGTGTCATCCTACCAGGGGTGGGGAACTTGCGACCTCAAGGCCATGTGTGGCCTTCTAGGTCCTTGGGTGTGGCCTTTTGACTAAGTCCAAGTTTTACAGAGCAAATCTTTTTATTAAGGGGATTTGTTCTGTGAAGTTTGGATTTAGTCAAAGGGCCAACATGAGAACTTAGAGGGCTGCATGTGACCTTGAGGCCACAGGTTCCCCATCCCTGTTAGACTCTTTTGGTTACCCCATTGGCCCCATCCAGTTGGTTACCCAGTACTATTTATTCTATTCTATAACATCTCATATGTATTCCCTTCATTCCCATGACCACTGCCTTTATGCTGGCATTTATCACTACTAGTATGGCCTATTGTAATAAACTCCTATTTTGTCTGTTTCAATCAACCAATCAGTAAACATTTATTAAGTATTTATTATGTGCCTTGCATGGGAGATACAAAAAAGAAACAAAAGGTAATCCCTGTCCTCAAGGAGCTTACAATTTATTGGGGCATGGAAACATATTTACACAAAGCAAGCTATATACAGGATAAATAGGAAATAACAGAGGAAAGGCTCTAGAATTAAGAGGAGTTGGTAAAGGCCTCCTATAAAATATGAGATTTTAGTTGGGATTTAAAGGAAGTCAGGAAAGTCAGTAGGTGGAGTTGAAGAGGGAGAACATTCCAAGCATGGAGGACAGATAGAGAAAATGACCAGAGCCAAGAGGAGGTGTGTCTTGTTTGTGGAACAGCCAAGAGGCCAATGTCACTGGATCAAAGAGTATGCGGGGGGGGAAGTAAGGTGCAAGAAGAATGGAAATATAGGAAAGGGCTAGGTTGTAAAGGTTTTTGAATGCCAATCAGAGCATTTTTAATCCTAAAGTCAATAGAGAGTTTAAAATAAACAAGTGTTAATAAATAAACTGGAGTTTATTGAATAGAGGAGTGACATGGTTGGACCTATGCTTTAGGAAAAGTATTTTGGTGGCTGAATGAAGAATGGATTGGAGTGGGGAGAAGCTTTAGACGGTCAGACTCTCCAGCAGGCTGTTGCAATAGTTTACATATGAGGTAATGAGGGTCTGCACTAGGATGGTGGCAGAGTCAGAGGACAGAAGAGGGTAGACATAAGGTGATTTTGGAGGGGAAAGTACTAGCAGCTTTAATCAGAAAGTACAAACCTTTCTGTATTCAGAAAATACAAATCTATTAGGCAAGGCTTCATGTAGAAGGTAGCACTTGAGCTGATTCTTGGGGGACACCAGGGATTCTGAGAGGCAGAGGTGAGGAGGAAGTATATTCCAGGCATAGGAGGAGGGCCAGTGCAAAGATCCAGAGATGGGAAATGGAGAATCATATATGAGGAACATAAGGAAAGCCCCTTTGACTGGACCATAGAGTGTATTAGAGGAAACTGTTCTAATAAGACTCCAAAGGTAGATTGGAACTTGGTTGTGAAGAGTTTTAAATGTCAAAAAAAGGGATTTATATTTGCTCTTAAAGGTAATAGGAAACCATTGGAATTTAGTGAGTAAGGGATTGATGTGGTCAGATTTCCACTCTAGGAAAACCCTTTGGCAGCTATACGGAAGACAGATTGGAGTAGGGGGAAAGTTAGAACAAAGGGACCAATTAAAGGGCTATTGCAGTAGTCTAGGCAAGAGGTAACGAGGGCCCAAACTAGTGTGGTGACTGTGAGTAGAGAGGAGACAGGAGAAAACAGTGTTGTGGAAGTAGAAAGGAGATTCGGCAACTGGATGTGTGAAGTGAGCAAGAAGTAGAAGCTGAGGAAAACACCTACGTGGCGGACCTCGGTAACCTAGAAAAATGGTAGTACCCTTTTCAGTAATTGAGGAAATTCAGAAGAGATATGAGTTTCTGGGGAAAGATAATTAGGTCAGTTTTGGACTTAGTAAGTTTGAGGTGCCCACAGGATATTACATTTGAATATCCAAAAGCCATAGGGTGCTAGCTTTTAGAAGAAAGATCGGTATACTGTAAGTTGGGGGGTCATCTATGTTAGGATGATAGGTAAACCTATGAGATCTGATAAGATTATCAACTGAGAAAGTATAAAGAGAGAGAGAGGAAAAACAAGAACCAAAGATAGAGGTCTACAGCATACCCACAGTGAGGGTACAGGATATAGATGATGACCTAGCAAATGAGACTGAAAAGTCACATAGGAGGAGAAGCAAAAGAGAGCAGTGTCCCCCCAGAAATGAAGAGAATGGATTCAGGAGGAGTGTGTGGTCCCTCATGGCAAATACTGCAGGAGGTCAAAATGAATGACGATCATCAAAAGGCCATCAGACCTACCCATACCTGGGGATACAGAGATAAAAGTGAAACACCTCTAATGGTTAAAACTCTCTCTTTTTTTAGATTTCATGGGATGTATTCATCACAATAGAGACTATAACTAATACTCTCCCCACTCCAAACCAGGAGATATAAGCTTTTTGAGAGTGGGTATTATTTCATTTTTGTCATTATGTCTTTAGCACCTAGCATAGTGCCTTATTCATATAGGGTTAGGGACTGAGCTGTTACTCCATTCATATTAGGAGCCCCCCCTTCCATGAGGAAATTCTTTTTACCAATGTTGGTCAGCATCTTCTTTGCAGCCTTAGAGAACTGCCTAGCCCTAGAGCACTGAGAAGTTGACTTACTCAGGATCACACTGCCAGTATGCCAAAGGTAGAACTCTAACCCAGGTCTTCCTGGTTCTGAGGCAGGCTCTCTGTCTACTGTGCCTCTCTTTTTATTTAGTATATGCTTAATCAATGTTTGCTCAATTGAATTGAAAAAAAAACTTAAATAGATTCAGGATTGACTATAATAAGATCACTCTAGAAGCAATAATGCCAGAAAAGATTATGATTTAAGGGGGAAAAATTAGATACTTCTTTGGTCTAATTGTTTAATATACAATCCCACCATTATGGGAAGTTAGTCATTAGTGGCAAGAATATACATTGAAGATGCTTGAGGATAGGACATGGACAGGCTCTGGGTTAGTCTGGGTCAGAGGGTAACTGGGTGTTTGCCCAGTGGTCCACTAAGTAACCTGACTTTTTCTAAGATGGAAAGAATATCAGTTATCTGTTAATTTCCTAAACTCTGTGTTAACATCTTAGTGTTAAGGGAGAGCAGCTAAGTGGTGCAGTAGATAGATCACTGGTCCTGGACTCAAGAGGACCTGAGTTCAAATTTGACTTCAGACATATAACACTTATTAGCTGTGTGACGCTGGGCAAGTCACTTAACCCCATTGTCTAGCAAAAAACAAACAAACAAACAAAAATCTTAGTGTTACGGGAATGTGTTAGCTGGATTTGGGGACATGGAAGAAGGTACTTCTGCCAACTCTGAGACTGAGAAACAAAATAAATTTGTTCTAACCTTCTAGTACCTAAAGCAGACATAATTCATCAGTGGATGCTCACACTCCTTTGATGTCCTTGCTATTTGGTCCAAGTCTTATACAGTCAAAGACAGAGAATCATTCTTGGGCAGCAAGCTACAAAGATATGACAGTACTATGACCAGAGGCTTGCATTCTTGGCAAAATATTCTAATGTCCTACCCTCTGGCATATATCTGACAGTTTGTCAACTTCTGACGTATTGAGATTAAATTTGTACTGCTCCAGATTGTGGAGCATCATTTTATCATATTTTCATGATACTTTCCTTGGTCAATCATGAATTAGCCATTTGTGTTACATGTACATATATTTAGATCTTCCATCTTGAATAAAAAGGACAGCCTGTTCAAATACATAGAACAATGGCCAATTTTTTGCTGGGTTTATTACTAACATTTTTTATTGTGCCTCCCAATAGTTTACCTTTCAGTATTATTTGTTTTAAAGTTGCTAGAAAAACTGCTAAATATTTGGAGCTCTATTATTGGTTTGGAACTTAGTGAAATATTGTTTTAGAATGGGGCTTTTCCTGTAACACATAGTTAATGACCAAACTGAAAATAAGGTATATATACCTTAATCCCCATTTTACAACATATACTATGGTCAGATCTCCACACACCTAGAAGTAATCTCACTGTCCTCAGCAGTGAAGTCATTCAGACCTCAATTTAAAGAGCATTGTCTACTATCTGAAACAAAATGTAGAAACACTGGAAAGAATCTCAAAAAGAACAGCTGAAAAGAAGGCTAATGAGGGACAGGTTTATAGAGAATTTTTATGAGAATGTCCAAGAACAGTTTCTGTGTAAACGGTCATGGGACTAAACAAAAAGAAAAATAGGCTTAAATTATTCTCAGTTTGACAGAACCATCTGACTGGGCTTTGCCTCTTACTACCTGTATGACCTTATAAGTACTTTAACCTCTATAAAATGATGTTAGATCTGATAACCTCTAATGTTCTTTTTAAAACTTTATGTTCTATGACTGTCATTGGCTGTTGAAGGAACTTGTGTGGTCTCCAATATGGAAGTCTCTAACATAAAATAGATAGTTTGGCCTGTCTAGAGACAGAAGAAGAAACCAAATGACTTACATAAGTCTCTTCACATTTTATGCTTCTATAATGGTAATGTCTAGCAGATATTATATGACTAATCTAAAATTAGCTCATTTTTGTTATCGTCATAAGTGATACTATGGTAGCTACTTTCAAGTGAGAACTTAAGGACTGATTCAAAGAAGTAAATCAATGGCAAAGAAGTTGATGGGAGATAGATATATTTAATCATAGGGTGACAAAAAGAGTATCTTAGCTATCTTTTCTGTTTTTTTTTTTTTTACTTATTGACATACTCTGCACATAGCATACTATGAAGTTTATTTACTATTACTATTGCTTTGTGCAGCCTCCCCTGGGGGAAAAATGATAGTTTTAGCCTCCTATATGGCTAATCTTATACCTTTTAAAAATATTAAAATTAAGAGAACAACAAAATGATACAACTATGTCTAGGACTAGACCATCTGCTGTAATGGAAAGACTTCCAAATTAAGTAAACTTTGTTACATTAAAAACTAACTTTAGCATAATTATGTATACAAAATACCATAGAGATCTCAAAAAAAATTTTTTTCCATCTAGACCAGAAACCCATCTACTTACAGGAAGAGGTTTATCATTCATTTCTTTTAGGACTAGGAAATGTAATTTTGACCTTAAGTCAAATTTAAGCCAAAAAGAATTTTTTTTCTACTTTAGAAGCTGTGATTGCCAATACAGCTTCTTTACCTAAAATCTGTTCTGCCCTGAAATTTAAAAACAAAAGTAGTTTTCAGAAATCCTAGAGAACAAAATCTTCAGAATAATTTGCCTTGTTTGAGGATAGGTGGTAGATGAACAAAGTGTGTTGTTTATTTAAAAGGGACAGTGTTTTCAGTGTATGTGTATTTAATATTTTAGCCATATAGTGTCTGTTTTTTGAGTAAAAGCATTTTTCATTTAAAATTTTAAATATTAATTAGAGATTTTATTCATTTGTTTAATTTACTAGCAAAAGAGATTTTGGAAACCTATAAAATGCTAATATACAAATCTTTGATTGTAAATATTATAAACTTATGGCCAAGGGGAAAACATTGACTACTATCAAAATGATTTCTTTAAACACTGTAAAAAAGAAGTTGTCAGGATTATATGGCATAAAATGCTGAATTATTTGGTATGACATTATTGTACTGATTAATATATAGTTACTGGAAATATTTTGTCGATAAGTTTTTTAGATAATTTGATATCAAACTTTACTAACATTTTAGTGATTACTAGATTGTAGCTGATTTTTTTCCCTGTAGTTGCCATAGTTATATATGTATTAAATGTAAAATATATATAAATGTGTCACATTTAATACCCATACCCTTAGGTTAACTTCATGTAAATTTTTATGTATTTGATACAGTATGGCAATTACAGAAAGAAAAGATTATGTATATAAATAAAATATATCAACTTTACTAATATATATTCCTAAGGCAACTATAGAAAGAACATATTATTTATATATAAAATATATCTATTATATTTACTATACATATGCTTAAGGCAACCATAAGGGGAAAAATCAAATATATTCTATATAAATATTGGTAACTTTTACTATATATGACATATACACAAAAATATAATATATCTATATCTATAATATCTATCTATCATGGGTGTGATGGTTAAAGTCCAAACTGCAACTAATGTTGAGATTAAATGCTCACAATTGCTGCTGTCATTGACTTTTGTCTGACACATTCGCTAAATCCAAGCCATTCTGGTTCCAGAAGTTGATACAATATTATGTGGGTCAGAGGTTAGGGTTAAAAACAGGCAAAAAAAAAAAATCACAACTTTCCTACTCTAACACTTTAGTGAGCTCCTTGTCCTTACTCTAGTCCTTTTATTTTGTGTTAACACACAGAACTCTGTGTTGCACATTCTAGGTCTCATACTCAATGGCTCCTTTTTTTATAGAAATAGATCTTTTCCTTCAAGCATTTCAGTACTTAGATGTCCAGTACTACATATTATTAGCTTAGAGCCCATCAAGTTGAACCTCCACATTTTACAGATGGGAAAACTAAAGTTTAGAAGTTAAATGACTTAGAAACATTATGGGTATAGAGTCAGGGCTAGACTTCTTAGCTCCTAGTAGTACAATGCCATACTTCCAATAAAAACATTCTTATGTTTACTCAAGATATCAACCAATCAAACAATGAACAAACATTTATTAATCACCTACTATGTGCCAGGCATAGTGGGGGCAGCTAGGTGGTGCAATGGATAGAGTGCTGGGCCTGGAGTCAGGAAGACTTATCTTCCTTAGTTCAAATCTGGTCTCAGACACTTACTAGCTGTGTGACCCTGGGCAAGTCATTTAACTCCGTTGGCCTCAGTTTCCTCATCTGCAAAATGAACTGGAGAAGGAAATGGCAAACCAGTCCGGTATCTTTGCCAAGAAAATGGGATCACAGAGAGTTGGACATGACTGAAATGACTGAACAATAGTGTGCCAGACACTATGCTAAGCACTGGGAATGCAAAGACAAGATTCTTATAAGAGTCATATGACTTATAAAAGGGCCCCAATGCTCCTAGAACTTATCTATTCTCACATTGTAGCCCAGGAGCTAGATTTAATGGACCTGATCCACTGTCAGTAGCTCTATTTTAAGCTACTTTTTTTTTGGACCAGAGCTGTAATTCCATTAGTACAGGGAACTCCTACTGAGGAACATCTGGCACCTTTTTGGCAACTTACAGTCTTGGGAAGTTGCCTGGGTTACTAAGATGGGAAGTGACTTGCCAATATGTCACCTAGCCAATATGCGGTAAAGATGGGACTTGAACCCAGGTCTTCCAAACTCCAAGAACTTCTAGTCCTCTATTCACTATGCTGAGTTACTTTTTAAACTACATTAGCTGATGAAACAGACGGGTAATCTATATTATGCAATGGTCATTGTTGGGCCATGGTCATTACATGATAGTTCTGTTGCGATTTTGGCTACTGCCTATAGTAGAATGTGATGATGTGGAACAAAGACTCTCCTCTCAATCTTCTACTTTACCATTCTTTCTTTTTTTAAAATAGTATTTGATTTTTCCAATTACATGTAAAGACAATTTTTAATGTGCCTTTTTAAAATTTTGAGTTCTAATTTCTTCCTTCCTCTCTTCCCCCCTTCCTAAAAAGGTAAGAATTTTAAATGTTATATATGTGCTGTCATGTAAAACATATTTCCTTATTAATCATGTTGTGAAAGAAGAAACAAACCAAAAGGGGAAAAATACATGAAAAAGATAAAGTGAAAATAATATGCTTTTATCTGCATTCAGACTCCATCAGTTCTTTCTCTGAATGTAGATAGCATTTTCAGTCATGAGTCCTTTGGAATTATCTTGGATCCTTGTATTGCTGAGAAGAGCTAAGTTATTCATAGTTGATCATTGTACAATGTTGCTGTTACTGTGTTACAATGTTCTCCTGGTTCTGTTCACTTCACTCAGCATCAGTTCATGTAAGTCCTTCCTGTTTTTCTGAAATCTGCCTGCTCGTCAGTTCTTATAGCAAAATAGTATTCCATTACATTCATATACCACAGCTTGTTCAGCCATTCCCCAATTGATGGGCATCCCCTCAATATGCAGTTCTTAGGTACCACAAAAAGAGCTGCTTTAAACATTTTTGTAGATATAGGCCCTTTTCCCTTTTTTTTGTTTCTTTGCCAATACCTTACAGAGAGAGAAAAGGCAGAATGAGGTGAATTGATTTTACCTCCCCTAGCTGTCCTTTTGACACTTCCTGACACTCCCAGTAGAAGAAAGAGGTAGGTGTGCTGACTACACTCTGTGTGTGTGAGAAAGAGATTATTAAACACTGGCCATAGAGGAGAGAATATAGAAGAGGGAATGTGGCTTAGAATGGAATAAGCACATAAAAGTCAACTGAATTTCATCAGAATAATAGTATGAACATGTAACGTGTCAAAAGATACAAAGAGTTATCAATTATACAAAGAATTATGAATTATTTTCAGTTTCAGCCGCACATTGCTCACCAAAAGCGATGTGCCTATAAAGATAAGGTTGGAGATGGCAACTTCACTGTGTATTCTGTGATGATTATTGCTTCAGGATTTGTGTCCAAGAACAAGGTACAAAAAGCAGAAGTCTGTAGTCACTCGGTGAAATGGCAAGGATGATGTGCAGAATGTTCCCCACCAAAAATCAGTGGTAGCAGATGGACCAGAGATTCTTGCATGTGGGAAGAGAAACTATTGATGAGGATAACAGATAGACTTTCCAACTTACACATTATAATTAATAGGACCACATATAGCCAACCAGAAATCTGACAACTCAAATGAGATAATGTATATAAAACACCTTTTAAAACTTAAAGCACTTCATGTATGCCATAAATCAATTATGATTAGTTGACAATGATTTATTAAGCACCTACAATGTGACAGGCCCCATGTTAGTCTATGAGGTTGGAAAGACATTAATAAAATAATCCATGCCTCAGGAAGCTCATATTTTATAGGGGCATATAACCTGTACATATAAGAGTATATATGAAATTACATGCAAAATAAATACAAGGTAATTTGTGGGAAAAGATACTAGCAACAAAGGAGGAATCAGGAAAGGTGTCATGCAGGAGGTAGTGTTTTAGCTGAGCTTTAAAGGAAACTAGGGATTCTTAGACATGAAGATAAGGAGGGAGTACATTCTAGATAGGAAGTACAGGCTATGCAAAGCTTAGGAGACAGGATACAGTGTTAAATGTGAGGAACAGTAAGAAGACCAGTTTAGCCAGAACAAAGAATGTATGAAAGAGAGTAAGGTACAGTAAGACTAGGTAGGTAGACTGGAGATAGGCTGTGGAGAGACTTGATTGCTGAACTCAGAAGTCTACATTTGATCCTAGAGGTAACAGAGAACCACAAGAGTTTCTCGAGGAGAGGCACAAATGACATGGTCAGACATGTGCTTTAGAAATACCGCTTTGGCAGCTATGTGGAGGACAGATTTAAGAAAGCTGAAATTCAAGTCAGGGAGACAAATGAGGCAGCTATTGCAATGGCCTAGGTTAAAGGCAATGAGAGTCCAAATAATAGCTGTAACTGTGTAAGTGGAGAGAAATGGATAGAAGTGAGAAATGTTGGGTCAGAAAAATCTGCAAGACTTGGTAACCTACTGGTAATGTGAGGTGACAAAAAGTGGAGAGTTGATGATGACTCCAAGTTTGGAAACCTGGGTGACTAAAAGGTTGATGGTACCCATCACAGGAATATTTATTAGGAAACTTCATTCCACATGATTTCAGGATAGATGTTCATAATGCATAAGTAGAGAAAATTTCCAATTTTGTAGCTATTCCAAAAGGGTTATAATTTTTTTAATCATTAACAACTTGCATTACTTATGTCTTAGAGCTATGGTGAAGAAAGTGATTTTCAGACTTTGAATTTGTACATAAATGTGAGTTCTTATTTAGATATGATACCTAAGCTGAAATAAGCAATGAATTCCTCAAAGATCCACAAGATGGTGCTGTCAAATGGAGTTTAGATCCTATTTAATCATACCAATATGCTTGTTTCCAGGAACCTATTTATTAAACAGAATCTAAAAAAGCTATTCTGTACTAAAACTGGTAGTACATGACCACATAAACCATAGACTTTCCATTGTAGTTTAGTGATGATTTTAAGAGGCAATGGAATTTGGTCAATAATTTATCTTTCACAATAGGGACAAGCAATACTTTCTCATGATAATGTGTATGACATGTTTATCCTGCTAAATCCTTGGTCAGCTCTGCTTTTGTTTCCAACAACATTTTGTGAAAGGACTGAGTTGGGACTTCACTTCAACTCTTTTGATCTAATGCTTTTCTCAGTTGGCAAGGATAAGGACTATAAAGTGCATTTTTTTCCTTTAAGGTAGGTTTTTTATTACAAATATTAATGAAAGTCACCAAATACATAGGTAAGAGAAAAGATAATAATCCTTATATATGAATATGTGTTAGGAAAATGTTAATAATCCCCATTGAATTTATATACATATTTGTATTCAACCTGTTGGTGTAGGTATTTCTTTGTTATTTTTAAGAACAAATTACTCAGTTACATTACTTCTATATTTGAGGTTTGGTATAAGACTAGAAGATTAAGTGCTTCTATAGAGCAAATAGTTTGAATAATATTCATTACTCAAAGAGAGACTCATCATTCTCCAGAGAATTTGGTATCAGAATTGCCTGAAGGATACTTTTATTCTGGAGGATTTTTCTAGACTTTCCTGCTATTCATATTTTCATTAATCAGGTAAGAAGACCTAATTGTTTTTGCTATTCAAGGTAATCTTTTTAAAGGAATTGCCTCAAAAAAGCATACAGTTTCATGGTAATGAAAATATTTTAAGTTTAGGGGTTCTTTTTTCCAACTTGTAAGGAAACCATAATATTGAGCAGTTTTACATGTTTCAGAAGAGTGAAGTTATTAGAAGCAACCAAAAGAATATACAGTGGAACTTGAGTTTAGATTTAAAGAAGTAAAACAGGTATTTCACACCGGTCATATTTATATTCAGCAGTAAAAACACAGTGGAATCAAAAGTACTTTTACAGGCAGACCTATAACTGCAAATGTCACCAACTGAAGGAAGAGAAGAATTCCATCTGGAAGGGCTGAAGTGTAATACAGAATAAACACTCCCAGCTCACATGGGGTAAAGAGAAATGGAAGTAAAAAAGATCTGATTGGCAAGGTTGGGGAGTGCGGATGGAAGCAAGAAAAATGAGTAATTTTTCTCAAAACACAATAGATAAACCAAGAAATTTCCCAAGAGGAACAGCACCATATAAGTGGTGAATAGGTTATACTATTCTCCAAACAGAGTATTAAGAATGCCGATATTGGGAAGGATATGAGTGCAGTGCAATCATACTGCCTAGTTAAGGACATGATTACTGAATCTCCCTTATTCTTAACTGTAATTGTCTTTTCCATATAATTATCTAATTTTAAATTCTGCTTTTCCATAGAATTGACAAATTGAGTCTCTGTACCGATTTCTCTCAGGTGATATTTTTATGGTTAATTCCCAGCAACATATCTCTAATATATTTTACAAAAATGTGTCCATTTAGTTTAATGTCACTCATTTATTTAGAAGGTAATATAGATTTCAGTATTCCTGGTTTGTGGGACCAATATCTACCTTGGCTTTTAGTGAATTCTCTTTCAGTTGTCCTCAAGGGATACAAACTACTAATATACTGGGAAAGTGAAAGAGATAAGATTGGAGATAAGGCAGATAGTTAAATAAAATGGACTCAATTTCCTCTCTGCCCCCTAAAGAAATAAATGTTTGCCATGCAAGGTAAATTGAAAGGAAAGAAACAGCAAAAATCTGTTTAAAAACTGGGATATGTTGGGGAGAAATAGACTATAACATTCTGGTTGCTATCATAACCATAGAAATTATTGTGCTGAAGGGACTGTCCCTCAAACTAGAGGGAATTCATGATTATCCAAAAGGGATCCTTTTCAATACAAGAGGGACCCTCTCTGGATACATCTGGATTTTGAAACATGAATAAATATCTCTACTCACTGACTCCGATTCTCATATAAAGAACTTCAACTTTCACAGAGGTTGAACCTAGCTCATCTTCACCATATAGGTTCCTTTTAGAATTAACATTCATTTATAGATGGAAGGGAGAATGGAAGGAAATTTTTAAACTATTATTATAATCAAAAGTTTATATAGCTTTACTAGTACTATGCAAAAATACCCAGTCAGATTCACATCTCCTCCCTCCCTGCTCCCCCCCCCCCCAGTTCTGGTCATGGGATTATAAAATTTAGAGTTGGAAGGAACTTTAGAGATCTTAGAATCTAATCCTTCATTTTATAGTTTAAGAAACTAAGGCCCAGAAAAGTTAAATGATTTGCTCAAGGTCACGTAATTAGTAGCAGAGCTAACATTTGAACCTGATTTTGAATTTAGTGCTCTTTCATTTGTCACAGGAAGTAATGGGGTTATGCTATGTCTACTCTGAGATGACACTACTAACCACAGTAAAGGGATATTTGATGAGTTGTTTTTCTAGTAATGGTGATAAATTTGTCTTGATCCATTCATAGTCCTAATCCATTCATATCATTTTCATAATAATAGCTAACATTTATATACAGCTCCTACTAGGTGCCAGGCAGTTTGTCAAGAACTGTACAATTATTATCTTATTTGATCCTCACAACAACCCAGGGTAGAGGGTAGGTGCTATTATAACCCCATTTTATAAATGAGGAAACTGAGGCAAACAGGTTAAGTGTCTGGCCCAGGATCACACAGCCAGTAAGCGAATTAGGCTGAATTTGAACTCAGATCTTCCTGACTCCAGGCCCAGCACTCTATCTATTGCACCACCAATCTAACTATAACATTCTGTGAACTTTGAGAGAGAGCTTGAAAGAAGGATAAGATTAAAGAAAGAGTATAGATTGTGAACAAGATTAGAACTAAGACAAGACTTAGAACTAGAAGGAAATATATGATCCTCCAGCCCAACCTCCTCATTTTACAAGCAAAGAAATGGAGAACAATACCTCATGGATAGTAGGAAGAATATTGTATTTGAAGTAGGGAATTTTGGATTTGAATCTTAGCTCTGTCCCTCATTACTCATGTGATATTATAATCACTTAAACTCCACAGACTTCAGCGTCCTCCTCGGTACAATGAAGGTGCTGTACCAACAAGAAGTTCTGTAAAGTATTTTCTAGCTCTAAATCAGATGTTACTACAACTGGTCTATCCAGATAAAACAAGCATCCATTAGTGTATGAGTTTCATGTTCTAACAAACAGCTCACAAAATTAGAAAAAAAAACTTAGAGTTTCTTCAACCCTAGTCTTGGGTGTTTCTGAAAGATTTCACAGAATTTTAGTTCACTTCCCCATAGATTGTTTTGTTGTTTCTTTAGCTCTGTTTACTGCATGGTTAAGTGTCCAAAGGTGCTCTTAATTCCAGGCACCTGATTTCACAGTTACTCCTAAGTGGGGTGGGGAGGGGGAAGGGAAGGGGAAGAGGGAATTATGTTCATAACCTTACATAGTTCATTTAACAATTAATGATTTTTTTTTAGTTTTTAAAACAGAATTCATACCTTTTCTCAACTCTGAATATTTGTCTGCTTATAACAATATAAAGCAATAATTACTGAAGAAAGTATGTGCCCTAAATATATCTTTTCAATGGGACTACACCCATAATGGATCATTCTCCCATTTGGGAAGGGCCAGGTCTTAGATGGAAACCCTGACCAATTAACTTATGAAATTAGGACAGAAAGCATCAATCTGAAGACACAGTATCTCCTTGAGTCAATATTTCCGTATTATCTGTGGATGCTTTGCATTCTTAGACCATCTGACACTTTCTTTGTGTTTTTAATCATGTATGGAGGAAGAAGAAACGGACTATAGCATTATTTGGTGTTCTTGAATACTCTTTCACTGGGTAACTGAGCTGTTAATGTAAAACAGTTCAAACAGAAATGGTAAAACAAGCGATTAAAATTGTTCGTGGTTGGCTTGAAAGTGAGTGACATTTTGGACAAGCAATAGCATTGGTGAAAAGAGGAAAACATCTCCTTCATGGTATATTTCAGTTTGTTCCTGAATTTTTGGGGGCTAATCTAGTCATTTTATTTTTATAAATGTTTTATTTATACTTTTGGGGGCATATCATTAAATTTCTCAGTGACACCCCCAATAGTACATTCTTCCCCCTCCCCAAACAAATATAATTAAGCAAAACAAATACATTGACTACACCTGACAATATATGCCTCATACTAAACTCATAATTTCTCATCTCTATGCTCTGAGAATGGAAGTATATTTCGCTGTCAGTCCTAAAATCAAAATTGGTCACTGCATTAATTAGAGTTCTAATGGCCTTTTATGTTATTTTGATTTGTATTATTGTAGTCATTGTATGAGGTATTCTTCTTGCTCAGTTCACTTTGTATTGGTTCATACAAATCTTCCCAAGATTCTCTGATTTCTTCATAATTGTTTCCTTTGGACCAGTAATATTCCATTACATATATATATGTACACACATATACACACACACACACACACACACATATATATATATATACACATACATATATATAAAACATTTTGTTCAGTTATTCCCCAATTGATGGAAGTCTGTTTCTATTTTTTTGGTGCCATAAATAGTGCTGTTAAAATATTTCTATGCCAACCCCTTCATTTGACAGTTGAAGAAACTAATGCCCAAGGAGAAGAAGTAACTGCCAAGGGTCACACAGGTATGCCACAAATAGAATTCAAACCTAGGTTTTTGCCCCTATCCTACAGCTGTCTCTCATGAATCATGATTCTTTCTAGAATGTCATTATTACAAAATTCCTGCATATAGACCTGCCTTTTAGTAAAGTTCAAAATCCGCTTTAAGAATTGATTTTTAATTTTGTACTTAGGACAAATACTCTTGAAAACAATAAAGCTCAGGAGAAAAACCATAGGGAGATGTTTCAGGCTAGTCTAAATTTTGCAGTGTGAGTTATCACTGTACGAAGTATAAAAAAGATCAAGGAAAACTTGGATAAATTAGTTTAACTCCAGACTCCTTGCTTAATATCATGTCACAGCATCATAGAATCACAGAGCTTGAAGTGACCTCAGCAGCATTATAATCTAAATTCTACCTAAGCAAGAATTCCTCATGCAACACACCTGACAAGTGGTCATCCAACCTTTGCTTGAAGACCTCCATTGAGGGGGATAGCTTACCTGAGGCAGTGTACTGCAGTGGAAGGAATCCTGACTCTGTCACTCCAGTGTGACCTGGGCAAATCACAAGCCACATTTTCTTCATCTACAAAATGAAGAGGCTGAACTACATAACCTCTAAGGTTCCTTCCAGCTATAGGTCCGCGATCTGAATGTGGCCCATCTCACTTTGGGATAGCTTTAACAGTGGGAAGTTTTTTTTTTTTCTTACATCAAGTCTAAATGTACCTCTTTGCAACAATTCATACATTGCTCTTAGTTCAGCTCTCTGAGACCTAACAGAATACATCTAATCCCTTTTTCATGTGATAGCCTTTCAGATACTTAAATACAGCTATTATGTCCCTCAAAATCTCTTCAACAGGATAAACATCCCTTTCTAAAATGAATTTCCTGGAACTTTACAAAATACTCCAGATGTAGTCTGTGTGATGTAGAGTATAGAAGGTTTCTCACCTCTCTAGGCCTTGACATATTCCTTTCTTAATGCACTCTAGGATTGAATTCTTTCTTCTCCCCACTCATATGCCATTTTTGACTTGTATTGAGGTTTCAATCCATTAAAACACCCACATTTTTTTTTCCACACAAACTACTATCTACCCACGCCTCTCCCATCTTTCACTTGTGAAGTTGATACTTTTTTTTCAACTCCCATTTAAGATATCCTGACTGAGATTGAAGGGAATCTCATACAAAGTGTAGAAGATGACCCCCTCCTCGATACCCAGCTTCTGCTGCTACATTTACTACATGTTCCTTTCAGACCTAGATTCCATGCTCTTCCTTCAGTCATTCTAGCAAATCTCCTATTGTTAATACATATTGTATTTGTGGTTTTAGTATTTTGGTGGTATCAGTAAGAAAGGGCAATGGGGTTGACAAACAATGTACAGAAATATGACCACTTAAGCCAGAAATCACTCTTACAATACGCTTGTATTGGTGCAACATGATAAAGAAGAAGGCAGACTACAGGAGGAAAAATCTTTACCAGCAGCAGAAAAGAGCTTTCAATTTAGTGACTTTAGTCATGTCTCTCCCTTTTGTATCATTCCCACTGCCAGCATCCCAGTAGAGGCCCTCATTACCCACATGTACTCGGGATATTGCAATAGTCTCTTTACAAGTCTTTCCACCATAACATTCTCCTCTCTAGTCTCATGCCAATCTTCTCTACGTATAGATTTGGAAATCTCCTTTGCTCAAAAATCTTCAATGGCTCCCTATCAGCTTTTGTGTTAAGTTCACACACCTTTACTAGACATTTAAGTCTCTCCACATCTGGTGCCACCCAGCTTTTCCAGTCTTAATTTAACAGTACTTCTCTTCATACTCTACAGCATTGTTGTTGTTGTTCAGTTGTTTTTAGTTATGTCTGACTCTTCATGACCCCATTTGGGGTTTTCTTGGCAAAGATACCGAAATGGCTTGCCTTTTCCTTCTCTGGCTCATTTTACACGTGAGGAAACTGAGGCAAACAAGGTTAAATGACAGTAACCAAACTGTATTACTATGACTCATAGTCACATGCTCATGCCTGTGTTCCCCCCCACCCCAGGAATATTTTTCCTCTTTTTCTTTACCTGTTTTCTCTGTCTTCTTAAAGTTATACTCAAGTAATAGTCTTTCTGCAAAGTCTTCTCTATTATTCTTAGTAAATAAACGACTTTTCCCTAAAATCTTCACTTTACTTTGAAATTCTTTAATGTACTTAGGTAATTGTTTGTAGTATAGCCATCCACGTTGCTCAACTGGACTGAACTGACCTCCGGGGATGGCTGAAGCCACACAGAGCAAGCTAGAGACAGGAGAATCAGAAATCAAACAGAAGTTTAATTTCAAAGTGAGGGCAACTGCTTAAAAGCAAGGATATTTGTGCCGGGGCCTACCCCTAAGGGGAGACCTGAGGCAGGGTTGGAACATCTCAATATTTATACCAACAGCTCTGTGGGTAAGCTGTAGCCCTGACAATGAGAGGTAACAGTAACAATGAGGCAAGTCTGATTTGTAGTAGGGCTTCATGGCAGGAACATGGGTACTTGTCCAACCTTGTCCAGTCCTTGTCCAAGCTCATATAACACCTGGTGGTAGTCAAAGCAGTATAATAATTATGTGATTTTGCTGTGGCTGAGATCATCCAGAGGGTGAGCACAAAGGATTGTTGTTATGGCAAGCTCAGGGCACACCTTCCTTGCTGGGCCTTAGCTCTGGAAAACAGGGTATCTCCTAATATCTTACCATTCCCTGCAAGCTTCTTGAGCACAAGGATCTTGTCTTACCTAAACCTTATATCTTCCCTAACACCTTACGTAGTGTTTTTCCTACAGCAGTTGCTTCATAAAATTCTGTTATATTGTAATGCATTTGTTTGGTTTTGGTTTTGCCTTTATTCACCAAGACCTCAGCTGTGAAGGACTCATTTTCACATGGGTGCAGGCCACTTTGTTCCATTCTTACTACTTGCTATACCCTCTTTAAGGACATCAAATCTTTGGGTTTTTTTTCTTTAATTAATATGAAAAGGCTAGCATACACAACTAAACAAGTCAGTATTGAAAACCATTATCTCAGAAAGCAGTTTTCACTGTATGACCAAGTCCAAACAGAGCATGGACTTCCTATAACTACATAAAGCAAAGAAGTAAACATTTAACTTTTACTTTAGCCCACATTTTTCAAACATCCTATACCACATTAACTTAAAATGCCAACCAACACCACTTAAAACAAATTTCAATCATACTTCAGACTAACTCTCTATATAAATGAATAAATGATTTGATTTCCTTGAAAGAGAAAACTTCTAGGCAGAGGAAATTTTAAAATAATTAAAGAAAATGTAGTTGATATCTATGAAAACTGTATTATAACCCTAATTTGTCCTTATCCAGGGATGGTTCTGTATGCACTTTCCCTTGAGTACAGAGGATATAAAGTTAAAATAAGTATAGCCTTACTAGGGATTGCCTGAAATATAAGTAACAAAATTACTTGTGGTAGAATATATGAACAAACAACTGATTCAAGGCATTTGTTAAAATTCTCATTGCAATTATATGATCCTATGCATTATTTTTCATGCACAATAGAAAAAAACTAATTATTTTGTTGAAGAAACAGAACTTACAAATAGGATAGATTGTTTTCGTAGTTCTAATCAGGACTGGTCTTTCTATGGAATAAGTTGGACACATATGTTATACGCTGAAGGATAGGTGGTTTTTGTGTAATTTTCTCAGAGTAGAAATGCTCCGTTCTCTGCAGTAATGGTAAAAAGGAAAACTTTCTCTCTGTATCTGTTAAAGCATAGGATTTCCACTGACTTGGTAACTTGGAGAGGCAGCACTTGTAGGACAGAGTGAGACCTTATCATTACTGTGTGAAAAAGACTGGGGACAAAAGAGAGTTATCCCAACACCTTTGGTCAACGGTATGGTAGGTTCATGGAGCCCCAGGAGACTGTGTCATCACCTTCTTTGCATTCACTTCCACTCATTTGGATTAGTGAAGGATAGAAAAGTTTCTATCCAATTTGTTTATTTTCACAGGGAATCCATGGTTCCATAGAAAATAGCAATCATATCTAATATTATTGACACTTATAAGTTTTTTTTTTCTGTTCCCACCTACTTTCTTTTGGACATGTGCAATAATTAAATAAGAACAAAAGTGTGGACAACACAAGAAACAGAAACCAGGAAATAATTCATAAACTAAATAACCCACTCCTGTATTATTAAGAATCAACCTCAGAAAGTGTCTTTCTGAAGAAAGTGCTTAAAATAAAGAAAATATAATTAATGCCTATATACATTTTCCACGTAACATGACATGTAATACTTTCTGAAATTATGCCATTAGTAATATTATATACATTATGGCTAAATTTATGGGAATGTTGATAATAGCCTTTCAATCTAGTGGGGAACAGGCATATATTTTGAACATTATTGCTAAAATTATACTTGCTATCACCTCCTTTCTTGTTTCTTTCTCCAGCAAAATCTGATTGCTATGTCCAAGCAATAAAACAATATTTTCTGCCAAGGACAATTTAGGTCTTGCTTTCCCTTGAGTTGTACTTCCTTTTTTTAACCTTTATTTTATTTTTAATTAACACGTACTGATTTTCCCTCTTAATTAACTCCACTGAAAAAAAGAAGAAGAAAAACAAAACTGTTGTAACAAATGTACATTTGTTGTTTAGTCATTTCAATTGTGTCTGACTCTTTGTGACCCCATTTGGGGTTTTCTTGGCAAAGATACTGGAGTGGTTTGCATTTCCTTCTCCAGCTGATTTTACAGATGAGGAAACTGAGGCAAACAGGGTTTAGTGACTTGCCCAGGGTCACACAGCTAGTAAGTGTCTGAGGCCAGATTTGAACTCAGAAAGAGGAGTCTTCCAAACTCCAGGCCAGGTACTCTATTCACTGCACCATCTGGTTGTCCCCAACAAATGTGCACATTGACCTTGTCTAAAAATGTAAGTCTTATTCTACTTTTTTTTAAATTTTAGGCAATTGGGGTTAAATGACTTGCCCAGGGTCACACAGCTAATAAGTGTTAGGTGTTTGGTCTGAGGCTGGGTTTGAACTCAGGCCCTCCCGGTGCTCTATCCACTTCACCACCTAGCTATTCTTATTCTGCTTCTTGAGTCCATCATTTCTCTGTGACGAGATGCACATCATGCTTCATAATGCACCTCTGGAATTGTGTGTGGGGTAAAAAGAGAGGTGGAGAAGCAGGTTTAGTTGACACGATGGCTAAAGTAAGACCAAAGATTTCCCCAGTCCTTATCTTTATTTCTTCTTGGAACTATGATTATGAAATGAAGCAAAAGAAGATTGGGAGAATGAAAAAAATGAGCTATTCTTTTCATTTTCCATCTTCTGATCAAAGGAATTACATAGAGCATTGAAATTCCAGTGTCTCACTGCGGCAACTTCTCTTGAGACAACAAAGTGATCTCTGAGAGTGGGGAATTAGAACTGAATTCAATGTAGTACATAGGGAAAGAACATCAGTGGCCTGTGGTAGCTTTCAGAGTTCTCTGGCTGATGTCACAGTTATCTGGAGCTCAGCTTTTTGCTGTAAACATCCACATGCTCACCCATTAGAAATATGTCTCTCCGTATATTGCATTATGTATGCAGATACAGTATAAAGCATACATATACAAATAGTTTTTTTCATTCCAAGGGATCCCAAAGCATTTTGCAGATTTAAACTGATATGTAAGCCACAAAGGAATTGATTCCTTCACCACTGAAACATAGACACCTCTGGGGTGAAATGTGGCAACAGTTTGACAGGCAGAGCAGTAGCTTAGGCCAGGAAGGATTTATCCAATTAAAATTATGGGATGAATTTTGGCTGGCAGAATGTAATTACCAGACTTGGAATCAATCCAGGATCCTGAGGTTAACACCCCTCCTCTTGCCAACAGCCCTCCTACCTGCCAACACTCAGAGATGGAGAAGGCTGAATCTGACATAATCACACATAATACTGTTGTGACATCTAAGCACAATGATGATGATGTGAGAAGCATCATGAACCTGTTTTTTTTTAACACTCATTATGTTACTTATTTTTATGCCACATTAGGCTAGAAACCAAATGTCCACATAAATGTTACTTTCTCCAAATCTGTGGTTTTTTTAAAAATTATAATTAGAAATTAAAAATAGATTTAAAAATTAATTTCTTCCTTTCAAAGTTGCTGCTTGGTGGTTATTTCACTTCAAGCAGGGAACTTTATCAAGATGGTGTCATTCACTCCTTGCTGCAAAATGAAAAAGAAATTCCATGGCTTCAGAACACAAATGAATACCAGAAATCAGTGGCCTGGAAAAAGCAGTACTTGGTTCCTGTCCTTTGTAACTTCCTGGGACTAAGTGGGGCTTTGAAAATCAAGGTCTGGGCCTGTTCCTAGGACCTAGTGATTCGAGGTAGTACCAATCAGTTTTATAGACACAGGTCCTCACCAGCTGTGGTACTGAAGTCAGGAGGACATTAAATAGGAGTATTTCCCTTCCTCCCCATTCCAGGGCTTAGGAATCTGGGCTGGGAAATGAGCCCCCTGCTGGCACACAATAAATGGGTGAGATCTGAAGCCTTACAAAAAAAGAAGAAGAAAAGAAAAAAGAAAGAAAGCCAATTTTTAACTAGAAAGAAATGCGAAACTGGGATGGAGTAAAGGCAGTTCAGAGGAAAACTGGGAACAAAAACCAAAATTTTAACTTCTAGGAGAAAAAGAAGCTATTGGTTGGGAGTTTCCAGGGAGCTCCATGGGTCAGGGTGAAAATACAAAAGGATGTGCAATAAGTATTTAGGTCAATCAATTTCTAGGACCTCGAGAAAGGCCCAGTGAGGTCTAGTCTGGCAATATTGTGGACTTGTCTTTTGGCCTATGTCAACATCCAGTGTATTTGCCACTCAGTCCCCTCTTTCTTCAGCCCTGCTCCTGGCTCCCAACAGCAAATTCTAAGGTTTGAGAATGGCTATAGAGCTCCTCTGTGGAGAGCCAGGTGGAGCAGGATGCCTTCAAGCTGCCTGCACTGTACTGGGTCCCTGCAGGCAGAACCGAAGCTTGCTGCTGCTACTGCTGTTGCTGCTAATGCTAAAGCTAATGCTAATACTAAGGTTAATGCTAATGCTAATGTTAATGCTAAGGCTGCTGCTGCTAATACTGCTGCTGTTAATACTGTTGTTGCTGCTGCTGCTAATGCTGCTTCTGCCCCTGGGTGGCACAGGCATGTGTCCTCCAGTATCTTCCATCAGGCTGGCTCCACGCCCTGCCGGAAAGGACACCTAAGGGGCCAAGTGAATGTTGTGCATTCGGGACAAAGACAACATTCCCAGAAGTCATTTGCAGCTAAGAACCTCAAACCTTCAATGTGATTATCAGCTCCCAGAACCAAGACTAGCTTTCTTAGTTCTAGGGGAAAGGGTGATTTTCCCTCCCTTTAGATAAAGGTTTTTGTTGTCTTGAATACAGATTGCTCCAAAAGAACCCTGTGGTGGTTATGATTGTCTCTGATCCCACTGTAATTGGTGGGAAGGACAGTGTAGTGGAAAGGGTGCTGGGTTTGGAGTCAGGGGACTTAAGTTCCAATCATGTAGTACCTAAGTGACTTTGCAAGTTGCTTAACCTCTGCACCTGTTTATTCTTCTGTAAAGTGAAGGCGGAATAACTGGGCTCTAAGGTCTCTTTCAATTCAAATTTTAGGATCCTATGACTTACATAGGTGCTAGATCTCTGATACTGCTTGTGAGAAAATGCCCTCTAAAACCAGTACAGGTCAGCACCTCTCTTCAATTTATAGCCTTAGAATTGCCTAGACTTCTAGGGGGGTTTAGTGACTTGTCCAAGATCACACAGCCAATATGTGTCAAAGGTGATTTTTGAACCCATATCTTCCTGGCTTTAAGGCCAGCTCTCTACCCACTATACCAAGGGCCTTCTAAAAGGAGATTTAAAATATGTTCTAGCTTAACCTGCTCATTTGCCAGAATGACAAACTGAGAACCAAAGCAGTTCAATGACTAGAGTTAGGAAACTCACCGTGACTCCTTTCAAGATGTCTACTATATTCAACACTTAGTAGCACTGCAATTCTAGCTTCAAGGACCTAGAAGGATGGTTTCTCAGCATGACTGACAAAAACAATTTAAAACATGACTGATTGTGGCCCAAGGCATGTGTGGACCGGGCAGGTGAACCTCAAAACCACAAAGTACACAACCCTAGTACTATGTTGGTGACACGAAAGTATTTGGTGTCAGCAATACAGAAGGGAAGAAAAGAAGACATGGCTAGGTTACTCATGTTCAAGTACAATTCTCCCTGGGTCTCCCTTATGCCTGGTATAAGCACCAAGTCCAAGTCTTTGCTGGGGAGGTGGATTTTCTCACACCATCTTTCTGTGAGTTAGCTGTCCACAGGGAATCCAAATGTGGAATGAGAGGATGAAACTAATCCTTTCTTGTGCACTGCTAGGGGTTGCCATAAACACCATTTGTTAAAAAGCATAATTATGTTGGGAAAGTGCCTGATGAGACAATTAAGCTACATAAACACACTGAAAACAAATGAAAACCAGAAGACGCCTACACCCCTTGTGTAAAGCAATTTTTTGTTTACATAGTAACTAGAAAGGTCTGAGAGACTTTATTACAACAATGTTATTAATGTCTATAAAATCTAATAACTATGCTTTTATGAATTTTCAGTTAGGAGATGGCTGTCAGAATGTGAAAATTTGCCTACAGACCTAAAGCAGACGTGAAGCCCCAGAACTGCTCTAGATTAAGTTGATTAGGTCAACATACAGCTTTAGTATACAAAATATGGCAGATATGTCCAGTGAAATCCCTGCCCCACACCATACAACATGTTTGATTTAAATCTTGTCTGAGAATAGATAATTACTGATTCGTATCATATTAATTTCTCACTACAGAGCTGAAGAGGTGCCAAGACCAAATGATGGCCTGATATTGAAAAGGAAATTAATTTTTAAGTGAGATATCTTAAGTTCTTCATACTATTAAAGTATCACTTGGTAGAATGGAAAAAAGAATTGGCTATGTTACTCTGGTGCCCTGAAAAAGTCAGGGTGCCTTCAAAGACAATCTTTTTAACCAGCAAAATCAGCCCTCAAAGTATCCATAAGGAACAATAACCATATGAATCCAAGTACCTTAATCCCCAAAGTACCAGAGTTACCTGGAACTTATGGAATGATTCAGAAACTGTAGAGATAAAAAATTAAAAACTCTTTAAGTCAGTATTAAGCTTATTAGCTTAAACACCCAAATCGAGCACAAAAGTGGTACAAAAGTAATGTTACACTAAGGCATAATCATTTGTCTATGTAACGTCCATATGATAACTTCTAGGAATACCTTTTTGCTAACCATAGCTGAACCTGGAGTAGGAAGGAGGTGCTTATAGCTAAAGAAAGCACTTTATCACTGTCACATTTCTTTTATTCAACCAGATCCATATTAGATATTTTACATACCAGATATTCATCAATACTATTACTAATGTCACAGTTGTATAATTTTATTGTTATTCAAGATTGAAGCAACCGCTTAGAAATAAATTCTTCAATAATTATAATTTATACTGCCTTGTTTTAAAATATATTGTCTTGCACTAGAAAAAAATGAAAGAATGAATGAGTGAAAGAAGCCAGAGACACACAAAAAAAGAATGTGAATAAACCCATAGGGATTGAAACTGAATAATCATTTGTATTTTTCTCTTTTAAGAAATTACAATGTCTTCTAGCAGACTGGGGCTCCGTTTGGCTGCCTGTTTACTAAACATTTCTGAAGCCAGAAGAAAAAACGTAGTTGAGAAAATAGCAAAAGCTGCTCTTTTTGAAGAAAATGGTAAGAAAAAAAATCATTGTAAGTTAGTATTGTAGTTTATTAGTAATATTTTTCTGCTCTGAAAACAATAACTGCAGAGTATTTATTTAGTTTGCCTAATTTTTTCCTTCCTTTCACTCTCTTTGCTTTTCCTGGTGTTTTCCTAGCTGATTTATTATGCAAGACTCCAGGAGACTGAGACAAATCAGCTACACATATGTTTAAGAGTACTATCCTCTTAGAATGCCTACTTACCCTTGACATTGTAATTCCCCATATTTCTGAAAAAACATACTGTATAACATGTTGATGGAGTGCAGAAGGATGAAATCTTTACTCTTGAGACAACGTTATTCTAATATGCCTTTTGATGACATTTTTTACCCTCCTGATTGCTTATTAATAGAAGTGTGTTTGCATAGAACTTGTTACCCACAGAGTTGGAGAATCTTTATAAACCAACTTATTCTTGAAGAATTTCTGGAGAGAAGGATGTATGATTTTTAATTCATTAAAAAAAAAAACTACAAGGACTCAGGCCCCTGCAGTTTAAATGACTGATTTAAGATCACTCAGCAGCTCATTGGCAGGACTTCTAAACAAGACTTTTAGTCTTTTGCCTTCAAAGCCTTAATATTTTGAAGAATGATACTCTTTAAAAAATAAAATAAAACAAAACAACCTCCCAAAAAAACCCCTCCCAAAACATTATTGAGATGTTTTTATGAGGGCACATTATTGCAGGGATATTTAATCATGGTTTTACAATTTTAAAACACTATTCACTTTAAGGCTTATGTAAATGATTTATAGTAAAATAACATTATTATTAATCAGCCTCTCCTTGGCAATAATAGATGAACATTAATGCCATCATCACCAGACAGTACTTAAAACAATGTCTTTGAATAGAGTCATTTGTTTTCTATATTGATTTAAACAGGAAAGGATTTTTTTTAAAGCTGTTTTTAGCTATCAATGTATTTCAATTACTATCTTGAATTCTGGCAGAGGATGGGGCTATCTATAAAAACACCTGTTAAATGCTGATAAGAAAACTCCTTTGGAGTTGGCATGCAGCTGTGCTTTTTCATTCTCTTTGCTTTAAGAGCCAGTTTTGGCTCATCATTTTCAGAAGCAGCAACACTTAATGGGATTGAGTTACCTGTCTCTGTGATTAAGTGAATATGCAAAGAAATTTGTGGAAGCCACACACTGATGGATGCCCAGGTCTTGACTCATAGTTTTTATCAGCTTATTAGTGGCAACAGCTCAAATGGAATTATAGCTATTATGCTCCATTACAAATACCAAACAATTTACTTCTGCTGAGATTCATACTGACAGCTCATCCTGCCAGCAGTAATTTTTTTTTCTATATGTATGCTTAAGAAATTGCAGGAAAGAGTGTTTTATTCTTTCAGCATTTTATTCGATTGAAACATGAAACTGAGAATGAAAGCTTTTCAGAAAAAAAATTGAGGATGAAAAATAAAATAATTTTCTCTCCCACAAAAAGATAGAATGTATTAAAAAAAAACCTACTACAAAGGGAGGAATGGGTGAATTGCTTCCATACATATTGACATATATACATATACATTTAAATGTTTTTTGATAAATAAACATGGAATCAAATAAGACAATGGACAAGTTGTTTTTCAAACATTTCTATAGCATGTATTTTTAAGTTAGTTAAAAGAACAGGATCTTTTTTAAAATGACATTTATAATTAAGTAAAAATAAGAAAATTGAAATTACTTTAGAAGGTCTTAGGTAAAGTTGCAAATATCTGTTCTTAACTCATCACCACAGCAGTGCTTTATGCATGTTTGTCTGGCTATGAGTGAGTGACATATGTTTATCTTCTCACATTATTAAAATTAAATGTTCAATGCTGCCTTAGGCACTGTGGTTCCTGGGTGTAACCTCTTTTTCCCTTGCTCTGAAAAGATTAATTGTTAGACTGCCAGGAGGATACAGGGACAAGGTATATAATAGCAAGAACTAAAGATTAATTACCACCTAAAACTTTTGTCCTTCACTTTGAATTTGTTTTTGTAGGCTTAAGAGAGACTTTTAAAGAGCCAGGCTCAGGCTCGTAAACTTCCAAAATAACTTTGAGGCTTACTGACTGTGTGGCTGAAAGTTTTGGTAAAGGGATGTGGCAACTTTCTCCTCTAGGTCACAAATTCAAGTGAGTCACTAGCCACTGGAAACTGGAAGTCATTAACATCTGAAGGCTGTATGGTGGTCTCTGAAAAGAGCTGATGGTGTCAGGCCTGTCTCTAATGGACAGGTGCATACATCACACAGACCACTAATTGGCAAGCTTCAGATTTGCCAGATGTCAGAGTCTGACCCAGACTAGTAGTGTTGAGGGTGTCAGAAGAAAGGGAAATATGGACAAGGGAAGACTGTGACAGAGGCTGAGAGATATGGATTAGGGTGGAGATTGATAAGGAGCAGTTGGAATGGTGGGAATAAAAAACCCAGAGATTTTGGAATCAAAGCCAGAGATTATGTCTCAGTTTGAGCTGAGAGAACTTGAGCCAACTCCATAGGAAGTCCAGGGGCAGATAGACCCACTGAATGAAGTACAATTCTCAGTTTGGCTCCTCAAGTCAAAAAGCTCACATTACTCATTTCCTACCTATTTCATTCTCAGAAGGTTGTCACCTCCAAGTTTTTCATCCCAGAATTCCCCATTTGTGGATTCCCTTAAATGTAGTCCTTGAAAAATTAAAGAGTCAAAGAAGTATGCCATGTAGAGTTTTTCCTTAAAGCATTAAAATAATTTCTGAGAATCTGTGCTTTGTGTTTTTTTTTCCCTAAAGGAAACGAACATTCTGAAGCTACAGTGCTCAATATATTTTCTGATTATGATTATAACAGATCAGTTATAACAATAGCAGCACCTATTGAGAAGTTGGGTAAGAGTTTTTTTTTAATGTATATATGATGTATTTCTATGGAAGACACAGGGCTGACTGTTCTTTCCTCAGTGATTGCCTGTTTAACTCTGTAGTGCTCTATGTGGAGTTTTTAGAAAGGAACATAATTTCTTTCCATTAAATTGGGAGTCTACTCCAAACAAACAAACAAATAAAACAATGTTTCCTAATTTCCCCAAACCCCTAGGTTAGGGATAGAGACTGGACCTATGATTTAATTCATATAGAAGAGTACCGGATGCATAAGCTCCCTCTGCCAAAGCAGATCTGTACTTTCTTTGCAATTTATAATTTTACAGAGTTGGCAGAGCACTGGGAGGTTAAGTGACTTTTGCCTAGGACCACACAGCCACACCTCTGGAATTGTTTACATTTTATTTATGATTTTTTCTGGGAGTCCAAGGTTAATGGTTTTCTCATGTGGAGGACTGTCTCAGACTGTTGGTGGCTAATAGTCAACTTCAAATCAATGCTTGGGATAAGCATTTTAAAAATGACTATTCCTATTTTTACTGTTTCATCTATTTCAGTAGACATGGAAGAAGCAAGTCCAGCAGTCTGTACCCAGGGTGGGAGTCAGGAACCAGGAGTTTCATCTTCTGTTGTGCTAGTGGTTTGAGATTTACTACCCCTGTTTGAAAATGGAGAAAATAGTTGCTTTATGTTGTCAATTTATTGTGTCTACTATGTGCCAGGCACTGTGTCAAGCTCTGTTGACAGAGATTATGTGTGAGGGTTGATATCATTTGCAAATTAATTAAAATTTTTGGAACAAAAAAAGTTATAAAAATACTATTATTTTATTATTTGGTAAAGGATATATATATATGTATATATATGTAAACAGACAGACACACATATGTATGTATGTATGTACACACACACACACACACACACATACACACACAATTTCTCCCTCCCTCCCCAGGCTTAGTTTTAGACTTGACATATTTTCCTTTTAAAAAGGGCATACTTGGTTTTATTTAAAATGAAGTGCTATCTTGATAAGATAGCTCATAACTCTCAATAATATATGCCATTGATAATTATGATAAAGGAATAAGTTTCCTGTCTACTACTCTTAAGGTGGTACCATACTAGACTGTAGGTAAATACAAAGCCAAAAGCAGAATGGCATTCTCAAGTACCTAAAAATATGATCCTGTGAAATAATTAATAAGAATAGTAGCTAACATTTATGTAGCACTATTATCTCATCTGATGCTCACAGCAAGCTGGGGGGATAGATGCTGTTATTATTCTCAGTTTACAGTTAAGGAAAATGAGGCAATTAGAGGTTAAATGATCATCTGTGGGTCATACAGCTAATAAATATCTGAAGGTGGATTGAAGTCAGATCTTCCTGACTCCAAGTCTAGCATTATATCTACTATACCAACAAGTTGCTAAAGATTAAAGGTTGTCATTCTGACTGGTGCTTGCATTATATTTATTAAAATGTTTTACAAAATAAACATCCTGAAAATAATATGAATTTTAATCAGATTTACCTGATTTAGCCAACCAGAAGAAAACATAAAGAAATCTATTATTATAAGTGGAGTAAGTGGTTTAGAGTCTAGACAGATAAAATGAATGATTTCCCCCCACTCATGGAGTAAAAAAGTTAGTTAAAAAGAAAAGTAAACTTTCTTGACAACTGAGGGGGTTTGTTGAATGTTTTATTTTCAATTAATGTAGGGTGGAGACAACCCATAAACAGACCATTGGAGGAAAAACAAGTGGTAATTAAGGCTTTGGGAGCAATTTAAGTATCATTCTTAATTTTATATTTCTTAGTCAATTCCGTTCTTGCTGCATGTGTGGAGGCTTTCCAGGTGATCGATATGGAGGTTCAAGAAGGAATTCACCCTTGCCTTGGAGCAGTGGACCTCATTCCCATCTACCCTCTTTCTGGAGTAGGAGTCGAAGAGTGTGGAATGGTGGCCAGAAGTAAGTAAAAGTTTGGGCTTGTGTGTTATTCCCAAATGTAAACAGGTTTCCCAAACCGAAACAGCTTGTGTGGCAGAGAAGAATCATTCGGGGACTCCCTCTGAAAAGGAGGGCTTTAAGGAATTGTATGACCACAATCTGTGATGATGCAGCTCTCCTTGACTGCATGCAGCGTTATCTCCATTGGGGGAGAACTCTCGCTCTTCTTCTCTATGATGTTGTACAACTTGAGATGCTTAAGTAGTATGTGGCAGAGAGACCACTGAAAATTGGGTTCCTACCTCCCCATGTAGGCTCACCATAGATAATGAGGCAAACAACGGTAGTTTCTAATGAGTTCCTTAAACTATTATGGCAGTATGGTAGTGTAGTTTGCCCATCTGTGTCTTA